>NC_141929.1:28465370-28767980 GCF_057802395.1 Ceratotherium simum simum | reverse complement strand
CGTGTGTCCAGTGACTGGTACAGATGAGAATTCAGAGTGGGAGGGGATGGCAAGGCTGGGGGTCAAGGAAGGTGTCCTGTAGAGGGCAGGGCAGAGACAGTGGCACGAACGGCCACGCTCATTGTCAGCCCAGCTCCTGTGACTGTCTTAGGACGGCGGGTGAATTCAATGGGGCAGGTCCTCACTCCACTCTCCCAGTGTGTCCCCAGGCCTCCTGCCCCCCAGACGTAGGCCCGCCAGACCTCCCGAGCTGCAACTGTGAGGCACCAGGTGAGAGCCGGCACCTCCCTCCCTGCGTCCACCTGTCACTAGGGCTCCTGGGGCCACCGTGCTGGTGGGTGTGCAGCACGGGGTTGGCTGTGGCGGGCACTCACTCAGAGTTGCTCTCCTCCCGTCTCTTTCCTCTGGAAGCCAATGACATAGGAGCCTAGGCGGCAGGAATAATCCAGACACTCAGAAAATTCTGATTCCAGGCAACTGTAATAGCAAGGAAAACTTGAAGGGTGCCCGCATGGGGCGCTGGGGGTGCACTCCGTGAAAGCCCTTGTCCCCTCCTGCCCCAGAGGCAGGCTGTTGGTGATGGAGGGGCTTTGGGAACCTCCAAGGAGGACAAAGGTCTGCGAAGAGGACCAGTCAGTGTCCCAAGACCTTAGCGCCCAGATTAGGGGTGAAGACAGAGCCCAGGGTGGGGAGGCCCTGCTGTGTGGCCTCGGGCAGCTGGCCTCCCTCATCTGTCTGTCCATCCTGGGCTCCTTTCGAGGGTACCTGCTGTGCAGGACTGTCCCTAGGTCCCCTGGGTCTCTAGGTCCCTGGGTCTCCTGACCTAGGGCTGCCACCTTTCAGCCCAGAGAGAGGAGAGCCCTGGCAATGAGATGAGCTGAGCCGAGCTATCCTCACACTCTCCTGACCTCATCTTCAAGGTCAAGCTCTTTGGTGAGAAGGTCCTTGTTCAGCTGCAAACAGCCAGATGTGGGGGTTTGTGTTTGCCTGGGACCCAGGGTCATTCTGGGGTTTGAGTTAAGGTTCAGAGCAGAGCCAGGGTGGAGGGTCAGGTTAGGGGGTGGAGGTTAGGAGGTCAGTGTGTATGTGGTGTTGGGCATCATTCTATGGCTGGGGTCAGGGGTCAGCATGAGCCTAGGCTGGGGAGGCTCTGTCACTGACTGCTGTGTGACCTTGGCCAGCTGCCCTCCCCTCTCTGGGCCTCAGCCTCTTGCCCAATACAATAAAGGAGGCTAAAGGCAATGATGTCTAAAATAGAAGATCCCAAAGTTCGAGACCCAGGACTGTAGACTCAGTTCGCATTTGGGGGAGGGGCTGTGGAGCTGGTCTGGGTGAGGAAGGGCAGTCAGGAGAACTCAGGCCTCTGCACCTGACTTGGTGCCAGGTGCAGAAGCCTGACATTGCCACCCCCTCTCCCCTCGCCACGCTTCTTCAATCTACTCACTGGCCCCACAGTGCGCTCTGCGGAAATTTATTGGAGTGTCTCAATCTCTCCAACAGCCCAGACGGGGGTCTTTTTGGGGGTAAAAGGAGGCAGGAAGGTGAAATCTCTTGGCAACACGGGTCTCCTGACTTGACTTGGGCTGAGGGTGTGCTGTGGACCTGGCATCTTTACAAACAATGCCTCCTTTTGTCTTCATCACATTCCCCTAATGGCCCTGCTTGCCAGACAGGGAAACAGGAGCTCAGAGAGGTTAAGCAGCTTGGAGGCCACACAGCAGGGCAGGCAGCGGCAGGCTCAGGTTCCAACTAGGTCTGAGCACAAGGCTTGGACCCGGGAACACAGCGCACCCACCTTCCGGGCCCCTCAGGCTGCACGGGAGCCTGGGTCCCCGTCTGTGTGTCTATCTGAGGCCCCAGGGGTGGGGAAGACACTGTTCAGGGACCTCCTCTTTGTCCTAAAACCAACCTCCTCCTCCCCACCCCCTAAAAAACAAGCACAACAAAGACTCTGATTTACGCAGACAACCCAGCGCTGGAGTCGGTGTAAACGCTTCACAGCCACTAGGGGGCGCCGGCGATGCCGGAATGCGCTTTACCTTCCTTGAGAAAAGCAGTGCCGTGAGCAGTTGGAGCGGGGATGTTCCAGGTCCAGCGGGGGCGTCCAGTGGGGCTTTCCCAGCCCCTCACTCTCTGTGTGAGCGCGGGCTTCAGTTCCCCTTCTGTAAAATGAGGATAAAGGCATCCTAGACCTACGTCACAAGAGGTCAGAGACGGCAGAGGTGCCCGGAGCAGTTAAAAGAGGTATTATCCTTAATAAATCATCAATAATTCCATAAGACCAGACTTCCGTAGAATAGATTTCATTAATATATAACTGTTACCCAAAAAAGACATGGGTGGAGTAGAGATAAAATATGACTGGCTATGATGGATATCAGGTGAAGCTGTAATGAGTGCAATGAGAATTCTTTATACTATTCCCTCAAAAAGGAATAGAATAGAAAAGAACAGAACAGAACAGAGAGAGGAAAAAAACAAGTATACCTGGATTCCTGCTGCTGGGCACAGTATATCATAGTGGCTTACAATACAGTTGGAACAGACCCAGGATCAAATCCCAGCTCCGTGGAGGTTTTTTAAGCCACGTAAGTTCTCTGAGCCATTTCCATCTCTGTTCAGTGGGCCCAACAATAGTAACCACTTCACAGGTGGTTCTGAGGATTAAATGAGGAAACGCATGCAAACCCTCAGCGCCGTGCCTGGCACACGGTAGCTGCTTTCACTGTGTGATATTCTGCATCCAGAGTCCGAATGTGTCCCACCGGCCTCCTGCCTCCCCGCCTCCAGTCCCTGCGCTCTGGTCTTTGCTTCCCAGGGGTCCTCGCTGAGCCCCACCTCTGATCATGCCCCCTGTGGCTCAGATCCTCCATCCTGCCCACCCTGAGACCCAAGCCCTGATTCCTCACCCGCATTCAGGGCCTGCCCGGGCCTGGCTGAGGCCACCTTCTGAGCCGAGCCTCCCACTGTCCTCCTCCAAACCCGAACCCCGTCCTGCTCAATGCTTGCACAACGTCCTCCTGGTGTTGCCTCCTCAAGGAGCCCTCTGGGTCAGTTTCCCATTTGCTGCCATAACAAATGACCGCAAATTTAGAGGCTTAAAACAACACAGTTTAACATCTTACGTTTCTATAGGTTAGAAGTCCGACGTGGATCTTACTGGGTCAAAATCAAGATGGCAGCAGCATTGTGTCCCTTCTGGAGGCTCTGGAGAGAATCTGTTCCCTTGCCTTTTCTAGCTTCTAGAGGCTGCCCCCATTCCTTGGCTCACCGCCCCCTTCCTCCATCGTCAAGGCCAGCAACGTCACATCTCTCTGACCTTCTTCCCTGGTGGCATTTCCCTCTGACTCTCCTCTCCTGCCTCCCTCTTCCACTTTCAAGCACCCTTGTGATTACATCGGGTCCACCGGGAGAATCCAGGAGTATCTCTCCACCTCTAGGTCCTCGACTTCCTCATACCTGCAAAGTCCCTTCTGCCATGTACGGTAACATATTCACAGGTTCTGTGCATGAGGTCATGGACATTTGGGAGGCTGTAGTTCTGTCTACTGCACCCTCTCCGATGCTCTAGGCAGCGTTGGAGCCTCGCTCCTTGGGCCTCCCTGGATCACCCACGTTGGTGTGGGTAACTGAGCTCCAGGATCAGGGAACAGGGCTTCTCCCACTGCAGGCTATGGACAGCGCAGGTTGACCAAGCAGAGATGTGACAAAAACACCCCCTGGCCTCTTCCTGGGCCCATGATGCGCTTCCTTACTTCCATCCAGATCAGCCACTCGTCCATCACCAACAGCCAGGGAGAGTTGGTGGGAGACAAGTCCATCGATGTCTCCATTCAGAACGTGTCTGTGATCTTCAAGGGGACCCGGGGCGTCTGAGGGTAAGCATTCCCACTCAGCTGACATGCCACTCCCTGGCCCTCTCTGGGCTGAGGGCAGAATGAGGGTCTCAGGTCCTTGGCTCTTAGCAGGTTGAGCACTGATCAGTCTGATGACTTGGAGATCGACTCCTCCACTGACTTCCAGATCCACACACAGCTTATGTGTCCTGCTCCTTCTAGGGAGGTTGGACTCCAGGGGTCAGCCTCAGTGGAGAGACAAGGCCATGCAGACAGAGCATTCTGAGGCCGCCAAAGGAGACCTAGCCTGGGAAGTGTGAGCAGTGGGAGAGCCCAGAGCTGGCTAAGTTCCTAAATGGCCGGGACAGCACTGGGTGCCGCCCAGTGGCCAACGCTGCCCTGATGTGGTGTTGGGGAACCCTGCAGCCTGCGGCTCTGGCAGTGTGTGGAGCGATGCCCCTGTTACCTATCTTTCCATAGGCTGGTCCTGCATCTCCAAGGAGACAGCGAGTAAGGACATTGCCTCTGTGGCCCCCATTTCTGCTTGTGCCCCATCCTGTTAGCCTGAGCCCTAGGAGTGTGGAAGGGTGGTGTGTCTACTGCCCCCCAGGACAACCACAGATGGGGCCTGTCTGCGGGCAGCCAAACCTGGGGGTCAATCCTTTCAGTGGGGTCATTACCTACCCCTCCTCATCAACGCCCCTCAAAGGCTGGAAAAACTCATCACTAACAGTTACAGAGAACTTGCTGTGTGCAGAGCACTTTTCCCAGCCCTTTGCATGAATTAATTGATTTAATCCTCACAACCCAACCCTGGGAGGTAGATTCTGTTATTCTCTCCATTCTTATGAATGGGCAAACTGAGGCACAGAGATGTTAGGAAGGAGAGAAAAACTCGTATCTACTGCATCCCAGGCACCACACTAGTTCACAGCTAAAATTCCTAGCCAAGCGAAGTAACTTGCTGAGGACACACAGCTCGCTGCTGAGGGGTGGGGGAGGGATTTGAACCCAGCATCCTCTGACCCCAGAACCTGGGATCCTGAGTACTCTACTCAGATTTTTGTCTTGGCCAAGCCTCGGTCAAGGAGCTGTGAGCTTCTTGTATAGAAGAGTAAACTGAGGTTCAGAGAAGTAGAGGGTCACGCCCAAATCATACATCCAGCGGCCGACCCCAGCTGGAACACAGGCAGGACCTGATGGGTAGGGTCGGGGTCAGCCCATGGAGAGACGGACACGTGTGTGAATCCATACTCTAGGCATGTCCGTGTGTGAGTGTGACAAGTGTGAGTGTTACGGGCACCAAGGCCTCCCGAGGGACCCTGGGATGGTTAACACTCACATCTGAGGCCCTCTCTGAGGCCCGGGATCCTCAGCTGTGAGACGGGGCTGATAATCCCTGCCTCCTGGGCTATAGGAGGATTCCAAGGCTGGCCGAGCCCTCAGTGGTGCCTGGCACACAGTAGGTGCTCAATGGACGCACCAGAGTAGTCAGGGCCTCAGTGCAGTGCTTGCTCCCCTCAGGCTCGGGGGATCAAGCAGCTGATCACAGACTGCATTTCCTTCTCCCTGAAGCTGTCCTGAAGGACAGGTGAGTGAGGCTGGCTGACCCCACCTGCCCGCCCGCCATAGGGAGCCCTGAGCTGTCCACGGTCACACCCGGGAGGTTGGGCCCACGGCCCCCCCCCCCCCCGCCCTTCCCTGAGAAGCTGCCTCCCACTTCCCAATGTGGCCAGCCGCCTGTGCCTGTTCCCAGCACTGCCACCCCCACACCGCCCTGCCCCTGCCTCCTTTCCGGCCTGGTGAGCCGCCTGCCCGAGATCCACATCATCTCCACCATCCACATCATCTCCAACATCACAGCCGACTGGGTCCAGACGAGGGCTGCTGAGTGCACTTCGGTCTGCAGGCCCTGGAAGGCAGTGATGGGAGCCAGAAGGCCACCTTTGGTCACTATGCAACCTTGAGACAGTCGCTCCCCCATCTGGGTCTCATGGCCCCTGTCCAGCTCTGACATTTGGTGATTAGTTATGGTCAGCCTATGGCAAGTCGCTTTCCCTCAGGGCTGCAGACTCACAGGCTGTGTGACCTCGGGCAAGCCACTTAACCTCTCTGAATCTCAGTTTCCTCATCTGCAAGATAAGGGTGATAATAGCACCTACCCTACAAGGTGGCTGTGAGAATTGAGTGGAAAAAAAATGTATGTAGAAAGTTTAAGACGGTACCTGGCCGGTAGTCAGTCCTTAGTATTACTTATTACTTAGTCCTTGTTATTACACGATTCCCGGCCTGATACCCCAGCACAAGCACAATGTCAAGTACGTCTCAAGCAGCAGTAAACACTGGGCAAAAGAGAAGAAAGCCCTATGGAGATCTAGAACTCCCGACCTCGCCCTTCCCGGAGTCTCCTCCCTCCTTTCCCATCAGGCCTTGCGTTAAGGGGAACTCCCACAAGGCTGTGCGGTGTGGGAGGAACTACTCAGGATTCGGTTTTGTCATCTGTCCAATGGGAATGCCCCTAGGCCGTTGAGAGGAACCGGGGCGAGAGGAGGTGACTGGAAGCTGGAAGTACTACTACTGGAAGCCCAGTACTAATTTTAAGACCAGCCAACGTGTGCGGAACGTGCCACCCACCAAATACTGGACTGATTAACTGTGGGATCCTCGCAATTGCCCAGCGAGGAAGGTTCTGCTAACACCTCATTTTATGAACGAGGAAATTTAGGGCGATGAGGGGCCCCCCGGCCGGGAGGTGGAGGAGTGGAGTTTGAGCCCAGGCTGTCTAAAGAGGCCCAAGCCCCTGTTCCTGTCACATGGTAACTGCTCCCACAGGAGGCGCTGGGCTTGGATGGCGGAGAGGGAGGTGGCCAGGCTGAGGGATGGGCCTGGCCCTTTGGACCCTGGCACGCAGTGGGAGCTCAGTGAACAGGGTCAATAAAGAACAGAGAAACCCCAGGTCGTGTAGACCCTCTGGGGCCCTGTGGGGGCGTTAGGAGGGGGTCCCCGGGCAGCACCAGGTCCCTGGCGGCGTGGATGAGCAGGGCAGGGGGGGTGAGCACAGTTCTGTCCTCCTGAGTGATAAATCCTCCCTCTCCCCCCTCCTCCCCACTCCCCTCGCCGCCCAAACCTGGAATGGGAACCTTGCTCGTGTCTCCAGGGACACCAGGCCGGTGGCTGTGCCGTCATTGCGAATGCGGGCAAAGCTAATGCGAGGTGAAGGCAGGGCTCACCAGACGGGCCCAAGCAGCCACCAGAATTCAGAAGGGGCTGGGGGGTCAGGGGGCTTCACCGAGGATGTGGCTCTTAACGCAATACACTCCCATGCCATGCTCCATCCCTCATGCTGGTTCTGCGCTGGGCTTGGAAACTAGCACACACTGGCCAAGTTTGCCCTGCTGCCTGCTTTTGTAAATGAAGTTGTACTGAAACATGGCCACGGCCACTCATGCTATTGCCTGTAGCTGCTTGCCCTACAATAGCAGAGTGGAGTCATTGCATGGAGACTGCATGGCTCACAAAGCCTAGAATATTGACTCTCTGGCCCTTTACAGATCAAGTTTGCTGACCCCTGTTCTAGACTATAGAACTCCATCACAGATGGACCAATTAGGTCCAGGGGGACTCCATGTTTCTCCTGGGAGAAGATTAGGAAGAAAAATAACTAGAATAGCTCATGTTGCTGGGCGCTAACCCACTTTTACACGAATTGTCCCATTAAATACTCCCACAGCCCTGAGGTGGATGCTATCGTTGGAGATGAGGACACTGAAGACACTAGAAGTGAGGTTGGTCCCTGTCCATGGTCACCTGGCAGAGAGGGCTGGGATTCCAGCCCAGACCTCTGACTCAAAGTCCCACACTCTGAACCACTCTTCTAGAAGGGTGGTGCTACCCAGACAGACAGAAGTTGAGAAGAAAAAGAATGAAGAAGTACACCCGCATCTTGACCTCAAGAGTCATTTTACAGGTGGGAGCCCTAGGACTGGAGGCTGGGGGCACCCGTGTGTGGGGGCGGGGGAGCTGGTGAATCAGGGCAGGCCCCCATCCTGAGGTTCCACCTTGATCTTTCCCACCTCACGGGCAACATCTTCTCAGATGGAGACATGGGGGTGGACATTGCCCTGACAGGATCGCCTGTCATCAACACAGCCTACCTGGAGTCCCATCACAAGGTGGGAGTGGTGGGAGGGCAGGGGCAGGGGCTACCACGATTCCCAGCCTCATACCCCCAGCACAAGCACAGTGTCCAGTACTCCTCAAGCAGCAGTCAACATTCAGTGAAAGAGAAGAAAGCCGTGTGGAGGTCTAGAACCTCCCCCGCCCTTCCCTAGGGCTCACAGGGCCCCAGCAATAGGATGTGACACTCGATTACTCCTGATTCCAAAGCCAACCTCAGGTGGGATCCTTGGAGGTCACAGCGTCTGCCTGCTCTGCCCAGGGACGGTGATGTCCATAATCCACTCCTCCATGCAAGGTTCCACTAAGAATCTATGATCCTTGATCTCGAGCAGACCCTTGCCCTTTCTGGGTGAGTTTCCCTCGGCTTTCTGGTCAACTCACCTCCCCACCCACTGCAGTGAGGTCTTCAGTCCTTCTGACCATCCTCAAATGTCCAGCTGCCCCTACCCCCATCTATCTCTCACCTCCCTCTCCACAAACAGCCTTGCTCCCTACTTCCCAGATAGCTGGGCAGTGCCATCAACAGAACTCTTCCCTCATCTTCCAGCTCCCAGTCCTGTGGACTCAGCCACCTTCCTGTTGTTCGTTTCCCGTTCTGACAGAGGATGGTCCCTCTTCCCTTCTGAACTGCAGACCATTCCAGTCTTCCCCAGCTCTGTGACCATCTCTCTCTTTCCAGGTAAGCAGCTCAGAATCTTAGGCATGTCCTTCACCTGCCTGCTCCCTCATCCCCATTACTGAGCCCTACTCATTTTATGGTCCAGCATTTCCAGAGTCGGCCCACTTTTCTCCGTCTCCATCTCCACCCTCGGCCAAGCTACCATTCTCTCTGGTGGGGACCCACCCACAGCCTCCTGGTGGGTATCCCTGCGTCCTGACGTCCCCCACAATCTGTTCCTCACAGCAGCTTCAAGAAGCAAAACTGATCATCACTTGTCTGCTTAAAAATCCTCAAGAATAAGAGTCTTAGGATAAAGGCAAAAATTCTCTGACATGGGCTCCAGGATCCTGCATTTTCTGGCCCCTGTTTACTTCTCAATCTAGCTGTTTTGGACCTAGCACAATTGTTCAGTTTAAGGGTTGATGTCTTTCATCAGCTCTGGAAATTTCTCAATCACTATCTCTCCAATTTTTGCCTTTCCCTATTTTTTCTAGTCTGAACTTCTTGAATCTCCATTAGACATATGTTGGGCCCTCTCATCCCATCTGATATGTCTCTTAGTTGCTGTGTCATATTTTCCAGCTCTTTATATCTCTTTGCTAAATTCTGGATCATTTCTCCAAATTTCTCTTTCAATTCACTCATTCTTTTTATAGCTGGGTCTAATCTGTTTACTCAATCATTGAGGTTTTCATTTTGATCTCAATAATTTTTATTTCTAGAATTCTATTGAGTTCATTTTCAAATCTAACTATTCTTTCCCCTACCCCTCCTCTGAAGTCCTGTGATTTCATTATGGCTCTATTTCTTTAATCATTGAAAAAATAGCCCCCTTGTAGTTTCTTCCAGGTTGTTCTATTATGTCAGATCCTCGGGCTGCTTATGCTCTTATTGGTTGTGTTGCTAGCTCTCTCTCGTGGTGGATGGTTTCCTTGGGTAGTCTATAATTTTTCTTTACTTCAAAGCCCACCTTTAGTGGAATTTGATTTTTCTGTGGACAGACTCTGCTCCCTGGATTACCTAAATTTCCTTCGAGAACGGTGTTGCCCTTATTCTTGCCAGGGACCTAAAGGTTACAGCTGGATGTGTTTTTAGTTCATTTCTCAGCTCAGGAAGTCCTGCACCACACTGGCGGTATAAATACATACTTCAGAGCGTGGGCATGGGCTGGGGTTCTCAGTGTACCACCCCCAGCCTCTCCCCAGCACGCCTTGTGGCTTCTTTTAGTGGATGAAGTGTTTCATCTTCTTTTCAGAGGGGAGCTGTCTTCATTCCACCTCCTCATCTCTCTCCTCTCACTCTGAGGGACTTAAAACCCCAGGCCAGTGTGGTTTGAACCCACATCCTGGTTCTCGTCTCTCTGGGCCACCTTACTTACAGTTTTGGCTCTCAGTTCCCTCTTCATCTTCAGGATCTGGGATTGTCCCTTTCTTTCGTTTGAGCTCAGCTGTGTATTAAATAAAACCTTTTGGTGTAACATAGCCATTGATTCGGTTGTTTGATGGGGAGAGGTCTCCCCGCGCCCAGCCCAACGGTCTGCAAATCAGAGGTCTTAGCAACCTGCCCAGGCCACCTCAGGCCACACTCCCCAACCCCACTGGCCACATGCTCATTCCTTGCATTGGCCACACTCCCTCCACAGGGCCTTTGCACATGCTGTTCCCTCTGCACAGAATGCTTTCCCACTTCCTTGCTCCATCTGATGCCCCCTCATCCTCAGGGAAGGGCCCCATCCCCTCCCTCACTAGGTCAGATTCCCTCTCGAGGGCTTTCGAACCACAGCCTGCTACATCTCTCCTTTAAGTTACCCCTCAGTTGCCATTTTACAACTAATTCTGGGATTATCTGATAAATGCAGAGCTTCCTGAAGGTAGAGACCGTGTCTATTTGGCTCTCTGCTGTACCCCACCTCCTCGCCCAGGGCTGAAGCATGGCTGATATTCCAGGTATATTGTTAAATAAGAGCATCAGCAGCATCTCCTAGAGGGTGACCAAGCAGCAGGTCCCGTTGTAAGCTCTTTACGTGGATTATCTCATTTAATCCTCACAACAACCCTATGCGGTAGGTCCTATTATTATCCCCATTTTGCAGATGAAGGAGGTGAGGCACAGAAGGCTAGGTAAAGGCATCCTTACCACACCCTGAGAGGTGGGCAGGGCCATGGATTGCTTCACTATCCACAGAGGAGAACACCAAGGGCCAGAGTTGTGCCCAGGTCACAGGCAAATTCGTGATGGGTTAGGGCCTAGGGCTCAAGCCTCAGAGCCCAGCCTGGTCCCCAGCCACTGCCGCAGGCTGCTTCCTCTTTTCCCAGCCCTAGGAAACCCCGAGGCGGCTTCGTCCCTCCCATCTCTGGGGACAGCGGCCACAGATGTTCTGATGGGCCCCCGTCCTGGCCTGGGACCCCCCCCCATGTCTCCCACGACTTTTCCTTGGCTTCCCCACCAACCAGGCCCAAGTAACTGTCCACTGCCTCAACAAGCCCAGGATGTCCTGTCAGGACCAGGGTTCTGTCAGTTCTTCCATGATGGTGAAATTCCTCTTCCCACGCCCAGGCAGGCAACATTTGTGGCTTACACTGTTGAAGAGGTGAGGCGGGTGTGGGAGGAGGCGGGGAGTGGGGGACCTGGCCCGCAGATAGGTCTCTGAAACCTCCAAATTCTCACCGCCTCTGCCATGATGGTTGTTTGTAAAACATGACCATCCTCCTGATGATCAGAATTGTATGATACAAGTCATGGAGGTGTGCGCATGGGGGTCTGGGCAATTTTAGTCATCTTTTCTTTCTTAAGCTGGGTGGTGGGACGTGGGTGTTTGTAACACAGGTCCACAACTCCCTGTCCCTAACCATTAGGACCACATGACTTTCCAAATCCAGAACTTTGTGGATTTTAGAAAAGCAGTACAGTGTGTGTGTACACTGGAAATATCGCAGGACACCCCCAGTGGTATCTGGGGTGGCACCCCACGGTCAAACACATTGGTATTTCTCCGAGTGTGAATATGCACACAAATCAAGATAAATCCTAGAAAAAGCTTCCCATCCAAATGGCCAGGTTTGCTGACAAACTTAAGAAGAAAACTGGCAGTTTTCAGAGCTTGTTCGATTTTGTCATTGCAGGTAAGGAATTGAGGATTAGTACTATGCCTAAGACCCCTCTGCATTCCTTCACTATTTCTTAATATGTGAAAACTAAAGAAAAATGTAAGACAGGGACATCGTGGAAAATAGAGAAAAGTATAAAGAAGAAACCGCCAGTCATTCATAACCGTGGGACATTGGTCATAACCAAGAGATTAACGTTGCTACGTTGCTGTTAACCAAACGCCGGACTTGATTTGAATTTCACCAGTTTTTCCACTGAAATCCTTTTTCTGTCCCAGGATCCAATCCAGGATAGCACATTGCACCTGGCCTTTTAAAAATCTCTTAAAATTCTGTATTATTTTATTTCCTTCTTGATATTTGGGAATCTGAAAAGTGCAGAGTTCTCTAAGCAACTCCTGAAAGCCCCCTCCCAGAATGTCCTGTTCATTCCCCTCCCCTGACTTTCCAGGAGTCCCCTCTTGTTCTGGCTCATGAGGAATTCCCTTCCTGCTTTTGAGTCTGATGTGGGCATAAACACTTTTTAGGAATCTGTTAACCAAGACTTCCGTGTGCTGGAGTGCTTCCAGAAGGCAGTTTTCACTGGATCTCAAGGAGCAGGGAGAGAGCCATGGGAAGGTATCCTGGCCGGGGAAGAACATTGATGGGACCTGAGGGGGGAATCCCAGTGTGGCTGAGGGAGGGTTTGTTTTGGGGTGAAGTTGTTGCAGATCAGGCCAGGAGGTAGGCTGAGATCATGTCCTGGAGACTTAGAGGCCAGTAGGAGGCAGCAAAAGCCACAGAAGGCTTTGGGGTGGGGGTGGGAGGAGATGACATGGCTGGTGCAGGTGTGGGATGGCTGGATTGGGGAGGCATTAAACTGAGCCCCTGCTAACATGGCAGAGAGCAGGCGTGGCCCTCAAGGGTCCACTGGGCCCACTGCTTCGCTGTACGGAAGGAGCTCCAGAGGCTGAGAACCACAAGGACACTTGTTCAAGGTCATATGTCACATTCATAGGAGAGTCAATAGTTTCTCTGCCCCCAGCACTTTTATGTATGTATGTATGTATGTATTTTCAACAGTAGCTGTTGAGTTCTTACTCTGGGCCAGGCCCGTATGGTTCCTGTCTTCATGAAGCTTATAGTCTAATGGGAGATAGACAACAACTAGCTAGCCAAACAAAAGACTATATAACCACTAATTGTGCCCGGAGCTCTGAAGAAAAAATGGGTGGTCAGGGAAGGTGCTTATATGACTCATAACTCCAAATCAAGAGGCTATTTGAAAGTTATCTAGTGCTGTGGGTCTCAAACTTAGGCATGCATCAGAAACACCTGCAGGAGGTGTTAAAACACAGACTCTTGGGCCCACCCTCAGAGTTTCTGATTTGATAGGCCGCAGGTGGGGCCTCAGAATCTGCATTTCTAACAAGTTCCCTCCCAGATGGTGCTGATGCTGCTGGTCACAGGTCCACACTTGGAGTCGTGCCAATCTAGTATATTTGGTCTCTAGAGTATAAAAATGCAGATAAATCCAACTGCCAGCAGGTGAGGTCTCCTCTCGCTTTGATGATGGTTTCATTTGGGAACTGGAGGAAGTGAGCTATGTGGGGATGTCCTGATGTATGCTCATTTCTTATCAAGCAGAAAGAAGTTGTTGGGAATGCAGATAAGTGAGAATCCAGGAGAGGAAGTGCCCACATGACCCCAGAGCGGCAGGTGCTGGGGAACTACCTTCAGTTTTCGGAAGATCAATAGCTAGGCCTGACCTCAAGATTCCCTGGGCTCCACTGCTCCCCACGCCTCTCTGATGGCTCAGTGAGGAGAGGGGAGGCTCCTGGGCTGGGGGTTGCTCTCTGCTGCAAGGAGGGCCCCGGCTCACGGTGAATCTGGTTTCTCTCCCCAGGATCCCATCACTGCCGTCCAGGTCTCCTATTCGAGGAAGAAGCTCTTCTTAAGCCTCTTGGGTTCCAGTATGTGCTGCAGAGAGAGGAGGGGGTTGTTGACTCTGTGACTCTCTGCTTGAGCTCTCTGGTGTTATGAACAGGAAATATGGCTCCTTCCCTCCAGGATTTATGACCTGACAGCTGGGGAGATAAGAACCCTACCCAGGTCTTAATTAGGAGGAAGAGGCACCATGAAGAATGGAGGGAGGGGCTGCCTGAGCAATGGCCTGGCAGCTAGAATGGCAAATCTCAAGAGAGTTCTCGAAAGGGCTCTCTTATGGAGGGCCTTAAATATTAGATGGAAACACCTAGAATAATTCCTAGAGTTTCTTTTCTGGGGATGGGGGCACAGTAGAGGGCCAAGTTCTCATCTCTTTTTGATTTCAGGATTAAACTGACTGTTTCCAACTTGACTGAGGTAGGGGGGTGGTCTTGAGTAGACTGGGAGAAATAAGCCCTATAGTACCTCATGTCTTAAAGAAAGCAGAGGGAGGGCCCTAAAGGAAATCAGGCAACAGCACCAAAGGAAATTAGAGCAGGTGATCCCTCTCTGATCTCTTGAGACCCTTCTGCCTGTGTGTCTGTTGGGAGGGCCCTTGGGTTGCAGAAATGGGATCCTGGTGGTATGGATTAAGGGGGTAGGGGGGCCAGAGACCATTGGCCAACCGGCCCCTCCCTGGGCCTTGGCTCCCCCTCTGTGGAATGGGATGACAGTCATAGCCCTCCCCAGGGCCTAGGAGGGACCATTCAGGAGAGGCACCATCTGGGGAGTAGGCAGGAAGGGGGGGGTGGGATGTACTTTTTCATGGGCATATGGATGAATGCCTGCCCAGGCTGTGGGGCCATCTGCCCCATGGGTCTCTTCTGTGACCCCAGGAAGCACTCACAGTGGGCCTCTGATCTGCAGAGCCACTCTGAGTACATCCAGAACTTTTTGTGGTCAGTGATCACCACAGTGGGCACCCCTGAGGTCATGTCTCTTAAGTGTGGGCTGGAGGAAGGTTGGGGGACAAGAGCCTGATGGAGAGGCTCTCATTCACCTTCTAGGCCCTTCTCAGGCAGAGCGGCATGTGCCTCTGACTCTCTGTCCATTGGGCGTCCTGGGTCCCCTTCCCTCAGGGCGCCTCTCCCTGCTGGCGGCATGCTGGCCAGAGTGTGGATCCCTGGTCCTGGTTTACCTGGAGAATATTACCTCTGCCACGCCATGGGGTGGCTCAACCCACTTTAAGGGCACAGGTCTCCTAATGGCAACCTGATGTGACAGAAAGAGCCCTGGGCTGGGAGGCTGGGACCTGGGTCATCCCCAAGCCAAAGCCTCAGTTTCCTTTCCAAAAAAATGAGTGTTGGACTTAAAGCTCCCCAAATTCCCTTTTGACCCTGACATTGTAGGATACTTGTCCATGTGAGGTGACTCTAGCGGTGGAATCTCAGACTATTACTGGAGTGTGCCGGGGCTATCTTGGAGAAGGCCCTGTGGAGAACTTTCCGCTCCCTTCCCCACAGGACACACTGAGCTGGCCCCGCCTTCTTTGTGAACAGCCGCTTGCCCGTGTGGCTCTGGGAGAGAGGGAAGGAGTGGGAGCTGGAGTCACCCTGGCTGGGTTTCTTGGCGTGCCCCTTGGTCAGCTGAGAGCATCTCTTGGACCCTCGCTTTTCCCTCCCCCTCTGCACCCAGCCTTTCGGCCCCTGTCCCCAGCCACCATCAGAGGTCGCATCTCCTCTCCTGACCAGCCGCTTGGGGGGTCGTCACTCATTCTCTCCTCCGCGTGGTTCCAGCGCTGGACAGGAAATACGGTAGCCTGAGGAGCTTCAGCTCCTGACGATGGCAGGGAGGGCGAGGGGCCCTCACACAGGTCTGCTTTCTAGTAGAAGAGGAGGAGGATGAAGCCTCTAAACAGCAAATCAGACTTTAACATGGAAGAGAAATCTCAGGAGCATATTTGCAGCCAGACCACCTTATTATGCTCACAGCATCTCTTCCTCCTCTGCTCAGCCTATAATGCAAAAGGTTTCCTCCATCAGCCTTCAGAGGTGCCAGGCTCCAGGAAGGGTGTGTGAAGAAAATCCCTCGTGCCACACTGGCCAAATGGGATGGGAGAAAAGCCCAGGAAGACACTGGCATGTGCAAAGTCCCTGGGATAGAAGGAATCTTGAAAGACTGAAGAAATTTAAAGGAGGCTGGTGTAGCACAGAGAGCAAAGAGGAGAGGGAGAGCAATGAGGGCAGGTCCACACCATGAAGGTGCCAAAGGGCCTGGCCTTTGTTTTCACGTCCAGGAGAGACGGCCAGGAGGCAAAGGCTGGGGCAGAGCTTGGCAGAGGGAAGCCCCTTAGGGTTTGGGAAGATTTGAGGGGAGGGCACCATCTTCTGAGCCAGTTCCTTCCAAGCCCTCGTCTGGCCCCTCCAAGTGCTCTCCAGGCCTGTTTCTCGTCCTCCCTCGGGGCCTGCACAAGGGTCTGATTCACTAAGTTGACCAGGAGCTCTCCTGGGGGCTGGCATGCGGGGCCCCTGGCAGAAAGAGTCAAGAGGGTTTCACCAGTCCCTGAGTCCTGAGTTCAACGCAGGAATTCCAGGCCTTGGGATATTAGCCTTCAGGGCAGTGACATCAGTTAGGAGCCTCACTCTACCCAAGAGTGCTCCCTCGAGGGGGCTGCGAAGGCCCAAGGCCCCCCCGCCTTGATCCCATAAGGACATGTCAGGATAACCAGGCAGCCCCAGGCAGCTCCTTTCCCCGGTGGAAACTTTCGCCATCACAAGGGGCAGACAGAGGTCGCGTGGAGTCTTGCCCCCTGTGGACCCCAGCCCAGCTGGGACCCCAGGGCTCGTTTTTGCTCCAGAAAGGGGCAGCCCCTCCGCTTCCTTCACCGTCTTGGGAGAGCGTCTCAGCCAGGTCTGCCCTGGGAGGGCACTCACACGTCACTGCACTGAGCGGGAGCTGTGGAGTCCCAGAGCTTGCCAGAACAGGACCGACCCGCCGGACCCCTCTCCCAAGTCCTGGCCCCTCCATCCAAGCCTTTTGATCTAGGCTCATCTCAAAAGACCAGGAAGTGCTCCCAGCCCAGGTAGAGTCCTGGCCCCGACCCACTCCAAATCTGTCCCCAGGAGAAGGCTGCACTTGCTCCTTCCTGCAGGGAGGAACGAGGGCTGCTGAAGCCAAGGGCCTGCGGAGGCACATCCTGCCACCTGGGCTGCTGATCCAGGGCAGGAGGGGGCCCAGCCCTCAGGCAGATGGAAATGTCGAGAAAAGGCCTGGCCTTCAAATCCCAGCACCCCTCCATTACTAGTCCTGCTCTCCTGGGTCCCTCTGTGCCCCAGCTTCCTCATCTGTTAAATGGGATGATGCCTTCCACGCAGGGTCCTGGTGAGGACTGGGTCAGCCTGGTGACCAAGAGGAGGGTCTCTGGAGCGGCTGCCTAGGTCCAGATCTCCGCTCCTCCACTGCCAGCTGTGTAATCTCGGGCGTGTTATTCACCATCTGCCTCTACTTCCTTACCTGTGAAAATGGAGATACCAGAGCTGCCATGAGGACTAAAGGACCAAGCACAAGTACCCAGAACAGTATCTGTTATGTCCTAAGTGCTCCGCGAATGCCAGCTATTGGTTCTACTTCACGGAGATGAGGTACTTGGCACACAGTGGTGCCCAGTAAATGTGGGCTCCATCCTCCGGTCCCCTGCCTCACATCTCACGTTTCCTACCCCAAAGTCCAAACACTCAAGCTTCCCTCTCATCTCCCCCCATAAAATCTGATTAGCTTGTTCACACTCAAGTATGAATGACTGATGGCCATTTAATGCACACCAGGGGAGCTTGCACACCTTTATCCAAAGGAATGGTGTGCTAATGATGGACTCTCAGGCCACAGGCCAGGCTGAGGACAGGGAGGGTTTGGGAGGGTGGGTCTCCCAGAGTTCTTCAGTGACAACCTTCTCCGCAGGCCTGGTACCTCCAGGGTGGAAAGGGCATTGGGTTCAAGTCTCAGCTCTCCTCCTGATTGCTGTGTGACTTTCAGCAACATGCTTGACCTATCTGGGTCTCGGCTTCTTCAAGTGCCTAATGGGAAAATAACTTTTCTTCTGCCTTCCTCAAGGGGCTGTTCAAAGTTAAATGCATCTGAAAATGGTCCACGTTTGTCTCTCTGGATTGTGGTTGTTTGTCCACGTGTCTGTCTGCTCTCCCCAGCCTAGACAAGGAGCAGGCCAGAGTCTTTCCTGGGACCTCGTGGAGGGACAATCACACAGGAGGTATTCAGTGACATGAGTTGAACCGAAGAGCACATCCTGCTCTTGGGACATAATCAGTCCCTCCCATGCCCACATTCACAGCCCACGCTCACATTCTCATCCATTCCCCACGATGTCCTCCAGTGGCCTGTGGAAGCTGGGAAAACCCTCATTTAGCAGATGAGGAAACTGAGGGCTGGGGAGGTCAGAGCACTTGTCTGAGGTCATGCAGCTAGAAGCGGTGGAGCTGGGAATCACACACCAGCACTCGACTGCAGAATCCATGCCCTTCCCACTCCGTGCTGTCACGTGATTTCTGGGAGCTGGTCCCAGAAGGGAGGCAGTGTGCATCTCATAGGGATGTGGGACCTGCAGAAGGGGGACAAAAATATAAGGATGGCTCATGGGCTTCAGGCACAGGCTGCATCAGCCGCAACTTTAGGTCATCAAATTCTCACAACCTCTCTACGTGGATCTATTATTATCATCTTACAAATGGCAAACCTGAGGCTTGGAAAAGTAAAAGCATCTGGCGGTAAGTCGGAGAGTAGGACTTGACCCCAGGGGTGTCTGATGCTGATGGCTGCGCTCGTGACCACTACCTTGCAGAGCCCTCCCACTCACACACACCTGGCCTGGGAGGCAGGGGGATGGAAGTGATCTGGAGTGAAAGCTGCTCCGCTGCGCGGATGTCACGGGGAGGCAGGTGGAAGACTTTCCAGCAGGCAGACATGTCCACAGGACGGATATGTCGTCTGCAGAAAGAGGGGAGCTCCCTGTCCCAGGAGGGGTGCAAAAAGCCAGGGACGTTATAGCAAAGCTTTAAAAAGGTAGGAGGACTCATGGCCATTCAGGATCCCTGACTCCCTCCTGGGGGAGTCATCTCGCCTTCTTTCTGCCCCTCCAGTCCCCTTTGCTTGTCTCTTCCTCGTCCCTGCCTGTGTCCCTTGTGTGACTTGGGCAAGCTCCTTCACCTTTCTCCTCTCTGAGCCTCAGTTTGCTCATCTGTAAAGTGGGGTAATACTCCCATCTGCATTTTAGGCTTATTTTGAGGATTAGATGAGATACATTTGTAGATAGTGTTTAGCCCCCATCAGAGGGCCAAGGGCTCCGTTAATAAGACCAGTTATTGTTATTATCCCCTTCTTTCATCCTGGAGAGCACCACAGGACAGGAGACAGGCCCCCTGGGGTCTAAGTCTCCTCCTCCTGCACAGGTGAGAATCTCCTCCTGTCCCATCCCTGCTTAGTCTCCAAGGAGGCAGGGAAAGTTGAACTCAGCCCAGGGTCCTCCTGCGGTGCCCTGACCCCTCCCACAGGCAGGCCCCGGGTGAGCCAGCTCTTACTCCTCTGCCTCAGTTTCGCATCCACAAAAGGGGCGATTGGCCCCCGCGTCCCCTGGGGCTGTCTCTGGGTCCCGTCTGCAAAGGTGTCTGAGCCCCAGGAGGCCTTAGGGCAGCGGGCGTGCCTGCCCCCGCCCGTCCCGCGCCCGTCCCGGGTCGGGCGGCTAGAATCCACGTGATTTCCCGGCAGCGGCCGCCGGCTCCAGCCCAAGCCGGGCAGCTCTCTGCGCCTACTTTCAGTTTCACGCGGAGCGCGGCGCAGCCGGGGGCGCAGCTGGTGAGTGCCAAACACGCCGGGGCTGCGGCACCGCGCGGGGCCGGCGGGCCAGCGGCGCGGAGGGAGGTTCGGGTGCGAGTGGAGAGGGGAGGAGGGGGCGCCGGAGGGCTCTGGAAGGTCGTGCCAAGGGCCGCCGGGTAGACGGCCAGGTAGCTGGCTGGCCGTCCGTGTGGACAGATAAATGTGTTGACGCACGGGTGGGCAGATGGGGCGCCCGTGGCCGGGGCTGCGCTCTGCCTGCTCCCCTGCGGAGTTTGGAGTCTGGAGAATGGGTTTTGAGCCGCAGAGGAAGGCAAGTCGGGTCACCTGGGTTGGGGGACGCGGTATGCTCTCCCCCTCCCTCCCACTCGTCCCCACCCTTGCGACGCTCCTGTCACCTCCTGGAACTTCAACTTTTTACAGCTTTTAAAGAATTACAGAAGTCACCCTGCTCGTTATGCACAATTCAGACTTTTTAACCTAAAGAAGCTTTTTGTTATGGACACTTGCGAACATACACAACAGTAGAAAGAATAGAATTAAGTTGAGTTATGTGCACGTGCTGGTTTTGATATAACCACCGTTCAACTCCAACACTCATCAACCCAGGGCCAGTCCGGTTTCGCCTCTATCACGCCTCATTTTGAAACAAATGGCAAACAAACATCACAGCATCTCAACTGAAGTATTTCAGAATGTACTACAAGGTAGGAAGTCTTTTTAAAAACATAACCACAATACCGTCAGCATACTTGACACATTTTAACGATAACTCCTTCATGTCAAATCTCCACAGACTGTTTCTAATGAACATTTTAACCTCATAAATAGTAGGTGAATGCACGGGTGTTGGTTTGTTACTTGCTCTTTGCATGTCAGTGTCGTTTTCAGACATTTTTCTCACTCAGGAGGCCAAGACCTGGAGTTTTCTCAGGTGACCATTGTCGGGGTGTGGGAGAGGCCCCCCCACCTTCAGTATTGTTTGCATCCACTTTATAAGTTGGGGTTCTTACGTTTCCTTTTTAAAAGGTCGAGGGGTTCTGCAGACTTAAAAAGCAGTTTGAAAACCAGCACGTCCATCTCCTAATCCGGGGGGTGGCAGGAGTACCCTGGGGTGTACCCTGGGCTGGTACCTGGAGCCTCATCTCTCCCAATTGCTTTTCCTTCCCTGTAAGAAGCAAGACGCCCAGAAAAGCGCTAGGCCGGGTCTCCCCCCCGGAGAACAGAGGGGGAGGTAGAGCTGATGACTTCAAGGTGTATCCAGGCTCCCCATCTGGCATGCCTCACTCAAGCTGCACTAACCATAGGGCCAACTGGCCATTGATTATGCCCCCCTGCCTTGTTTCCAAAACACAGCACCAGCTTGCCTGGCGCCTGGCATGGGAGACAGACGGATGGGGCTCTCAGCCTGTTGTGTTTGCTGGGTGGGCATGGACTAACTCATCACGTCTCAGGAACCTCAGTCTCTCATCTGTAAAATGGAGATGATAGCATGTCCTTCAAAGCGTGTTTCGTGAGTTGGACGAAACGAGGTTGCCCAGTTCACGGCCAGCCTCAAAGTACCGCGTGAGCATGAGGAGCCATGTGTCCTGGAGGAGGGCAGATAAGCAGAAGGGAAAGTTCTTTGAAAGAGTTTCACAATATGTTTAGGCTTATTCCTCGACCAGATACAGAGGTGACGGGATGTTTTGGGGGCCAGGTCAGTCTCCCTACACCCCGACACATATACCCCCTGCCCTGCTGAGGAAAATTCAGCAAAACTTCTTAAAATGTCTTTTCCCATCTGTTATGGGTTGAATTGTGTCCCTGAAAAAGATATACTGAAGTCTTAACCTCCAGTGCCTCAGAATGTGACTTTATTTGGAAAGAGGGTTGTAGCAGATGTAATTTGTTGAGTTACGATGAGGTCATTCTGGAGTAGCTGGGCCCTTAATTCAGTATGATTGGTGTCCGTATAAGAGAGAGATCGGCATATGAAGATAGAGACACACAGGGAGAGGACAGCTATGTGACAGCAGAGGCTGAGATTGGAATGATGCATCTACAAGCCAAGAGACTCCAAGAATTGCTGGCAAGCATCAAAAGCCGGAGTAGGCAAGGAAGGCTCATCCCCTAGAGGCTTCAGAGGGAGCGTGGCCTTGCTCACACCTTGATTTCAGACTTCTGGCCTCCAGAACCGTGAGAGAATAAATTTCTGTCATTTTAATCCACCCAGTTTGTGGTACTTTGTTACAGCTGGTAACAAAGCTAAGAAACGAATTCACTGTCCCAGAATCTCCCCTCTGCCTTCCACGCAGAGTCAGACTGAGGATTAAGCAAATTAACGTAAGTGCAAATACTTTGTAAAAACTTTCGGTAGCGTTCCGAGGATGTAAACTAGTGGTTTTCTTTACCGGATCTATTTTTTGAACGTTGGCTGGTAGCCCAAAGTCTACCTTGGCTGAAACTCAGTCTACAAGGAAAACACCCAGGTGATTGGGAAGGAAAAAAATCTGAAAAATTGATCAGTCTGGGGCTGGCCCCGTGGCTTGGCGGATAAGTGCGTGCACTCTGCTAGTGGCGGCCCGGGTTCGGATCCCGGGCGCGCACGGACGCACCGCTTCTCCGGCCATGCTGAGGCCGCATCCCACATACAGCAGCTAGAAGGATGTGCAGCTATGACATACAACTATCTACTGGGGCTTTGGGGGAAAAAAAGGAGGAGGATTGGCAATAGATGTTAGCTCAGAGCCGGTCTTCCTCAGCAAAAAGAGGAGGATTAGCATGGATGTTAGCTCAGGGCTGATCTTCCTCACAAAAAAGAAAAAAAAAATTGATCAGTCTGGCTGTTGGTGTACTCTGCCTGGAGAAGGAAAGGCTTTTGGTCCCTCAGGCCATCCTGGAGAACATATCTCTACCATCCACTGCACTTAAAACCAAGTGGAAGTAGTGAGGCAGGCAGGCAAGCACTTGGTTGTGTGGATGACTTGTCACCCATAAAATAAGCATGATTATGTAACTCACATGCTGACTGGGGTTTCCTGGGTCCTTGAGAGCTGAGTAAAGCTGATGTGAACCCCCATTCTGCTCCATTGGGAAGCCCTAACTGCTCTCAAGCTCATCCGCAGGAGAGTGGGGATGGGTGTGAGCTTAGTTCTTCTGGCCATCTCTAACCCCAGACTCTTTTTCTGCTCTGCAGTCATCTTCTCTCCCTAGTTGACTAGGGCATGAAACCAATCGGTTTCTTGGGTGGAGAGATGGGAGGCCTGGGGAAACATGAGTTCACTCGTTTATCCTGCCTGTTTCAAGCCTGACTGACTGTGATGAGACTGCTGCTGCATCCTGTGAGTCACCCCAAATTCTTCTGATAAATTCCCAGACACAGGAGTCTTTCCCAGAAAGGTTTTTAGCAGCCCTTCTGGCTGGGATGCCTCTGACATTTGGCAAAGGAGAACTTCGAGGAACCTGAGGGAACCCTGAGTTCTCACTCAGATGACCTCTATTCTCAGTTTGCTTTACTTCCTTCCGGTCTTTTCCTTATATGTGTATATTCATATTTTTTTAAATGGACTCATACATAAAAACCAAAATGGAATTATACTTGTTAAACTAGATAATATGGAATTCTATATTAAAGGAAAATGAAATCCTATGATATTTTTTAAATTATTTAATTTTTAGTAGCTAATACATTCATACTGTAAATTAATATAAACATATAAAAATGTATGAAATGAAAAGTAAATCTCCCTCCCTCGTCTGTCTCCCAGCCACCTCTTACCCTCCCTGAAGGCAACTGATATTATCAGGTTCTTATGTCTCCTTCCAAAGATAGTCCAAGTGGGCGTTTACAAACATGGATATATACATGTACGTATACATACATACATATATGTATATTTTCCCCCCTTCTTACAAATGGTAGTATACTGTGTATAGTGTTTTTTACCTTGCTTTTTTTTAAATTTAATGTATTTCGGAAATCTTTCCACGTCAAAACAAAAAAATCTGGGCCGGCCCTGTGGCTTGGTGGTTAAGTGCGCGCGCTGCGATGCTGGTGGCCCGGGTTCGGATCCCGGGTGCGCATCGAGGCACCACTTCTCCGTTCATCCTGAGGCCGAGTCCCACATACAGCAACTAGAAGGATGTGCAGCTACAACATACAACTATCCACTGGGGCTTTGGGGGGAAAAAATAAAATAAATAAAATCTTTAAAAAAAAAAAAAAAAAAAAACTCTGCCTTTTTTATTTTTCTTTTTAACAGCTACATAGTATTTCACTATATGGTTGCTCTATAACTGATTTATCTGTTGTTGGGTATATTTAGGTTGTTTCCTGTCTCTTGCTATTCCAAGCAGTGCTGTAAAGAATATCTTTGTTCAAGTATCATTTTTGCATATGTGAGAATAAGTCTAGGAAAGCAACCAGGAGTGGATTTACAAGGTCAATGGGGATATGCAGTTTGAACTTTGATAAATATGGCAAATGACCCTCCTCAAGTGCGGTACTGATTATCACTCCCACCAGCTATGTGTGAGGGGCCTGCTTCCCACACCCTCCCCTACACATGTGTTGTCAAACTTTTCCATATTTGCAGATCTGAGAGATGAATAATGATGCCTTTTTTTTCATTTGTCTTATTATGAATGATGTTGGGCATTTTTTTCAGATATCTAAGGGTCATGTGTAGTTTCTTTTCCGTAAACTATCCATTCATATCTTTTGCCCACTTTTCCATTGGGTTGTTGGTCTTTTCCTATTGAGCTGTAAAAGCACTTTACATATTAAGGAAATTAGCTTATCATCTGTGTATGAGTATACTGTCATTTTAAGTGACTGCCTAGTTGTCCACAGAATGGCTGAACATATCCATCTTTGTTAAACATTTAGATTGGGTCTCATTTTCTCCTATTACACATGGACTGTTTCCTCTGTTTTATAGAAAAGACAAGATGTGACATTTTAATTCTTTTCATAGCCCTTGCCAGAATTTCTCTCAGGGAAGGAACTATTTTTGGGAAAATACCTTGATAGGATTGGGGCGGGGGGTGGAACCTGTGTTCAAAGTGGCCAGCAGGGACCAGGACATGCAGAGGGCAGGCTCTTTGCATGGAGCATGTGTGTGCGGTGGGAGCGCTATATTTGCTCCTGAAAGGAAGGGAGGAGGAGAGAAGGGAGGAGAGGGAGAAGGTGGAGAGAGGCTAGGCCACACAGGGAGAAGACCTCCAGAAACTTCTTGGGGGTAGGATGGCCAAAGGGCATTTTCGGTCAGGAGATGCCCCCTACTCCATGTGAGGTGGGTACTGACAACGCAGACTCCGCTCAGGCTCTGCCCTTCAATCGATAACCCACTGAGCACACATCTGCTGAGTTTCTACAACATGCCAGGTCCTGCTAAGCACTGAGCTATAGCCGAGAACACGACCAAGGCCCCACACCGTGGGGCTGATGTGCCAACAGAAACAGACAATAAACAAGTACACAAAGATGTACAGTAGACGTCAGGAGGTGGTGACTGCAGGGAAGAAGGACAAGGCAGCCAAGGGGATTGGCGTGCTGGGACCGAGGGCGGGTTGTGTTTGGCACGGAGAGGCCCAGGCATGGCCTCCGAAGGGGCACTTGGGACGATGGAGGGGCGTGAGGCAGGGAACCATGAGCCATGATGATGTCTGGAGGAAGAGGGAACCAAGCACAGGCAATGGCAAGAAAACGGAGGAGGGGAGGTAGAAAAAGACGGAGGGGAAGAGGAGAGGAGAGGAGAGGAGGCAGGGGAGGCAGAAAGGGAGGAAGCGGAGGAGGAGTTATTTAAAGTCAGCTATGATCACAGTGCTTCCTGTGAGTGAATATTTTGGCGTGTCGTTTAACAAAGGGCTGGACCTGGAACAGGAGCCCTCTGTTGGAGGAGGCAACGCCGTTTCAACCTCCCACCCCTCCCCTGTGGGGAGATCTGTGGGGAGGCCGGGACCTTCCCCAGGCCGTGGTTTCTCAGGTAGCTTGGTGTCTGAGCCAGTGTATCTGTATCAGGAAAGGTAGGGGTGCCCCTCCTAACATCCAGTGTTGTGGTGAGCATCCTGGTAGCTAGAGCTTTGCTCACATTCTGGATTGTTTCCTTAGGCTAGGTTCTCAGCGTGGACTTCTCAAGGGATATATGGACTTTTACTTTAATTTTTATTTTTTTATTGTGTTAAACACAACAGTAAAATTTACCATCTTAACCATTTTTAAGAGTACAGTTCAGTGGTATTAGTACATTCACACTGTTGTGAAGCCATCACCACCATCCATCCCCATAACTCATTTTATCTTGTAAAACCGAGACTCTATGCCCATTACCCAAGAACTCCCCATTCTTCCCTCCCCTATCCCCTGAACCACCATTCTACTTTCTATCCTTATGGATTTGACTCCTCTAAGTACGTTATACAAGTGGAATCATACAGAATTTGTCTTTGTGTGATTGGCTTATTGCACTAGCATAATGTCCTCAAGATTCATCCATGTTGTAGCATGTTGCAGAATTTCCTTCCTTTTTAAGGCTGAATAATATTCCATTGTGTGCATATACCACATTTTGATTATGCTTTCATCCATCAGTGGACCCTTGGATTGCTTCCGTGTTTTAGCTGTTGTGAATAATGCTGCTATGAAGATGGGTGTACAGATATCTCTTCAAGATCCTACTCTCAATTCTTTTGGGTATTATGCTCACAAGAGGATTGCTGGGTCATATGGTAATTCTATTTTTAATTTTTTGGGGAAATTCCATACTGTTTTCCACAGCAGCTGTACCACTTTACATTCCCACCAACAGTCCACAGGGTTCCAATTTCTCCACATCCTCGCCAACACTTGTTGTTTTCTGTTTGTTTGGTAGTAGCCATCCTAATGGATGTGAAGTGGTATCTCATTGTGGTTTTGATTGGCATTTCCCTAATATTGGTGACGTTGAGCATCTTTTCATGTGCTTATTGGCCATTTGCATATCTTCTTTGGAGAAATGTCTCTTGAGGTCCTTTGCCCATCTTTGAATCAGCTTGTTTGTTTTTTTGTTGTTGAGTTTTAGGAGTTCTCTCTATATTCTGGATATTAATTCTTTATCAGATGTATGTTTTGAAAATACTTTCTCCCACTCTGTGGGTTGCCTTTTTACTCTGTGGGTAGTGTCTTTTGTTGTACAAATTCTTCAACTTTCATGAAGTCCAATTTGTCTGTTCTTTTGTTGTCTGTGCCTTTGTTGTCATCGCCAAGAAATCATTGCCAAATCCAACATCATGAACTTTTACTCTGTGTTTTCTTTTAAGAGTTTTGCTGTTTCAGGTCTTACATTTAGGTCCTCGCTCTACTTTGAGTTAGTTTTTGTGTATGGTGTTAGCTAAGGGTCCAGCTTCATTCTTTTGAACGTGGATAACCAGTTTCCCCCCAACCATTTGTTGAAGACTGTCCTTTCCCTATTGACTCATCTTGACACCCTTGTCAAAAATCATTTGATTGTATATGAGAGTTTATTTCTGGGCTCTCTATTCAATTCCATTGGTCTCTATGTCTGTCTTTATGCCAGTACCACGCTGTTTCGTCTGCTGTAGCTTTGTTGTAAGTTTTGAAATCAGTACATGCGAGTCCTCCACTTTTGTTCCTTTTTTTTCAGAATTGTTTTGGCTATTCAAGGTCCCTTGAGATTCCATGTGAATTTTAGGATGGGTTTTTCTTTTCATGAAAAGAATGTCATTGAGATTTTGGTAGGGGTTGCAGTGAATCTATAGACTGCTTTGAGTAATATTGATATTTTAAGAACATTATGTCTTCCAATCCATGAACGTGGGTTGTGTTTCCATTTATTTACATCTTTAATTTCTTTCAGCAATGTTTTGTATTTTTCATTGTACAAGTCTTTCACCTCCTTGGTTAATGCCTAAGTTTTTATTCTTTTTGATGCTATGGTAAATGGAATTGTTTTTGTAATTTCCTTTTTAGATTGTTCATTGTTAGTGTGTAGAAATGCAACTGATTTTTGCATGTTGACTTTATATCCTGCTACTTTGCTGAATTCATTTATTAGTTCTAACACTTTTTTTGTGGAGTCTTTAGGGTTTAAGATCATATCACAGCAAACAGATAACTACTTCTTCCTTTCCAATTTGGATGTCTTTAATTTATTTTTCTTGCCTAATTGCTCTGGCTAGGCCTTCCAATACTATGTTGAATAGAAGTAGTGAAAATTGGCTTCCTTGCCTTATTCTTGATCTTAGAGGAAAAGCTTTCAGTCATTCACCATTGAGTATGATGTTTGCTGTGGGTTTTTCATATATGGCTTTTATTATGTAAAGGTAGTTTCCTTCTATTCCTAGTTTGTTGAACGTAGTTATCATGAAGGGTGTTTAATTTTGTCAGATACTTTTTCTGCATCAATTGAGATCATCATGTGGGTTTTTTTCCCCTTTGTTTTGTTGATGTGGTATATTACATTGATCAATTTTCATATATTGAATTTTCATATGTTGAATCATCCTTGCATTCCAGGAATAAATCTCACTTGGTCATGGTGTATAATCTTTTTTTTTATTGAGGTCATAATAGTTTATAACATTGTGAAATTTCAGTTGTACATTATTATTTGTCAGTCCCCATATATATGTGCCCTTTTACCCATTATGCCCACCCCCCAAACCTCGTCCTCTCTGTGTAACCACTAATTTTTTCTCTTTGTCCATGTGTGTGTTTATCTTCCACATATGAGGGAAATCATGTGGTGTTTGCCTTTCTCTTTCTGGCTTATTTGGCTTAACATAATACCCATCCATGTTGTTGCAAGTGGGACAATTTTGTCTTTTTTATGGCTGAGTAGTATTCCATTGTGTATATATACCACATCTTCTTTATCCATTCATCAGTCGATGGGCACTTGGGTTGCTTCCATGTCTTGGCTATTGTGAATAATGCTGCAATGAACATAGGAATGCATAAATCTCTTTGAATTGTTGATTTCAAGTTCTTTGGATAAATGCCTAGTAGTTGGATAGCTGGGTCATATGGTATTTCTATTTTTAATTTTTTGAGAAATCTCCATACTGTTTTCCATGGTGGCTGCACCAGTTTCCGTTCCCACCAGCAGTTTAAGAGAGTTCCCTTTTCTTCAAATCCTCTCCAACATTTGTTATTTTTTGTCTTGGTAATTATAGCCATTCTAACAGGTGTAAGGTGATATCTCATTGTAGTTTTGATTTGCATTTCCCTGATGATTAGTGATGTTGAATATCTTTTCATGTGCCTATTGGACATCTGGATATCTTCTTTGGAAAAATGTCTGTTCATATCCTCTGCCCACTTTTTGATCAGATTTTTTGTTGTTGTTGAGTTATGTGAGTTCTTTATATATTTTAGAGATTAATCCCTTGTCAGATATATGATTTGCAAATATTTTCTCCCAGTTGGTGGGGTTTCTTTTTATTTTGCTCCTGGTTTCCTTTGCCTTGTGGAAGCTCTTTAGTCTGATGAAGTCCCATTTGTTTATTTTTTCTTTTGTTTCCCTTGCCCAAGTAGACCTGGTATTCGAAAAGATGTTTCTAAGGCCAAAGTCAAAGAGTGTACTGCCTATATTTTCTTCCAGGAGTTTTATGGTTTCCCGTCTTACCTTCAAGTCTTCAATCCGTTTTGAGTTAATTTTGGTGTATGGCAAAAGATAATGGTCTACTTTCATTCTTTTGCGTGTAGCTGTCCAGTTTTCCCAACACCATTTATTGAAAAGACTTTCCTTTCTCCATTGTATGTTCTTGGCTCCTGTGTCAAAGATTAGCTGTCCTAGATGTGTGGATGTGTAGATCCACATGTGTAGATGTGTGGTTTTGTTTCTGGGCTTTCAATTCAGTTCTATTGATCTGTGTGTCTGTTTTTGTACCGTTACCGTGCTGTTTTGATTATTATAGCTTTGTAGTATATTTTGAAGTCAGGGATTGTGATGCCTCCAGCTTTGTTCTTTTTTCTCAGGATTACTTTAGCTATTCGGGGTCTTTTGTTGCCCCATATGACTTTTAAGATTCTTTGTTCTATTTCCGTGAAGAATGTCATTGGGATTCTGATTGGGATTGCATTGAATCTGTAGATTGCTTTAGGTAGTATGGACATTTTAACTATGTTTATTCTTCTAATCCATGTGCATGGGATATCTTTCCATTTCTTTATGTCATCATCGATTTCTTTCAATAATGTCTTATAGTTTTCATTGTATAGGTCTTTCACCTCCTTGGTTAAATTTGTTCCTAGATATTTTATTCTTTTTGTTGCGTTTGTAAATGCGATTGTATTCTTGAGTTCTCTTTCTGTTAGTTCATTATTAGAGTATAGAAATGCAACTGATTTTTGTAAATTGATTTTGTATCCTGCAACTTCGCTGTAGTTGTTGATTATTTCTAATAGTTTTCTGATGGATTCTTTAAGGTTTTCTATCTATAAAATCATGTCATCTGCAAATAGTGAGAGTTTCATTTCTTTCTTGTCAATTTGGATACCTTTTATTTCCTTTTTCTTGACTAATTGCTCTGGCCAAAACCTCCAGTACTATGTTGAATAAGAGTGGTGAGAGTGGGCACTCTTGTCTTGTTCCTGTTCTCAGACGGGTGGCTTTCAGTTTTTCTCCGTTGAGTATGATGTTGGCTGTGGGTTTGTCATATGTGGCCTTTATTATGTTGAGATACTTTCCTTCTACATCCATTTTTTTGCTTGTGTGAGGAGGACTGGTCCTGAGCTAACATCTGATGCCAATCCTCCCCTTTTTTCTTGAGGAATATTGGCCCTGAGCTAACATCCATGGCCATCTTCCTCTACTTTATATGGGACGCCACCACAGCATGGCTTAACAAGTGGTGCCTTGGTGCACGCCCGGGATCCGAACCTGCGAACCGCGGGCCGCCACAGTGGAGCGCACGCACTTAACCGCTTGCGCCACTGGGCTGGCCCCCTACACCCATTTTATTGAAAGTTTTTTTATGATAAATGGGTGTTGGGTCTTCTCAAATGCTTCCTCTGCATCTATTTGTGGTTTTTATTCCTCATTTTGTTGATGTGGTGTATCACATTGATTGATTTGTAGGTATTGAACCATCCCTGTGTCCCTGGTATAAATCCCACTTGATCATGCTGTATGATCTTTTTAATGTATTGCTGTATTTGGTTTGCCAATATTTTGTTGAGGATTTTTGCATCTATGTTCATCAGCAATATTGGCCTGTAATTTTCCTTCTTTGTGTGTCCTTGTCTGGCTTTGGGATCAGGATGATGTTGGTCTCATAGAATGTATTAGGAAGTGTTCCATCTTCATCAATTTCTTGGAATAGTTTGAGAAGGAGAGGTATTAAATCTTCTTTGAATGTGTGGTAGAATTCTCCTGAGAAGCCATCTGTTCCTGGACTTTTATTTTTCGGGAGGTTTTTGACTACCATTTCAATCTCTTTAGTTGTGATTGGTCTATTCAGATTCTCTATTTCTTCTTGATTCAGTTTTGGGAGGTTGTATGAGTCTAAGAATTTATCCATTTCTTCTAGATTGTCCAATGTGTTGGCATATAGTTTTTCATAGTATTCTCTTATAACTCTTTGTATTTCTGGGTATCCACTGTAATTTGTCCTCTTTCATTTCTAATTTTATTTGTTTGAGCTTTCTCTGTTTTTTTCTTAGTTAGTTTGGCTAAGGGTTTGTCAATTTTGTTTATCTTCTCCATTGATTCTTTCTACTGTCTTTTTGGTTTCTATTTCGTTGATTTCTGTTCTAATTTTTATTATTTCCCTCCTTCTGCTGACTTTGGGCTTTGTTTGTTTTTCTTTTTCTAGTTCTGCTAGGTGTAGTGTAAGATTACTTATTTGAGATTTTTCTTGTTTGTTATGGTGGGCCTGTGTTGGTATGAATTTCCTCTTGGGACTGCTTTTGCTGCATCCCATATGAGTTGGTATGGTGTATTTTCATTTTCATTTGTCTCCTGGTATTTTTTTATTTCTCCTTTAATTTCTTCATTGATCCATTTGTTGTTCAGTAGCATGTTGTTTAGTCTCCACATATTTGTCACTTTCCCAGCTTTTTTCTTGTGGTTGATTTCTAGTTTCATAGCATTATGGTCAGAAAGGATGCTTGTTATGATTTCAATCTTCTTAAGTTTATTAAGGCTTGCCTTGTTTCCCAACATATGGTCTAATCTTTGAGAATGTTCCATGGGCACTTGAGAAGAATGCATATTCTGCTGATTTTGAATGGAGTGTTCTCTATATATCTATTAAGTCCACCTGGTCTAGCTTTTTGTTTAAGTCCACTATTTCGTTGTTGACTTTCTGTCTGGATGATCTATCCATTGATGTAAGTGGGGTATTGAGGTCCCCTACTATTATTGTGTTGCTGTTAATTTCTCCTTTTAGGTCTGTTAATAACTGTCTGTTAATAAATTGTTAATAATTATGTACTTTGGTGATCCTGTGTTAGGTGCATATATATTTATAAGTGTTATGTCCTCTTGGTGGATTGTCCCTTTTATCATTATATATTGCCCCTCTTTGTCTCTCATTGTCTTTTTTATCTTATAGTCTACTTTGTCTGATATAAGTATGGCAATATCTGCTTTCTTTTGTTTGCCATTAGCTTGGAGTATCATCTTCCATCCCTTCACTCTGAGCCTGTGTTTATCTTTAGAGCTGAGATGTTTCCTGGAGGCAGCATATTGTTGGGTCTTGTTTTTAATCCATCGTGCCACTCTGTGTCTTTTGATTGGAGAATTCAATCCATTTACATTTAGAGTGATTATTGATATATGAGAGCTTAATATTGCCATTTTATCACTTGTTTTCCGGTTGTTCTGTATTTCCCTTGTTTCTCGTCCTCTGTATTTCCAACTCTCAGTTCAGTTCAGTGTTTCTCTATGATGGTTGTCTCAGTTTTCTCTTTATTTATGATTTGTGTCTCTGTTCTGATTTTTTGTTTAGTGGTTACTGTGAGGTTTGTATAAAAGATCTCGTAGATGAGATAGTCCATTTTCTGATAGTCTCTTATTTCCTTGGTTTAAGCAGTTCCGTCCCTTTCCTCTTCCCCGCCTAAGTTATTGTTGTCACAACTTATTCCATTTTGTGTTGTGAGTTTGTGATTAAAATGAAGTAAATAGTTATTTTTGATGCTTTTCTTTCCTTTATCCTTGTTATAATTAAGTGATGGCTAACCTGTTCTGATAGAGGGCTGCAGTTTTCTGATTTTGTCTGCCTATTTATCTCCTTGCTCAAGGCTTTGTAAACCCTTTCCTTTTTTTTTTTTTTTTTTCAGGTATGAGGGCCTTCTTGATCATTTCTTGTAGTGGGGGTCTTGTGGCTATGAACTCCCTCAGTTTTTGTTTATCTGGGAAAGTTTTTATTTCTCCGTCATATCTGAAGGATATTTTCTCTGGATAGAGTGTTCTTGGCTGAAAGTTTTTGTCTTTCAGAATTTTGAACATATGATTCTGCTCTTTCTTAGCTTGTAAGATTTCTGCCGAGAAATCCGCTGAAAGCCTGATAGGGGTTCCTTTGTAGGTTATTTTCTTCGGCCTTGCTGCCCTTAATATCTTTTCTTTGTCATTGACTTTTGCCAGTTTTACTAATATATGCCTTGGAGAAGGTCTTTTTACACTGATGTAATTAGGAGTTCTGTTAGCTTTATTTACATGTAATTCCAGCTCCTTCCCCAGGTTTGGGAAGTTCTCAGCTATTAATTCTTTGAATAAGCTCTCTGCTCCTTTCTCCCACTCTTGTCCCTCTGGAATACCTATAATCCTTATGTTGCATTTCCTAATTGAGTCAGATATTTCTCAGAGAATTTCTTCATTTATTTTTGGTCTTAGCTCTCTCTCCTCCTCCATCTGCAGCATTTCTATACTTCTTTCCTCTAAATTACTGATTCTGCCCTCCATAATATCAACTCTATTTTTTAAGGACTCCAGATTTTCCTTTTCTCATTCATTGTGTTTTCCATCTCCAACATTTCTGATTGGTTTTTTTTTTTTCCAGAGGAAGATCAGCCCTGAGCTAACATCTGATGCCAGTCCCCCTCTTTTTTTGCTTTTCTTATTTCCCTTGTGATTTCTTTTTTAATCTATTGGTTGTTTAAAAGTGTATTGTTTAATTTCCACAATTTTGTGAATTTTCCAGTTTTCTTTATGTTATTGATTTCCAACTTCATCCCATTGTGGTCAGAGAAGATGCTTTGTATGATATCTATCTTTTAAAATCTACTAAGACTTAATTTGTGGCCTAACATATGGTCTATACTGGAAAATGTCTCATATACAATTGAGAAGAATCTGTATGCTGTTGTTTTTGGGTAGAATATCCAGTATATCTGTTAGATCCCATTGGTTTATTGTGTTGTTTAAGTCTTCTGTTTCCTCACTCATCTTCTGTTTGTTCTATCCATTATTATGAGCAGGTATTAAAGTCTCCAACTACTGGGCTGGCCCCGTGGCTCAGCGGTTAAGTGTGCGTGCTCTGCTGCTGGCAGCCGGGGTTTGGATCCCGGGCACGCACCGACGCACTGCTTGTCTGGCCATGCTGAGGCCACATCCCACGTACAGCAACTAGAAGGATGTGCATCTGTGACATACAACTGTCTACTGGGGCTTGGGGGAAAAAATAAATAAATAAAATTATTTTTTAAAAAATCTCCAACTATTATTGTAAAACTGTCCGTTTCTCCCCTCAATTCTGGAAGTTTTTGCTTTATATATTTTGGTGGCCTGTCATTAGGGTCATGAGTGTTTATAATTGGTATATCTTCTTGCTGTGTTGAACCTTTTATTAATGTATAATGTCCTTCTTTGTCTCTTGTAACCTTTTTTGATTTAAAGTCTATTTTGTCTGATATTTGTCTAGCCACTCCTGCTCCCTTTGGTTACCATTTGCATGGAATATCTTTTTCTATCCTTTTACTTTCAACTTGTTTTTCTCTTTGAATCTCAAGTGAGTCTCTTGTAGACAGCATATAGTGGGGTTATGTACTTTTATCCATTCTGCCAATCTCTGTCTTTTGACTGGACAGTTTAATCCATTTACATTTAAAGTAATTACTGATAAGGAGGGACTTCTGTCATTTTGCTATTTGTTTTTTTATATGCCCCCATAGATTTTTGTCCCTCATTTTTCACATTCCTATCTTCTTTTGTGTTTAGTTAACTTTTTGTAGCGAAACATTTAAATTCTCTCTTAATTTTATTTTGTGTATATTGTATAGCTAATTTCTTTGTGGTTACCATGGGGATTACATTTAACATCCTAAAGTTATAACACTCTAATTTGATTTATAGCAGCTTAACTTCAAAACATACAAACACTCTGCTCCTCTACAGGTCCATCCCCACCTCTTTCAGTTGTTGATGTCACAAAATTACGTCTTTATACACTGTGTGCCCCAAAACATTAATTAATAATTCTTTTAAATTCCTAATTTGTGTAGAAAACAGGCTTTGCGATTATAAACCAAAATTACAGTAATACCAGCTTTTACACTAATAATTGTTTTTCTTCACATATATTAGTCTCTTAAATCCTGCAGAAAATAAAAAGTACAGTTACAAACCATTGCTACAATAATACTAGCTTCTATAATTGCCCATGTACTTACTTTTATTGAAATATTTATTTTTCCATATGGCTTCAAGGTACTGTTAAGTGTCCTTTCATTTCACCCTGCAGGACTCTCTTGAACATTTCTTGCAAGGCAGGTCTAGTGGTCACAAACTCCCTCAGCTTTTGTTTATCTGGGAATGTCTTGATTTTCCCTCACTTTTGAAGGATGCTTTTGCTGGGTATAGGATTCTTGGTTGACAGGTTTTTTCTTTTAGCACTTTGAATATATGGGCCTACTGTCTTCTGGCCTCCAAAGTTTCTGATGAGAAATCTGCTGATAATCTCATTGAGGATCCCTTATATGTGCTGATTCACTTCTCTTTTGCTGCTTTCAAGACTCGTTATTTGTATTTGGTTTCTGAAAGTTTGCTTATAATGTGTCTCGGTGTGGGGCTTTTTGAGTTAATCTTACTTGGAGTTTGTTGAGCTTCTTGGATGTTTATATTCACGTCTCTCATCAAATTTAGGAAGTTTTCAGCCATTATTTCTTCAAATATTCTCTCTGCCCCCTTCTCTCTCTCTTCTCCTTCTGAGACTCCCATGATGCTTCTGTTGATCCACTTAATTGTGTCCCACAGGTCCCTTAGGCTCGTTCACTTGTCTTCAATCATTTTCTTTCTGTTCCTCAGCCTCGATAATTTCCATTGTCCCAACTCGAAGTTCCCTGTTTCTTTCTTCTGCTGCTCAAATCCATCTTTGAATCCCTGTAGTGAATTTTTCATTTCAGTTATTATACTTTTCAGCTCCAGAATTTCTTTATGGTTTCTTTTTAAGTTTTCTATCTCTTTATTGATATTTCCATTTTGTTCACACGTCATTTTCTTGACTTTCTACTCATCTTCCTTTAGTTCTTTGAACATCTTTAAGATAGTTGTTTTAAAGTCTTTGTCTAATATATCTGCCATTAAGTCTTTTTTCAGAGACAGATTCTGTTGAATTATTTTTTCCTTTGAATGGGCCATATTTTCCTGTTTCTTTGTATGCCTTGTGATTTTTTTTTTGTTGAACACGGACTTTTCAATCTAATAAAGTGGCAACTCTGGAAATCAGATTCTCCCCCTTCTGCAGGGTTACGGTTTTTTGTTATTTATTTTTTTATTGTTGTAAATTATCTCTGTGCCCAGGATCAGCTTGAAGTATAAACTTAATGTCTTCTTCTGTCTTTTCTGAGCCTTTTCTGAGCCTTTTCTTGGGCGTGTATATTCACTCTCTAATTTTCCCCATATATGCAGTTGTTTTTGAATGTCCTAGTCTTTAATGTCTGGCTCCCAAAAGGGGAAAAGTGAAAAATGAAGGGAAGGAAAAGGGCACAGGCCCTTTAAACCTCTTGGAAGTCACTTCAGCTGGAGAGGGAGGGACTTGCAGCAAAGGGGGGAGGTGCAACAACAATGACTACCTGCCTCTTTGTCTTCACCTCTGTGATCAGAAGCAACCGTCAGCACTCAGAGAACAAATCTCCAATATTTGGAGGACATGATCCTTTTTACCCACCCTAGCTCCTGCAAGCTGTGTGCAAGCTGCTGCAGGAACACATGCACAGCTGCCTGCCATGTGGCTGAGGGGTGGGGCATGGGTAGCTGCCACTGTGCTAAAAGCTGAAATTGACTGAAATTAATCATAATTTAATGTCTGTGTCTTCCCCTGGAAGTTGCAAGCCTTCAACAGGCTCCAGAATTCCAAAATAGTTATACCAGACAGCTTCTGCCAGTGCAATTGTTGTCTAGGTGGGGAGATAGATTCCTGATGCTTCCTACTCCACCATCTTCCCAGAATCCTCTCCTGGACCTTTATTTTTAAAGTGTTTGGGACCACATTGCTAAATTTCTCTCCTAGAAGATTGTGCAGGTGTAGAGGCTGCAGGCAGCTAGGAAGCTGCCTGATCCCACAACATTTATCTCCCGGGGGGAGGAGCAGAGCCTTTACCATCACCAAATCCCAAATCCCCACCAATCCCTTGCCTTGGCCATTCCTTCCACCCATCATGGTGAGATGGAGGGAGTAGTCAAACCTTGGGGGGCTGGCATTCTGAGGTATTCAGATCTTGTCACAGTGAAATGTTTGAAGAGAAACAGCTTGCTATTTTATGTGTCTCGTGCTATTCTTTTTCCTGACTTCTTCAAGGTGTCCTGTGCATTTCTGGGCCTCAGAAATTCTTCTTAAATGGACAAGTCAATGTTTCCCTAAATAGAGACTTATCCAGTAGGAGTCAACAAGATGACTTTAGGAGATGCATGGACAGGGCATTCATTTAAACTGAATCATAAAGTGAAAACTTGGCGTCTTCTCAGTTCTCTTTTATCCTTTCTGATGAGTCAAGGAGAAAGTCTCAGTTGGGTCCTAATGTCTGTAGCACCTCTCACACCCCTGATCTCCTTTTCAACTGTGGGAGACCAGGCCTCAGGTCAGAGCCCTGGGCATGTGACACACCCAGTTCCAGGTCAACAGCATCATCTCTTTTCTGTTTTCCTGGGGCTTCTTTTGGGGTTAATTTCTGTTCATGGTGAATGATACTTTAGAAAATAAAGATAAATGTGAGATGACTTCTAGAAAAGTGTTAAGGAAATGATATTCTGATTCTCAGATAAGGCAAAAATGTCCTCAAACATTGGTAGAAAGTCTTGGAAAGTATATACCTCTCCCTAAAGGGTGAGGTTGTGGGAAACTTCATGTTATATGTTTCTGCAATGTTCAGAACTTTACAAATGAGTGCAGATTATATTTTATAGCAGAAAAATAATAAAGATATATGGAAATGATCTTTTCGTTGGAAAGAAGACCGTTTGTTGAAGGTAGTATGGGGTTTCAGTTAGGAAAGAGCCTCTGGATTCAGGAAAGGGCTTAAATCCACTCTTTGCTTCTTGACTTCTCAGAGTCCGTTTCTTCCTCTGGAAAATGGAGGAAACATCGGCCTTGAAAGGCCAGTCGAGGATCTACTGAGGAAATGCAGGTGGAATGCTGCAGCATGATGCCCAGCCTATGCTAAGAACTCAATATGTGAGAGCGAACTACCATGGACTGCAGGCAGAGCCTCTCCCCTCATTGTGCTGTGCACTTATATGTATTAATGTCACCAATCCTCAGAGTGACCCTGTGAACTAGATGCAAAATCATCACCCCCATTTGCAGATGAGTAACTGTGGGCCAGAGACATTAAGAAACTTGCCCTAGGTGGCACAGCACTAAATATGAAATCAGGATTTGAACCCAGTCCTCCTGACCCCAGAGGCTCTTTTATCAGCTCCACAGATCCCCATGAGATGGGCTGGTATTAGCATTGCATGACATACAAGTGAATCACGGCTCAGAGCGGTCAGGGATTTGCCTGGTGTCACCCGAGGAGTTATTTTGGAGCAGTGGGGCTCAGAACTGAGGCTCCAATCCACTAATCTCCTGACCTGCAGCCCCCAAGCCTTTCTTCTGTTTTATGCATCTGGGTACTGCCAGCTGCTGTGGGAGGAAGTGGTTCAGAGACCCACTCCGGAAGCAAAATTTCTCTTCCAACTTCGGAGGGCCCAGCCTCTGGTCACTGGTCTCTGTTTTCTTTCACTTTTAAAAATTTATTCATTTTAAATTACTCAAGTAATACATAACTAAATCCTCCTTGCAAAAAGTCAAACACCTTATACATAAGGCTGAAATCTCCATTACTCCCTGCTCCCAGCCCCAGGTCTGTCCTCACCCAGTTTGAGGTGACCAGTTTGGTGGGCTGCCTTCCAGAACTTTATCTAAACCTTCGCATAATAATAAATCTTATATTGGGCTTACTCACTGCCAGGCCCTGTTTTAAGCATTTTACTCACATTAATTTGTTGACGCCTTTGAAGATAGGCGCTGTTATTTTCCTCATTCTACAGATGAGAGCATTGAGGCCCAGAGAGGCTACACAACTTGCCTGATGCTACACAGCCTGCAAATGGTGGAAAGGTTGGTCCCAAACCCAGACAGCCTGGCTCCAAAGTTCATGCTCTTAGCCTATAAGTTATACAAGCATGTTATTATAGACCCGTGGGAAGAAATATAGTGTGGAGTTTTTGTCTATGTGTATTTTTAAGACAAATGATATTATACTGTGCGTATCATTATACATTGTGTCTTGTTTATTCAATGCTATGTGTTGAAGATCCAGCCATGTCAACACGTAATCACAGGCCTTCATGCCTATAATGCAACGGTTTGGTTACACCAAACTTTATTGGTATGTGGGTTGTTCATACACCACTGCAGGATTTCCTTATCTGGAGCTCCCTGTGTTCCGGGCTGTGTGGCTCTTTATATGGCTTTCTGCTGATCAGTTAGGTTGTGAAATCAAAGGGTGAATGCGCTCTGAGTATTAGTAGTCAATGCCAATTTGCTCTTCCAAATAGGCAGTCCAATTTCCGGGCCGTGCATCTGAGCCGCAGGATCCAGCTTCTCTCCTTTGTATCTTTGTCCACCCGGAACTCCAAAACCAGCACAAGATTCCTCCAGATCCTCGTCAGCTGCCTGGCTGGAAATAAAGAGGGGATTTCCAGACCTCAGCTTCATTTTCAGTTTGATGTGGGTGGCTGAGCCCGGGCCTGTGTGAGAAGAGTTGGCAGAGCCACAGAGCTGGGGCACAGGGTGCCAAGGAACAGGCCAGGGACGGAGGTGGACACCCCACTCGGGCGAAGTGGTGAGAGCTAGTCTTAGGGAGACACCCTCAGGGTCTCATCTAAATGTGGCCACCTCGGTGGGCTTCCCATCCCGTCTCTCCAAGGGCAAGAATACTTGGCTCTGGTTTGCTGGAGAAGCAGAGTGCCAGGTACAAAGGAACAAGGAGCCTGTCTCTCGCCAGTGAGAGCGGAAAGCTGGTGTCATCATGGCCTAGAATAGTAGTTCCCAAGCTCATCAGCACATCGGAATCACCTGGGTGCTTCCAGAAGTCCTGAGGCCCCTGTTCCATGCCCAGAGATTGTGCTGTGATTAGTCTGGGGTGTGGCCTGTTGGAATTTTTTTTTTTTTTTTTGCTGATGAAGATTAGCCCTGAGCCAATATTTGTTGCAAATCTTCCTCTATTTTTTTTTTTATGTGAGGAGATCAGCCCTGTGCTAACATCTGCCAATCCTCCCCTTTTTTTGCTGAGGAAGACTGGCCCTGGGCTAACATCTGTGCCCATCTTCCTCCACTTTATATGGGACGCCGCCACAGCATGGCTCGCCAAGCAGTACGTCGGTGCACACCCGGGATCCGAACTGGTGAACCCCAGGCCGCCGCAGCGGAGTGTGTGCACTTAACTGCTTGCGCCACCGGGCTGGCCCCCTTCCTCTATTTTTCACGTGAGCCGCTGCCACAGTATGGCCACCGACCAGCGGTGTAGGTCTGAGCCCAGGAACCGAACCTGGGCTGCCGAAGCAGAGCGCGCCCGACTTAACCACCAGGCCACCAGGGCTGGCCCCTGTTGGAACTTTTTAAAGACCCCCAGATTATTCTAATGTGCAGACAAGTTTGGGAACCACTGGCCTGGCAGATCCAGGGAGAGGCCTCTGGAGGCCCAGGAACGTGTTGGGCAGGAGACTTCTGGGGAGGCCTCACCAGCCACTTCCTGTGGGTGCTGGGCCCACACCGCCAGTGCTGAGGGGGAAGCAAGGTCACCACCTGGCCAGCTGCTGTCCAAGCTGGACCAGGGCTGGCTGTTGGGCACCCCCGTCCCAGAGGAGGGTGCATCTGGAAACCGTAGGGGATGGCAAGTCCAAGTCTTTCAGGCAGGAACACGGCTGAAGGAGGAGGTTTAAAGTCTAGTGATGCGGGCTGGGATCCAGATTCCCTGGTTTCCAGTGACAAGAAGAGAGAGGCCTGGTTGGATTTGGGACAGGGACCACCCAAGCCCAGTCCTGAGGCCCAGAGGGCAGGCTTGGGCCACTGGGCTCTCTCTGGAACCACCCGCCCTCTGACGGCTGCAAGGCGAGGAGATGGTTGTTCAACTCCCGGCTCTGTGACCCTCTAGCTGGTGAGCTGGGCAGGTCCCCTCGCTGCTGGGAGCCTTGGTTTCTGCATCGATAAAGCGCTGTGGCCTTGCATGTTAAGTTCTGCAGGATCCTGTCCTTGTGAGGGACAATAAAGATGATCGTTTCCATAGGAACCGTCATCCCCCACATCATCATCATCATCCCCCATGGAAATGTGCTGTGTCAAGGACCCTTCTTGCCTGCTCTGCTAGCTTTTGTAGGTGAAGAAGGAAATGGCTTCTAGCATCTCCCTGAAGGTGCCCCCCACAGGTCTGCATGAAATGAGGGTGATTCCTGGGGTGGGACCGCATCGGCCTCCCAGAAAGAGACTGCTGGGTCACGCTGGTCCTGCCTTGGCTTCTTATTTGCTGTGAGTGCCAGCAGAGCCTTCCCCTGTCAGGCCTCAGTTTTCCCATCTGTAAAATGGGCCTGGTATGGATCCCACAGCCGAGACTCTTCCAGCTCCGTCCCCCTTTACATCTAGGCTCCGGCATCCTCCAGAGCCTGGGACTGTGATCAGCCACCCCTGAGGGGAGGCAGAGGCCCTGGGTTCTCTGCTGTCACCCCCTGCAGTGCTTGGTGTAGAGGGTCCTGAGGGGACTTGAGGGCTCTGTGGATTCTGGTCCACCCCAGGGTCCCCAGGCCTGACCTGTCCACTCGGTCCTGAGAAACTAACTTCAGCAGCCCTTTCTCTTTTTTGGAGATATTTCTGTCCAAATGTCCATAGTCATGGTCATGACAGGGATGCCTTTCTTATCATCCCCACTGACCACATCCTTTCTGACCCTGAGATTGGCACTTGCAGCCATCTTATTTCTGTCTCTCCTTTCCCACTGCCCGTCCCCAGTTGCCCTCTTCTGTCCTCTCTTCTCCCAGCCAGCCCAGGAGCCAGGGGCAGAACCCCGGGGTCCCGCAGCACCACAGGGACAGGGCTTCCAGCCTCCCCCAGGCCCTTCCCCTCCGCCTGACCTTCCCAGATGGCCCGGGAGCAGGTAAGGCAGGTGGCGTCCCCCTTGTAGAGATGAGGGACAGGTGCTCACAAGCCGGGGGACCTGTCAGCGCCCGATTCTGCTTTCCTCGCAGGCTCATGGGGGCTCCCCCTTAATCCAGCCTTGAAAGTCAGGAAGAGGGAAGAAGCCAAAGGAGCCGCAGGCAGAAATCCCCTCCTCCCTTCCTTCCTTGTATGGTGTGCTGGGGGCGGGGGCCACCGCCGAAACAACAACATCGCTGGTAATAACAGCTGACACGCCCTGAGCCTCTCACGTGCCACATGCCGTGTGGGATTTCGCCTGCTTCATCTCCCAGCAACCTTGCCGGGTGGATGTGGTTATTGCCCCAGAGCAGACACTGTTGGTGCTCCCTCTCGCCTCTGCTGGACCCCCTGATAGGCCAGTGCTCCCACCCCCCTCTGCTGTGGGGAGACCACTAACATCTGCACTATTCCCGAAGGATTGCCCTTGGCTGATAGGAGTTGCCTCAGGCAGAGACGCCTGGGCTGTAATGCCTCTCTTCCCCATCGCCCCCCACCCCCACCCCCCCTCACCCCCACCCCCCCACCCCCCCCACCCCCGCTCCTCCCCACCCGATGGGCATGGCCCATAGCCAATGAGTGCCGGATGTGGGGATGTAACAGCCCAGCCGCCTTGCCTCTTAAAGGCAGGACAGACCTTGGTGTCATGTACCCTCCAGAGCTCCCAGTGGGTCAGGCTGAAGCTAGTGTTCCCGAAACCACATCTTTGCTGGCTTCTTCCTCCACCCTGTCTCGCTTCCCTTACCCCACCCCCCCCAATAATAACTTTTCCAGACACCCCTGTCTTGGGTGCTGCTTCGAGAAGCCTGACCTAGAACATCCCTATTTTACAGATGAGGATCCTCAGGTACCAAGAGACTAGGTAACCTGACCAAAGTCACAGTCACTAGCAGAGACTCCCATCCAGGGCCCTGGTGCCAAGGCGTTTGCTCTTAGCCAGAATCAGGCGCTGCCCCTGCTCTCGAGGTGTCCCCAGCCTGCTGAGGGAAGCTGGTGGGCCGAGAGGAGGTGACAGTGCAGGGTGGCAAGACCAGCAACGGAGGAGAAAGGAGAGAATGCTAAGGAGTGAAGCCCTGTGCGGGGGGCGCAACTCGGTCTGCGAAGGCAGCCAGGAGGACTTCTCTGAGGAGGGGGTGAAGTCCAGCTGGGTCCAGAAGGAGAAAGAGGAATTTGGAAGGTGGGGAAAAAGGGAAGGGCATCTGAGGCAGAGGAAGGCATATGAGCAAGGTGGGGAGTTGTGAAAGAGGATGGGGACGCGGGGCTGTGAGCGTCGTCACAGTGGGCAGGGCAGCAGGTGTTGGAGGGGGCCGGGAGGTGGCCGGGAACCAGAAGGTGAAGGATCATTTGTTTATTCATCCTTAGAACCTTCCTTGGACACCTGATACATACGTACCTGCTTTGTGGAAGTCATATCAACATGGCGCGACTTTTGTCTTGGAAGTGGTGACGAAGCTACTGGGAGGTTTAGACAGAAAGGAGACCAGACCAGAGCTGTGTTTTAGAAATGTCTCTGGCCAGGAGTGTGCGCTTGCGTTTGCGCATGGGTGCTCGTGTGCGTGTGTGACTGGAGGTGGGAGGGCTCTCCAGGCAAAGGGGACAGCAAGGGCCTTGCGGCTGCAGTGAGGGACCTGGGTTGATTCCTCCACTCCCCCCTCTAACCTCTATGCCAGGAGCACCTCCAGGATAGCAGGCACGATTCCCCAAGAGCACAACGATGAGGACAGTGGAAGGGTCGCCTGCTGTAAAATGGATGGCAGGGCGGAATGAACCTCCTGTGCAGACCCCTCAGTGAGACCAGGGCCCCGACAAGGCCTCCTGGCACCCTCCTGCCCTCTTCCCTCTTGCTGTCTGGACCTGGGGGGGCAAGAGCACTGGTATGCAAATCCGCGTGCCTGGATTCCCTCTGGGCGCTGGCTCTCTGACCTGGTGAGCCTGGGCATCTCGCTGCCTCTCTCTGGGCCCCATGTTTGACCGCCTGTCCCAGGGAGGCATTATGGATTCTTATGGGGAACACTGTGGACTGAAGGCCAGAGGTCCCTGAGCTAAAATGCAAATATGAAGACTTGAGAGTGTATTGGGTTTTAGTTTCTTTCTTCTGTTAGCAGCAGCTCTGTTACCTTCTTTTCTGTAGAACAGCAATAAAACTTCACGCGTTTGGGTAAGGTGAACCTCAAAATTCACACGTAAATCAAAAACTGCTAACTATGCGTGGAGAAATTGACAGAAGCACAGCGATTGAGAATGTTCCATTCCGTTCTTTGATGGATACTCCAAACCAAATAAATATGAGCATAGGAGATTTGAATGACAACCAGTATAGTTGGGGTAACAGATGTATCTGATTTCTTAAAATTAATTTTGCCTTGATAATACATGCATGCAATATAAGATTCTAAAGGCTCCCCTCCCTGGGGACAATTACTATTGGGAGTTTTTTTCCCAGAAATATTCGTGTATTTAGAAACATACACATTTATTTTTTCTTTACACAAATGCGGCATACTCTATACCCTGTTCTGCTCTTGGTCTGTTTTTAGGACTTAGTATTTCTTGGACACTGTTCTATATCATTCCACATGGTTCTGCCTCTTTCTTTTTAATGATTGCCTAGGATTCCATTTTATGGATGTGCCATTATTTAACTGGTTCCTCTTCAATGGAGAGTTAGGTTTTTTCCAGTCGTTTGCTATTATAAGCAAGACCCTATCAAATATCCCTGAACATCTGTTATTTTGCACATTGTGAATGTATCTGTAGGCTAAATACCTTGGCATTGAATTGCTAGGTGTGGTTATGTGCCATTTGCAATTTTGGTAGATAAGGGTTGTATCGGTTTACACTCCCATTAGCAACTCGTCAAAATGCCTGTAAATCCACACCCTTGCCTACTATGTCATATCCTTGCCCATCTAAGAGCTAGAAAATGGTACAGTAGTCGCCTCTTATCTTTGGTTTTGCTTTCTGAGGTTTCGGTTACTCGCAATCATTCGTGATCCAAAAATATTAAATGGAAAATTTCAAAAATAAATAATTCATAAATTTTAAATTGCACAGCTGTTCTGAGTAATACGATAAAATTTCCCAGCATCCCGCTCCATCCCACCTGGGACATGAATCATCCCTTTGTCCAAGGCATCCAGGACTTATCTGCTACCCGCCTGTCAGTCACTTAGTAGTAGCCTCGGTTATCAGATCGACTGTAAAGTGCTTCCTTTAAGTGGAAAGGTGAAAGTTCTCAACTTAATTAAAAAAAGAAAAATAATCATATGCTGAGGTTGCTAAGATCTACAATAAGGAGGAATCTTCTATTTGTGCAATTGTGAAGAAGGAAAAAGAATTTCGTGCTAGTTTTGCTGCTGCACCTCAGATAGTACGTATAGAAAACAATGTAGTATATACAGGTACCAGCCACGGTTTCAGGCATCCATTGGGGGTCTTGGGACGTATCTGTCAAGAATAAGGGAGGACTACTGCATATCTGTTTTTTTTAGTTTTAACCTACATTTCTTTCATTTCGTGGGAGGTTGAGCATCTTTTCACATATTTAAGAGCCATTTGTATTTCCTTATCTGTGAACTGTTCATGTTCTTTGCCCACTTTTCTATGAGGTCGTCGTCCTTTTTCTTATTGATTTGTAATAACTCTTGATATGTTAAAAACATTTATGGCTTTGTGATATAACTAGCAGATATTTTTCCAGTTTGTCATTCATCTTTTCACTTTCTTTGTTGTCTTCTTTGGCAATATGAAACTTCTAATTTATATCTAGTCAGTTTCATCCAGTTTTTCCTCTATGATTTCTGGATTTTGTGTCATGCTTAGCTAGGCCCTCTCTACTCTAAAATTATTTTTTTAAAAAAGGTTTTTCCCATGTTTTCTTCTAGCATTTAAAAATTTTTAACTTTTTTGTTGTGAAATATAGCACAGAAAAAAATACAAAAAATTAAACATACAGCTTCATGAATTGTGGTAAATTGAATACATATAGTCTTCCAGTACTTTCATGGTTTAACTTTTTACATTTAAATTTTGGCCTCATCTAGACTTTTTGTGTGTGTGTGTGTGTGTGTGTGTGTGAAGAAGATCAGCCCTGAGCTAACATCCATGCTGATCCTCCTCTTTTTGCTGAGGAAGACAGGCTCTGAGCTAACATCTATTGCCAATCCTCCTTTTTTTCCTCAAAGCCCCAGTAGATAGTTGTAAGTCATAGTTGCACATCCTTCTAGTTGCTGTATGTGGGACGCGGCCTCAGCACGGCCGGAGAAGCGGTGCCTCAGTGCGCGCCCAGGATCCGAACCCGGGCCGCCAGTAGCGGAGCACGCGCACTTAACCGCTAAGCCACGGGGCCGGCCCCTGGACCCATCTAGACTTTATTTTGGCATAATTTGTGAGATAGAAATCTTAATTGAAAAAGAATATCTTTTTAAATGTCATGGAATATTTTAAAATTTGTCATACACCAAGCAAAAAAGGAAAATCTCAACATATTCCCCAAAGCAGAAATTGTATAGGACTTATTCTTTGTACAGTACAGTAAAACAAAAAATTAATAGCTAAGTTTTAAAAAATAATTAACCTTTCTGTTAAATGACTCAGTTCAAAATTATAATTATAATTTACTGGTAATCTAATCTAAATTCGATATAAAACTTGATATGAATTTATGGAAATTGGCCAAAAGTGTTTTCTCTTATTATTTTTTAAAAACAAAAGACTAGAAATGACCTAAGCAATAAACTGACTCAAAAGTTAAAGAGTAATAAACAGTCTCAGTAAATCAGGGAAAAGAAATAAGATAAAAACCAAAATTATAAAACTAGAAAAGGGAAAATGCTACAGAATTGATAAACGAAAATGAAAGTTTGTTTTTAAACATAAGAGATACCAACTGCTGGCAAATCTAATAAGGAGAAAAAGAAAAAGTAAAATAAACTAAATTAAATGTAAAGATGTGAGGAGATTTAAATATTATATACAAGTAAATATTATACACAACTGTGGGCTATACTGAGTTTGAACATCCTTGACAAAATGAGCAATTGTCTCAAAAAAACATAAATTGCCAAAAGTTAATTTAAAAATAAGGGAAAACAATTAACACAAGGAGGGAAATGTTAAAGTGATCAAGTTTGACTTTTTAAAGACTGTTCGAACCACTGATAGTGTTGAGAAGGATTCTGGCTTTCCCTCGGGGTGAGATGGGAAGGTTCTGGGTGGCAAAGGCACGTAATGTGGGCTGATCTAACTCTCTGGAGGATGTGGGAGCAGGCAGGAGAAGGGAGCCCAGGTCTCCTGGTACAGGAATCCGTGAGAAATTATGGCCAGGTCAAGACAATAGCAGTGGAGGAAGTGAGATCCTGTGATACCTGTGGAAAAATGAAGCCATCCTCGGCTTGAGTTAACGGAAGCGTGAGGCAGCCCTTTGCTGGAATGGGGAAGGTGATGGGGGAAGGCACCAGCTTGGGAGGGAAGACCAGGAGTTCAGTTTTGGACTTGGAAGTTTTTAAATTCATAGGAGCCGTCCAAGAGGAGTAGTTGTGAGAATTAAATAGACAAGGCTCAAAGGCGCTGGCATTTAGCAAATATTCATTACAGTGTCTGTTCAACTTTTTCAACCACTTCTCCAGCGAAAATGTAGTTTTGTCCCCGTAACACACACACAAATGTTAAACTAAAAAGTAGAATAAAATATTTCCTCAATATGTATGAAGAACTTTTTTATTTGAATTTTCAGCCTCCGTCTGTCATCCTTAATGCAGACGTTTCTCCCCATTGATTGCCTTCCTATTTCGTGTTTTAGTTTTATTATTTTACATTATGTAGGGAACTTCCATTTCTGTGGGCCATCACTGATCATTTCTCGTGCTGACTCTCATCACGTGTTTCTCTTCCTTACACATTAAGGAAATGTCTACTCTAGTTTTTAATGTAAATGTTTTTCTGTTTTTTTTTTTTTTTTTAATGAAAATGCTCCCTTTAAAAAGTTCGAATGGTACAGAGTGGTCCAAAGGAGTACAGTGCAAGGGCTCTCCTTTGCCTGCGTCCCCCAGGTCCCTTCCCCAGACACAATCCTGTCACCAGTTTCCTGTGTAGCCCTAGAGCTGGTCTCTATGTATACAAATACACACACACGTGCACACACACACACTTAAAACATACGCGTGCCATAGCTTGTTAAATTTGGATTTACTTAATAATGTACTTCAGTAGGCACTTTTCTCACTTAGCATAATGTTTTTGTGGTTCATCCGTGTGTAGCACGTATCAGTGCTTTATTCCTTTTTATTGCTGAATAATATTCCACTGTATAGCTATATCATATGTTCTTTATCCATTCATGAGTTTTTGGACATTTGGATTGTTTTCACTCTTTGGCTATTACGGATAATGAACATTTGTGTACAAGTTTTTGTGTGGATGTATATTTTCATTTCTCTTGGGTACAGACCCGAGGGGAATTGCTAGATTATATGGTAACTCCATGTTTAACATTTTAATGAACTGCCAACTGTTTTCCAAAGTGGCTGCACCATTTTACATTCCCATCAGCAGGATATAAGGGTTTCTCTTTCTCCACATCCTCATCAACACTAGTATTGTCTTCTCTTTCATTACAGCCATTCTATATGGGTGTGAAATGGTATCTGGTGGTGGTTTTAATCTGCCTATACAGAACATTTTAATTTAATTACTTAATTAAAAAATAATTGTTTAAATTTAAAATACTTGTATTTCCATGTGTGTTAATACTATGTATTATATATATAATACTATATAAAATATGTATAATACTATATATTTAATACTATTTTTTGTCTTAATACTATTGAGTATTAAATGTTGAGTCTTAAGTGACTGTGAAGCTAATTTGAACTTTATTCCATTCCTTGGGTCAATTTTTCTATTTTTAATCCAGTACCATAAAGTTTTAATAACAGTCACTTTATAATGCCCTTAACTATGTTGGGAAGCCTCTCCATTATTGCCTGCCTCTCCCAACAAATAGTCTTTGCTGTAACTGCCTTCATTTTTTTTCTTTTTATTAATTCTAACTTAAAACGTTTGTTATGATAGACTTAAGGCATACAGACACTTGTCATATCTGCTCTTTTTGGTCTAAATGACTGTTATAATTTTATCAAGCTCTCTGCTATGATTTAAGTGGCCTTGCCTTAAATCTACAAGTTAACTGAAAGGGTTTTTTCCTTTACTTTCTGCGGTCACCAGCAGGTTTGTCAGAGTCAATCTGGGCTGCTATAACAGTGACATAGAATGGGTGGCTTACTCAACATGCGTTTATGTCTCAGTTCTGGGGGCTGGAAAATCCGAGATCAAGGCGCCAGCAGATCTGGCATCTGGTGAGGGCTCTCTTCCTGATTTCTAGATGGCCGCCTTCTCGTTGTAGCTTCACATGGCAGTGAGCAGAGAGAGGAAGCAAGATCTCTCCTGCCTGTTTTTTGTTTTGCTTGCTCACAATAGTTTATTTATTTATTTTTATTGAGGTCACGTGGGTTTATAATGTTGTATAAACTTCAGGTGTACATCATTATATTTCGATTTCTGTGTAGACTACATCATGTTTACCACCCGAAGACTAATTACCATCCATCACCACACACATGTGCCCAGTCATCCCTTTCACCCTCCTCCCTCCCCCCTTCCCCTATGGTAACCACCAATCCAATCTCTGTGTCTATGTGATTGTTTGTTGTTGTTGTTTTTATCTTCTTTTTATGAGTGAGATCATGCGGTATTTGACTTTCTCCATCTGACTTATTTCACTTAACATGATACCCTTTGGGCCGGCCCCGTGGCTTAGCAGTTAAGTGTGCGTGCTCCACTGCTGGCAGCCCAGGTTCGGATCCCGGCCGCGCACTGACGCACCGCTTCTCCGGCCATGCTGAGGCCGCGTCCCACGCACAGCAACTAGAAGGATGTGCAACTGTGACATACAACTATCTACTGGGGCTTTGGGGGGAAAAAATAGATAAAAATTATTAAAAAAAAAAAAAAGAAATGGCTTTTTAAAAAAAAAAAACATAATACCCTCAAGGTCCATCCATGTTGTCTCAAATGGCAAGATTTCATCTTTTTTTTATAGCTGAGTAGTATTCCATTGTGTATATATATATACACATCTTCTATATCCATTCATCCCTTGATGGGCACTTAGGTTGTTTCCAAGTCTTGGCTATTGAGAATAATGCTGCAAAGAATGTAAGGGTGCGTATATCTTTAGGCATTCGTGTTTTCAGGTTCTTTGCATAAATACTCAGCAGTGGAATAGCTGGATTATATGGTAGTTCTATTTTTAATGTTTTGAGGAATCTCCATGCTGTTTTGCATAGTGGCTGCACCAGTTTGCACTCCCACCAGCAGTGTATGCGAGTTCCCTTCTCTCCACATCGTCTCCAACACTTGTTATTTCTTACCTTGTTAGTTATAGCCATTCTGACTGGTGTAAGGTGATATCTCATTGTAGTTTTGATTTGCATTTCTCTAATAATTAGTGATGTTGAACATCTTTTCATGTGCCTGTTGGCCATCTGTATATCTTCTTTGGAAAAATGTCTGTTCAAATCTTTTGCTCATTTTGGTGGGGGGTGGTTTATTGGGAAAGGAAGCTGGCATCTGCAGTGAGGACTATTCTGTTTTCATCTGAATAAATTAGCTGTCTCTGCTGGATTTGAAGGGCACACTCTGACGCCACAAGTCACTGTAAGGTGAATGTCTGAGTTGCAGGAGGTGACACCAGGGAGGATTGGGCTGTGTGAAGTCCAGGAACAAAAGGAGCTTTGGTCAGGGAGGATAAGATCTGTGCGTGAAGGTGAGGGGACTGTTTCTGGGCCGAGTGTCCTCCCAGGTGTCTCTGGAGGAGGGGTCGGGCAGGTACCTTCTTTACAGCATTCCTCTGGGAATTTGGGATAGTGGGGAAAGTGCCTGTCTCCTGTCTCCTTAGGGGCCTCCCCAGTGGAAACACTCTTCAAATCCAGCTCAGGACACAGGACGTGGCCGAGGCACCCATGAGTCCCGCTCCACGGACACCCTAGAACATCTATGATGAACCAGGAAGCCAAGTAGGTGACCTTTCCCCTGTCCTCCTCTCTTTCCCTCCTATCCACTCCTTCCCTCCCCTCCTGCTCCCTACCATGACTGCCCCCTCCCCAGATTTACCTCACTATGTGCCACTAGCACAGCAAACCTACCCTTAGCCACCATTCAGCATGAGAGTGAAAATCATCAGACACAGAAAATCAACAAGGGCCTGAGACAGCGTTTAACCTACCCATTTCATGTACAGTGTGACCGAGGCCCAGAGAGGGAAGAAACTTGCTCAAGGTCATATTGTGACTGTATCAGCTGGGATAGGCTAGTTTACGCTGCAGTAGCAAACATCCTCCAAAGTCCTGTGGCTTAGGACCACAGAAGTTTATTTCCTGCCCCTGCTTCTTGTCTATTGTGAATCAACCGGGACCTGTATTCCACATTATCCTCTTTCCCGGACCCAGGCTAAGGGAGCAGCCAAGATCTGGAATACTGCTGTGGTAGAGAAGCAAAGAGAGCATGGCGAATCACACATTGGCTCTTAGAACTTCTGCACAGATGGGGCATGTGTCATTCTTTAGCACATTTCATTGGCCAAAGCCAGTTTCATGGCTATGCCCAATTTCAAGGGGACAGGGAAGTACAATCCTACCAAGGGCTAGAAGGAGGAGAAAGAGAATATCTGTGAACAGCCCTGGTGCCCACCGCAGAGAACTATTACAGAGCTGCAACAGGAACGCCAGTCTCCTAACTCTGGGGCCGAGGATCTTTCTACTATAATCCTCTGTCTCCAAGGCTGTCTGCTACAGAAGCCTCAGTGATCAATAAGGATGTAATGTGCTCTTTCTCCCAGGGATGGTTATCCTTCAAGAGCTTGATGTCTTACCCCAAGGGGTAGAGCACTAATGGTGGAAGCAAAGGCGTTGTGTCAGTCTGGCTGGAGGAGAAATTTGAGGATGAAATCATGCCATCCAGGCACTCCTCACCTCCACCTGGCACCTTGCTGCCCTGGGTGATTTCTTTATGGGCAGCGTGGACTTTGGACGCCGTAGCCCAGAGAAGAAGCTGTGCCCTCGGTCATCGCCACATCTTCTTGCCAAGATCACACCAAGTCCAGGAATTTAGCCTCGTTTGGTGCCATCTAGGGCTCCAAGGCCTTGGAAATTTACTGGCCAGGGAGGCAAGAAATCTCAGCTCTGAGCCTGGCTCTGCTATGAACTTGCAGTCTGACCTGGGGTACATCCTTCACCCTTCGTTGGCCTTGGTCTTTCCATGTGTTCAGTGGGGGTGGTGATCCCTGCTTACCCCATGGATGTGCTCATGTTTCATGAATTCTGAAGCTCTGTGCCTGAGCAGGGAATTATTGCTATTAGTCTGGTTGCAGAGGTATAACCAAAGGGGACTGGGGACACATGCCCAGTAAGCCTCTGCTGGGGGTCAAGGGAAGAGCTGGGATCTGAACCGCAGGACACATAGTCCTGTGCCCCAGCCTCTGGAAGTTGGTAAGGCTGGCTTCAGGGTGGGCCTCCCATCCTTTTCAGAGTTGGAGATAGAGTCTCTGGAGTTGTGAGGATTGTATGAGACACACAAAGCACTTAGAACAGTGCCTAACATGTAGTAAGTACTTTCTAAGTGTTTGCTGCTATTATTAGGGAAATAGTACCAGAAAGTACATTTGGAAATGTTATAGCATATTCCACTGTATGATGGACCACCAATTAGTTAACTAATCCTCAATTGTTGGACATTTAGGTTGTTTCCAATTTTTATCTATTATAAATAATCTTGCAGTGAACAAATCCCCAATTTTTGGAGATTTAGGTTGCTTCCAATTTTTATCTATTATAAATAATCTTGCAGTGAACAGCTTTGTAATTAAAAAGCTGTTACATCCATGATTGTTTCCTAAGGCTAGAGTGCTAGAAATGGAATTGCTGAATCAAAGAGACTGCATACATTTTAGGCTTTTGCTATGTAAGTGCCCCTTGCCCTAGATTGGTAGGGCAAGTTCCAGTTTAGAAGGGGAGAATTTGCTTAGAGAGAGAGAGAGAGAGAGATGGTTTGCATTAGCTGAGATTAGATTTCACTGTGAGTAGCAGAAAGCACTAAGCAACATGCTTTAAAGAGAGTAGAAGTGTATTTCCCTGTCATGTAATAGACAAATTCAAAGTCAGAGAGTCCAAGGCAGATGGAAAGCTTTACTCTCCACTTTCCTCAGCACTGGCTTCCACCTCTTGATCCAACATGGCTGCCCAAGGTTCAGCCATCAGGTAGACATTCCAGCCAACAGGAAGAAGCAAAGAAGGCTATACAACCCTTCTACCTATATCCCATTGGCCAAAACTTAATTACATGGCTACATCTGACTGCAAGGGAGGCTGGGAAATATAGTCTATTCCAGATGACCAGGGAATATGCAAGGGTTCTAGTACTAAGGAAGAAGAGAGGAACAGATTTTGGAGGACTAGTTGTCTCTGCCGTGAGCTTAGCTCAGATAGAGAGCGGCACAAATGGGTCCATGGAAACAAGAAAGAATAAAGCATCCTCAGGGGACCATCCACGGGGGATGAACTAGACCGTTGCAGAGCCAGGACACAGGCACAGATAAGGGACGAGGTGCAGAAAAAGCAGACTAACCTCTGGGACTGAGCCCTGGGCAGAAGCATTGAGACTCCACGGAGAAGCCACTTGTCTGCCTATTTTCTGCCCCTCAAATGTGAGGAGTGGTTCTTGACTGCCCCCGTGGCTTCCCTACAGCTGACTTGTCCCCCTGCCTACCTGTCCCCCAGCTCACCTACCCCCCAGCTCAGCTACCCCCCAGCTCAGCTACCCCCCAGCTCAGCTACCTCCCATGTCCCTTCAGGGCCAGCTCCTCATGGACCCCATTAGCCTCCAGCTGGACACCAAGAACCTGTGGAGCTGTCTCGTGAGGCTGCTCAGCAAAGACCCAGAATGGCTGAATGCCAAGGTGAAGTTCTTCCTCCCCAACATGGACCTGGGCTCTGGGAACGAGGCCCTGGACCCCACACAGAGGGTCATCCTACAGCTCAAGGAACTGTACACCCAAGGCCCGGCCACCTGGGAGACGTTCATCCACTGTGTGTGCATGGAGCTGGAGGTGCCGCTGGAGCTGGAGGTGCCGCTGCTGAGCACTTGGGGCCACGGAGACGGTAAGGGCAGGCGTGAGAGGTGCCAGGCAGCCAGCTGGCCCCCATCGCGTGGAGCCAGGGAGGCCCAGGGAAGGCTGGGACCCACCTGAGTCACACAGAGACAATGTGGCCAAGCCAGAAACAAAATTCCAGGCTTGTGAGCACCTCCTGGAGCAAATTCCCTAATGCTTCCGAATCAGCTGGGGAGCTGGAGGACCCCTCCGTCCACCTTGCCCCACCCCACTTGGCCAGGGAGGCAAGATGCAAGGAGAAAGGACCAGGTGGCTCCTTTCAGCCAGGAAATTCCAAATAGCCCATAATGCCCAAGAGGTTTCTTTTTGCAACGTGGTCAGAAGGAGTCACAGGGAGAGCCCTCTGACTCTACTGAGGGGAAGGACGGTTGAACTCTGTTCAGTGCGCGTTTCTTGGACGCCTTCTGTTTACACAGCTCTGCGGGGAAACACAGAACATTGAGGGGCAAGGATGTTCTCGGGGAGGAAGCGAGAACTCACTCAAGATCTCTACCACAAGGCAAAGTGCAGGAAACGCAGGAAGTTCACGGTGTGCACATGTGCACAGACATGCATAAGCAGATGTGCATGCACACACACACCCGTACATGCACAAACCTGCATACACACACACACTTCTGCCCACAGCTGCCTTCAAGGCTCACCACTAGTTGTGCCCTCCAAAGATGGCAGAGTGTAAACTTTGTTTCTCCTTTGCTGGGGACCCGCCCTGAGGGATGAGCCCTGAGCCAGACGCCAGGCCAGAGCCAGTCCCAGGGCATCCCCCTACAGCCGTATAGCATATTATATTCTCCCCTCTCTTTCAGGGTTCCCCAGTCAGCTGGAAGATGATGAGGACAGCCAACCCGAATCTCAGCTCCAGCATGGTGAGGCCTGGGGTTGGGGAGTGGGGTGGGGGGTGCAGTGAGCACACTAAATCCCCACCTCAAACCCGGAGGAGGCTGATGGTGGCTGGTCACAGCCGTTCGCCATAAACCATCCTCCTCATCCCCTGACCCATTTGCACATGTCCCATGCCCCTCCCCTTGGCTCCCAAAACCACTTCCTCCCCCTCTGTGCCCCTCAAGGCTTTGGCCTGTCCTGATACCTGTTCCCAGCAGTCTAACCTAGAGGCTCCTCAGAGTCTGAAGTTGTCAGCCCTGGGCAACTGCCGGAATCCCCTGTCTGGTTTCCTTCGGGGAAGCATCTTCTCACTTCCCTGTCCCCAAGCCTCAGGGCCTCGTGCTCCAGCCCCACAGACTCAGGCGCCTCATGATTAGGACACCTCGGGCCTGACAGTGACCCACAGACTGCTGTCCACACCCAGGGAGCCTCTGACTGATTTTCTGGTGGTGTGGAGGGGTCGCGGACCAAATGTGACCACCTCACCGATTCATGGTGAACTTAGAACCTTTCTTTCTTTTTTCATTTTTTTTGTTATTGTGGTAAAACACATATAACATAAAGTTTACCATCTGAATCATTTTTAAGTGTACAGTTGAGTAGTATCAAATACACTCACATTGTTGTGCAACCATCACCACCACCCACCTCCATAACTCGTTTCGTCTTGTAAAACTGAAACTCTATACCTGTTAAATATTAACTCCCCATTCTCCATCCCCTCAGCTGCTGGTAACCACCATTCTACTTTCTGTGTTTATGATTTTGACTACTCTAGGTACTTCATATAAGTAGAATCATTTTGTGACTGGCTTACTTCACTTAGCATAATGGCCTCAAAGTTCACCTATGAGCATGTGTCAGAATTTCCTTCCTTTTTAAGGCTGAATATATTCTGTTGTATGTATATCCTGCATTTTGCTTACCCATTCATCCATTGATGGACACTTGGATTGCTTCCATGTTTTGGCTATTGTGAATATAGCTGCTGTGAAGATGGATGAACAAATATATCTTCAAGACCCTGCGTTCAATTCTTTTGAGTATATATCTAGAATCCAGGGTCATATGGTAATTCTATTTTTAATTTTTTGAGGCACCTCCATACTGTTTTCCACAGCAGCTGTACCATTTACATTCCCACCAACAGTGCACAGGGTTCCAATTTCTCCACATCCTCGCCAACACTTGTTGTTTTCTGTTTGTTTGATAGTAGCCATGCTAATGGGTGTGAGGCGGTATCTCATTGTAGTTTTGATTGGCATTTCCCTAATGATTAGTGATGTTGAGCATCTTTTCGTGTGCTTATTGGCCATTTGTATATCTTCTTTAGAGAAATGTCTCTTCAAGCCCTTTGCCCATCTTTGAATCAGCTTGGTTTTTTATTGTTGAGTTTTAGGAGTTCTCTCTATGTTCTGGATATTAATTCTTTATCAGGTATATGTTTTGCAAATATTTTCTCCCCTTCTGTGGGTTGCCTTTTTACTCTATGGATAGTGTCTTTTGTTGTACAAATTTTTTAACTTGCACGAGGTCCAATTTGTCTATTTAGTCTTTCATTGTCTGTGCCTTTGGTGTCATCTCCAAGAAGTCATTGCCAAATCCCATGTCATGAGCTTTCATTCTATGTTTTCTTTTAAGAGTTTTATTGTTTTAGGTCTTACATTTAGGTCTTGCTTCATTTTGAGTTAAGTTTTTGTATATGGTGTTAGGTAAGGGTCCAGCTTGATTCTTTTTCGTGTGGATATCCAGTTTCTCTCCCCGCCCCCCACCCCCCAATTGTTGAAGACTGTGCTTTCCCTATTGAATGGTCTTGGCACTGCTGTCAAAAATCATTTGACTGTATATGAGGGTTTATTTCTAGGGTTTTTCTTCTGTTCCACTGGTCTCTATGTCTGTCTTTATGCCAATACCACACTGTTTTGATTACTGTAGCTTTAAGTTTTGAAATCAGGACGTGTGAGGGCTCAAGCTTTTTTCTTCTGTTTCAAGAGTGTTTTGGCTATTTGGGGTCCCTTGAGATTCCATATGAATTTTAGGATGGGTTTTTCTGTTTCTGCGAAAAGTATCATTGGGATTTTGATAGAGGTTGCATTGAAATTGTAGATTGCTTTGGGTACTATTGACATCTTAACAATATTAAGTCTTCCAATCCATGAACATGGGGTGTGTTTCCATTTATTTATGTCGTCTTTAATTTCTGTCAGCAGCGTTTTGTAGTTTTCATTGTACAAGTCTTTCACCTCCTTTGGTTAAGTTAATTCCTAAGTATTTTTTTTCTTTTTGATGCTGTCATAAATGAAATCGTTTTTGTATTCCTTTTCAGAATGTTCATTGTTAGTGTATGAAAATGCAGCTGATTTTTGTGTGTTGACTTTGTATCTTGCTACTTTGCTGAATTCGTTTATTTGTTCTAAAAAGTTTTTTTGTAGAGTTTTTAGGTTGTCTACATATAAGACCCTATTATCTGCAAACAGAAATAATTTTAGTTCTTCCTTTCCAATTTGGATGCCTTTAATTTCTTTTTCTTGCCTAATTGCTCTGGCTAGGCCTTCCAGTCCTATGTTGAATAGAAGTGGCGAAAATAAACGTCCTTGCCTTGTTCCTGATCTTAGAGGAAAAACGTTCAGTCTTTCACCATTGAGTATGATGTTTGCTGTGGGTTCAGGACCTCTATTTCTATAGAAGTGTAGACTTTTTAGTTATAGCTGCGCGTGGCATAACATCGACATGCTTTAACAGAAAACATCCACCCCATAATCCCAGCTCCCCACAATCAGACCTATTTGTCCTGGTCCCTGGTCCCTTCTGACCCTTATCACTGGGCTGGCATAATAGTCACATGGCTGTGAGCAGGCCTGAGTGAGTCCCTTATCAATAGAGGGCTTGTTAAATTATTGAAATACTCTCAAACTAGTTCCACTCCCTCTTTGGGACTCCTGGGTCTCCTTGCAATCCAGCAGCTAAAAAGTTAACTGGCGGGGCAAGGGGCCTGCTCCAGGGGCTGTTCTGGTTGGTCGCTGGCTCCTGGCTGTAGGAGCATCCTGCTTTACTTCTTAAACTCCTCCCCTAAGTCCTCTTTCCTCTCTTCCTCCCCTCCTCTCTCTCTCTCCCCTTCCTTCTTGTTTTCTTTCTTGCTGTCCCAACATCTTCAGAAAGGCATTAAAGTGACTCTTGAAAACCCATGCCACCAGAGAAGAACTCATGCGGCCATTTGGGGAAGTGAGGCAGTGATGAAGGTGTGAAATAGGAGTGGTAAAGCACACAGGCACTGGGGGTGGGCACGGCCTGGCCAAGCCTGTTGGAGCTCCACTTTTCCAACCAGCATGGCCTCCACAGAGCTGGGTCCTTCCCAAGCCATTTGGTGCTTGGGGCTAAGTGTGTCTGAGGCTGCTGGCTGTGTGCCCTTCTCCCTGCACCTTAGACTGGGAGATCCCCAGGCCCAGAGCCTCCAGCCCTCTCACCAGGCCCCGGGACTCCCGCTGCAAACAGAAGCTGGTGTTAATGCAGCCTTTGCCCACTGCCTGCCTTCTCTCCGTCCCTGGGTGTGGATACACTTTGCCTGCTGCTCGAGTGTGGAATGGGGATCCCATGGAGCTCCAGTGGAAAGGTACTGCGTACCCTCTCAGCCCAGGCGCACCAACCTCACCCTTTACTCTTTCTTTCATTCTTTCCAGGCGTCAAGCGGCCTCTTCAGAGCTGTGGGTCCTCACCCCGCCCAAAGCAGTCCAGGAAGCAGCAGCTAGGTGGGTACCAAGGTGGGGAGGGACCCAAACATAGAGATTGGATTGCCTTAGTGCCAGGGCACAGATCCTGAACTCTGTCCCTTGCTGACAAGCCTCCAGGGTCTCAGTGACTCTTGTCTTGCAAGCTTCCGGGAGAGAAGGATTGGAGGTCCCGGGTGGACAGAAAGGTCTAGCAGGGAAGAGCCTCCCCTAAGAGGCTACAAGAGGGCCTCTCCAGAGATGGCTCAGCTGAGGAACTTGAAGCATCCCAACAGGTCACACAGCTTCCTCATCCAGACTCTTCCAGGGACACCCCCATGTCTTCAGGGTTGAGGGAGCCCCAGGGAGGTGACCAGCATGCCTTCAGGCCTGGGCCCTCATTGGCCAGTTTAGGGGTGAGCAGGACACCAGGGAGAACACCTCAAGGCAGAAGCCCTAGGGGCTCAGGGAGAGGCATAGGGGCTGCTGAGGACCGGCCAGGCCAGGGGGAGTAGAGGACATAGAACTTCTCTCATTCGCCACCAGTTGTCCAGAAGAGCCTTTGTCCTCAACCATTTGTCCTACCAGCTGGGAAACCCAACTCCCGTGGGCATAGCCAGAGGACCCACAGATGCTCCCAGGATTCACATCTATATAAAGTAGGCCACTACCTCAGGCTCCCCAGCGGGGGCTCCCAGTGTCCCCCAACAGTGGCCCCAGTCCTTCCCCTGGGCCACCCAGCATCTGCCAATGACCCAGCAATTAAAGTCAATACCTGGCACTGTAGGGGCCCAGCTCCCACATTTCTGATTGGTCAGTGTCTGAGCCTACAGGCTGTTAGGACTCACCCCTGGGCACTGCAGAACTGAAATATTGGGGAGGGGCACAGGTCACTCAGATAGCACGGTAAGAGGTTGTTCCAATAAGATGTTGCAAAGGACAACATGGATGGTCCTAGAGGGTATTATGTTAACCAAAATAAGCCAGAGAAAGACAAACACCGTATGACTTCACTGATATGTGGAAGATAAACTAACACATGGACAGAGAGAACAGTTTGGTGGTTACCAGGGGGAAGGGAGTTGGGAGATGGGCACAAGGAGTGAAGGGGCGCATTTATATGGTGACTGACAAATAATAATGTACAACTGAAATCTCACAATGTTATAAACTACTATGACATCAATAAAAAATTAAAAATAAAAAAGATGTTGCAAAGGAAGTGACCCCTTTCCCCTCCCCCGTCACATTGAAACCTTGATACTAGTTCAGTTGTTGCAAGACGAGGAGAGCCGTGATCCATTCATACTTCTCTGTTTAAATGGCTGCCAGAACCCATGCTTCTGTAGAACCAGTTACTTCTAGGAATCTGGGTGACAGAAGAGCCCCTGTGTGCTCTTGCCAACACCCTCGCCCAGCCCCCGCCCCATACATACACAGGTGAGGCTACAGGCTCCCAACAGCTGATACTGGGGTGAGGAGATCAGGGGACGGGGAGGCCTGCTGCCCTCATGCCATCTCCCTGCCCCCTGCAGAGCTGGCCAAGAGGTACCTGAAGCTGTTGAGGACGTCTGCCCAGCAGCGCTATAGCGGCAGGATCCCGGGGCCAGGGCAGCCCCTTGCCTTCCAGCAGGCCTACATCCCCCCAATCCTGCAGTGGCACCGAGCCACAGCGCCCTTCAACACTCAGGAGGGGGCCCTTATGGGGGACCCCAAGACAGAAGATGGCACCGACGTGAGCATCCGGGACCTCTTCAACACCAGGGCTGACAAGGGTCCCAGGGTGAGGGTACTCCTGGGGAAGGCGGGCATGGGCAAGACCACACTGGCCCACTGGCTCCGCCAGAAGTGGGCTGACGGCCAGCTGGACCGCTTCCAGGCCTTGTTCCTTTTTGAGTTCCGCCAGCTCAACCTCATCACCAGTGTCCTGACGCTGCCCCAGCTCCTTTTTGATCTGTACCTCAGCCCCGAGGCGGGCCCCGAGGCTGTCTTCCAGTACCTGGAGGAGAATGCTGATGGAGTCCTACTGATCTTCGATGGGCTGGACGAGGCCTTCCAACCCTGTTCCAGCAGGGAGACTGCAGACTCTGAGGCCCTAGGCCCAGCCCTCGCCCTCTTCTCCAACCTCTGCCGTGGGACCCTCCTGCCTGGCTGCTGGGTAATGGCCACCTCCCGTCCAGGGAAGCTGCCCGCCTGCCTGCCCACGGAGGCAGCCACAGTCCACATGTGGGGCTTTGACGGGCCACGGGTGGAAGAGTACATGGGCCGCTTCTTCAGCGACCGGCCATCGCAGGAGGCAGCGCTGGCAGAGCTGCGGGCAGATGGACATCTGCGGAGCTTGTGTGCGGTGCCTGCGCTGTGCCGTGTCGCCTGCATCTGCCTCCACCACCTGCTCCCGGGCAGCTCCCCAGGCCAGTCTGCAGCCCTCCTGCCCACTGTGACTCAGACCTACGTGCAGATGGTGCACGCCCTCGGCCCCCATGTGTACCTGTCTGCCAAGTCCCTGATGGGCCTCTGTGAGGTGGCGCTGAGGGGCCTGGAGACTGGGAAGGTTATCTTCTCTGCAGGAGACATCCCTCCACCCACGATGGCCTTTGGGGCTGCCCTCGGCCTGCTGACCTCCTTCTGCATCTGCACAGGCCCTGGGCACCAGGAGACAGGCTATGCCTTCCTCCATCTCAGCCTGCAGGAGTTTTTTGCTGCCCTGCACCTGATGGCCAGCCCTGAGGTGGACAAAGACGCGCTCACCCGCCACGTCACCCTCAATTCTCGCTGGGTGTTGCGGACCAAAGCTAGACTGGGCCTCTTAGACCATCTTCCCAGCTTCCTGGCGGGTCTGGCATCCAGTGCCTGCCGTCGCTTCCTCAGCCACCTGGCACAGCAGGATGAGGTGTGGGTAGGCGCCAAGCAGGCTGCAGTCGTGCAGGCATTGAGGAAGTTGGCCACCCGCAGGCTCACGGGGCCAAAGGTTGTAGAGCTGTGTCACTGTGTGAGTGAGACACAGGAGCCTGAGCTGGCCGGCCTCATGGCCCGAAGTCTCCCGTGTCAACTGCCCTTCCACAATTTCCCGCTGACCCACGCCGACCTGGCTGCCCTGACCAACATCCTGGGGCACAGAAATGCTCCCATCCACCTAAATTTTGAGGGCTGCCCCCTGGAGCCCTGCTGCCCTGAGGCTCTGGCAGGCTGTGGGCAGGTAGAGAATCTCAGGTGAGAGCAAGGGCAGGGGAGGACCAGGGAGGACCTGGGAGGGAACTGGGCTTCTGGGAGCGTGGAGGCCAACCAGTCTGGCAGACCCCTGCTGAGGGAGACGAGGTAAGAATCTTGAATATCAGAACAGAGGGGCCCTTCCTGCCCTTTAGCACACAGTGAGGAAGCTTCACGCCTCACCAGGACCTCTGGGCTCCAGTTGGATCTCCTCTTGTCGTGGTTTCCAGATGCTCATTCTCCCTCTCGCAGTCATGCGCCAGAGCCTCTGATCCAGGCTGTGCTGCTAGAGGCTGTTTGACTTTGGGCAGGTTATTTAACCTCTCAGCCTGAATGTCTTCATCCCTAAAGTGAATCAGTAATAATACCTACTTCATAGGGTTGTTGTGAGAATAAGCCGAGATAACGCGTGAGAAACACTTCTTAGCAGAGTTCCTGGCGCACAGTAAAGGCTTAATATGTGGAACAGCTAGAGAAAAGCCTAGGTGTAGTAAAGCCCTGTCCCCCCAATACAGTGGATTAAATAATGTAGAATTTCATTTCACTCTCGTGGAAGACTCAGAGGTAAGTGGTCCAAGTCAGTGGGATGGCTCAGCTCCATGTGGTCATGCAGGGACCCAGGTCCCTTCCACTGTTGCCCCATCATCTCCTTGGGCATCTTGATTTGCATCATCAGAGCTGGGTCATGGGTGTATCTGTGCTCTGTCCCCGGAGAACAGAAAGAGACAGCATGGGTTAGACACGCCCGATGTGTTAAGCTCAGTCCTGGAGATAGAGCACATGGCTTCCACTCGTTCCGGTGATGAGAACATTCTAGTGGTGAGAACACAGTCATGTGGCTTCACTGAGCTGCAAGGGAGGCTGGGAAATGCCATCTCTGGCTGGGAAACCATGTTCCCAGTTTTAGCTCTGTAAGTAGAGAGTGGGTTTCGTGGACAATTAGCAGTCTCTGGCGTAACATGTATTTGTTACTACTACAACAATAACAACAACAATTACTACTACTACTATTAACATTACTGTAATAAGTTCCATCTGTCCGAGGAGGGGGTGGGTGATGACCTCCAAGCCCTGCCCAGCGTTGATCCTTTGCCACCTTGCCCCTTCCTGTGGCAGCTTTAAGAGCAGGAAGTGTGGGGACGCCTTTGCAGAAGCCCTCTCCAGGAGCCTGCCAACAATGGAGAGCCTGAAGAACCTGGGGTGAGCCAGGGCTTGGGACTGAGAGGGATCCTCAGCCTGGGATGCCTGGACGTCTCCTCCCCACCTCAACCCTACACAGGGCAGATTCCTGGCTTACCCCCTTTCCCTTCCCCATCCGTCTCCACTGTCTTTGCTTACCCTGTAGGTTAGCAGGAAGTAAGATCACTGCCCGAGGCATCAGCCACCTGGTGAAGGCTTTGCCCCTCTGTCCACAGCTGGAAGAGGTCAGGTGAGTGATCTCCAGGAGAGTGCACTGGCCAGGGGTGAGAGTCATTGCCCAGTTCCCGGGGGCCCCGCTATGCATTTTCCATCAGTAGTTTTTCAATGAGACCCAGAGAGGGGAGGCCTCAGTCCAAGAACTGGGTCAGGCTGGATCCGAACGCAAGGCTCCCAAAGACCCCAGAGCAGTGCTTCTCTCAGCTGATATTTTGGAGCATCTTGAAGGAGCTTGAGTTTTGAGGCCCCCTCCCCTCTGTCTGTGACCCTGAGAGAAGGGATGGCAGTGTGTAGGCAGGTGTCAGGCACTGTGGGTACACATAAATGCATGAAACACACATACCTTCACATTTGTGCACATATGTATAAACACTTGCACTCGCCTGCTCACTTAAGTATATGCCCCACATACATGCACGTTCCCAGGTGTGCACACATGCAGCACACACATACATGCACATTTAGATCCACATACACATCTAAACACATATGCACAAATATACTGCCCTGTGTCTGTGATGAGTGGCCGGAGAAGGGTGGGAGCCTCTTTAGCAGATCACTGGCAGAACCGCTGCTAGCTTATATGGCATCTTTATGAAACTTAGAAAAGGCACCCCTTCATCCAGGCAGATGCAGCCCAGCACCAGGGTGCACCACTTGTTGAGCAGAGCATTAGCTGGACCACAGCTCTGCTCTGTCCCCACTCTGGGTGATGGGAGAAAAGATTAAGTTCACTCTTAATAATCAGGAAAGAAAAGTAAATATCAAGTTCAATATTTCCAAACCTTTGGCCTGACCAGAGTGATCACACACAAAGGCACCCTCACACCCTTCAGTTTTTCTGTCCCTCCAGCTAGGAACCCTGGCAATGCTGGGTTGTGGACCCCATTTGACAGGTGGGGAATGTGAGGTCAGAAAGGAATGTGCTTGCCCTAGGCCTCTGCATAAGTCAGGGCCAGAGCTGAGGCTAGAAGTGGCATCTCCTGCATCCCGTTCTAGACTCTGCTCCTCACCTGGGAGCCTCAGGCACATTCCAGACATTGCCTTGAGAGCAGGCTGCTGGGTCTCCTCATCCCGCCTCATGAGGCCTTCACAGGCCATCATCTGGATCCATGGGGTCACGGATACAGGCAGCAACTCCCCCATAGAGACTTAATAGAGACAGAAATGAGTCCAGAAGAGGGCTTTTCCTCCTAGCTGGGCCTGCCAGATACCATGGAGCAGGTCACCAACTTGTTCTGGGCTCTTGTCTTGTGTTTCCCACATGAGGGTGTCCTGTCACCTTCCAACTGGGTCTTCCAAGCACCCCATCCCCAGGGCTAAGGGACTCGGCCTCAATCTCCCTGCAGCTTTCAGGACAACCAGCTCAAGGACCGAGACGTGCTGAACATCGTGAAGATACTCCCTCGCCTGCCGCGGCTCCGGAAGCTTGAGTAAGCGGTCTTTCCACCAGCCCTGCCCGAGTCACCCTCCTCCCTTGGAAAGTACAGGTCTGGGGCCCGTGGGATAGTGGACTCACTCCTGGCCCCTTTGCCACAATCACCCAGCCTGAGCCGCAACAATGTCTCTGTGTGGACCCTACTCCGCTTGACAGAGGTGGCAGTCATGTGCCCTACCGTCAGGACGCTGCAGGTCGGGTGAGTAGAAGAGGTGGAAGCCTGGTCTTCAGGGTCTTAAGAAAAGAGGAGGGGAGAGTGGAGCATGGAAAAGGAAGGCCCCTCGTCTGTAAGACCCGCGTGTGCATGCCTGAGTCTGTTTTACTCACATCGGTATCTCCAGAGCCTAGCTCAGGCCTGGCACCTGGTACTCAAGAAATAGTGAATGAACAGAAAGATGGGGGTGGAGGGACAGATGGGTAGATGAGGGAATGAATCAACAAATCCAGGCGGGATAAGCAGAGCGGGAGGAATAATTAGCCACGTGTCGCTCTCCAGGGTGCTGAACTGCGTTGCTTGTTTGGATCCCAGGGTTGGTTAAGTGCCGTGCCTCTTGACCCTAAAATTCTGTGACTTCTGTGAAAACTCTCAGAGTTCCTAATTTTTATTATCTTCCTTGTAAAAATTGTTTTTGTGACTTTTCAAAACACTGAGGATTCATCAAGCAATGACATAATCGCGGTTTTGGACATGTCTGATTTGGAGCACTTTTGCCAGTTCTGTTGTTTCTCTGTCAATTACAAAGTCAGCTTTCTCTGGATGTTTGGGGCAGCCAGGGGTGCACGGGTAAGAGGTGATGTGCTGGTTTCCCGTCCGCGGTTTTCATGGCTCGATGTCTGACCCTACAGGAAGGCAGAGCTCATCTTTCTTCTCTCCTCGCCCACAGAGACAGTTGCAGAGCTACCAGGGTAAGAAGCGAGGGCGGGGGTGGATCTGGGCTCATCCTGAGAAGTGATCTGGCCTCTGGCAGTTGTGGGGAAAGGTGGCCAGGAGAGCTTAGAAAGAGCTAGAATGTGGGGATTCTTCTTGCTACTGCTGCCCTGAGAAATGACTTACTTCTCAGGGTTGGCAAAAGACTTTAGCTTCCTCTAGCGTCTCTGGACCATGTGTGGCTCCTGTGGTGAGGGAACGTCCCTAGGAGTTTCAGAGTGAGTCAGACCCTTAGGGAGGGCATGAAGATACTGTAATATTGGCATTAGCATGCAGGGAAAAGTCTTCCAACTAAGCAAAGGGGAAGGCAATTATGGCACCTACATCTTAGAGTTGTTCTGAGAATTAAATGAATTAATACATTTAAAGTGCTTAGAACACTGCTGGCCTCCAGTTGGCGCTCAAATCCTGGCTATTCCAGCTGTGCATGAATTCCAGCTCGGACAGTCCTGGGTGGGCAAAGAAAGGGAAGCTGCCTTCCCATGAAAGAATATTCTAGCTGTGCTTCTCCACACCCGTCCCTGGCTGAAGCCCAGAGACAGAGGAGGTTGTATGCCCTTGAGCAAGTCCTTTCCCTGCTCTGAGCCTCAGTTTCTTCACCTGTACAATGATCCTGTGGGACCAATGTCTTTTTTTCCTCTGACTGTCTAGAGCTGCAATGCCCCATATGGTAGCCACAAGCCACATGTGGCTATTTAAATTTATGTTAGTTAAAATTAAGTAAAATGAACATTTCAGTTCATCGGTCACATTAGCCACATTTCAGGTGCTCAATGGCCATGGGTAGCTAGTGGTTACCAAAGTGGATGGCATAGATAGAAAATATTTCCATCATTGCATAAAGTTCTGTTGGATAGTACTGATCTAGAAGTCTGTGGAAACCTGGTTTGTAATGTCTCAGCTTCCCCTGGCCCCGTGGAAGAGGGCCTGGAGGTACCATGGCTTCCCACAGCCTGGACCCATGTGCAGTCCAGGCTCCTGGCCTTCTGAACCACAGATGCCACATCTACAGATGGAGACCATCACATCTTAGACAGTAGCAGCCTATTTTTACTAAGTTTCAGTTTTGTGCCTATGCTGAGCACTTGACCGTACATCATCCGGTTCAATCTTTCAACCGCTCTAGATGTTAGATATTGTCATCTCATGGTAGAAAGGAGAAAATGGCAGCTCAGATGGGTGAAGTGACTTGCCGAAGGCTGTATATGGCAGAGCCAGAATTTGAATAAAGGTTCCGTTTAACCTTAAACCTTTTGCTCCTGCCGCTTTGCTGAATAGCACCCTCAGCACCTTCAAGCAACCATCTTTGTTAATCATTCACTGTGGGTCATGCTCCAGGGTCTTCAGCCCCTAGAAGGCAAGGGAAGAGGTTTGGTCCATCAGGCCCTGGACTCCTGAGGCCAGGCCAATGTTGGATTTGTTCTTCCCAGAGCCCCAGAGCTGCAGGAAAGTGCTGGTCAGAGGAAAGAGGCTCCGAGCAGAAGCCTGGCACTCAGGTACCTCAGTGGGATCCATTGCTTGAAGGGGAGGGCTACAATATGGGGGGGGGGGTTCCCTTTCCAAGGGAGGCATAGCAGGGGCAGGGAGGATAAAGGGAAAAGCAGACATGGGGCAGGGAAAGGAGGTGAATAACCCATCCTGGCCTTAACAAGGAACATCTGTCATAACAACAACAATAACAGCTACAATTTAATGGGCGCTTGCTGAATGCTGGGCACTCTGGTATTTTATAACCCATTACCTTGTTGTAATTCTTTTGAAAGCCGTGTGAAGTACACATTTATTCCCATTTGACAGAAGAGAAAACTGAGTCTCAGATAGGTTAAGTGCCTTGCCCAATATGGCCCAGCTACTGAGAAGTGGGGCCAGGATTAGACCTCAGGTCTGTCAGCCTCCTGGCTCCTCCAGCTCCCATACCTGGCAGTGGCACTTGGAGCTAGAGGAGGCATGGTGTAGCTTCTTGCCTTGAGCCTCTCTGTCCCCACCCCCCACCCCAGGCTCCAGGAGTGTCAGCTTGGGGTCCATGAGGTGGAGATGCTCATAGCCCAGCTCCAGAAATGCCCCCACCTGGATGAAGTGGAGTGAGTATCATGGGAACTGCTGGGGCAGGAGACAGGAGGGGAGGGCAGGGCAGCGCAGGAAGGGCATGCTGCCTCATTGAGAATTTGGGGGAATCAGATCATTGTAAAAGCTACCACTATTTAGCACTCGCCCTGTACCAGGTGCATATACACACATCCCATCATTCAGTCCTCACGTCTCTATGATGTAAGTGCTGTTACTATGCACATTTTATAGAGGAGGAAATTAAGCCACAGAAAGGTAAGTTTGCTCGAGGTCACACAGCTAGGAAGAGACCAGGCCAGGGTTCAAGCTCAGACAGGCTGACTCCCAGCCTCATCCTCATAACCACTGTCTTTGAGATCTGCAAAGCAGAAACCCCACCACACCCAAGTCCGTCTTCCAAACCACAGCCCTCAGGGTCCCGTTACCCTCCATCTTCCTCCCAGAATAGAGTGAGGTGCCCTTCTCTTTTCGGGCTAGAGAAATTGCCATGATGCCCAGCTCCTGGGCGGAGCCTTGAGAGTAGGGCTTGGGGATTGGTGGAGGTCCTGTCATGTCACCAGGAGGGGGCCCCTGCCAGGACCACCCCAGGAAATCAAAAGAGCATGAAAGTGGAGTGAGGAAGTGCCGTGGTGTGGTTAAGGTGAGTGGCCCCCTCCAGGGTGCGATGGCCTGCCTTGACCTTGAGTTTGACCTTGTCCCATTGGGAGAACCAAGACAGGATTAGAAGGTGGTTTTTACCAAACTCACATACTTCCACCTACCTCGCCACCACCAAGCCTGCCCCTCCCCCAGTGCTCTACCTGAACTAAACCCCATCACCCACCTGGTTACACCGACCAGATGCCTCTCAGCTCCGTTGCCCTCCCCCCATAGCCAGTCCATCCTGATAGCTCTCAAAACCCCCTACACAGCTCTCAAAACCATCCTCTTTTCTCCTTCCTCTTTTCTTCCAACTCCCTAGTCCAAACCATTCTCATCTCTCACTTGAATGACCCCATCAGCCTCCTCACTGGGTCCCCTGCTTCTACCCTGGCCACCTCCCCCTGGCAGAGAGTGAACTGCATTTCACTGTTGCCTGCCCCCTTCACTCCTTCCCACTGCTCAAGATAAATCCCAAATTCTAACATCCTGTGTGATCCAGAACCCTGCCCCAAGCCCGAAAGCCCCATCTGACCCTGTCCTCCCACTCAATCTTTGATCCAGACATACTGGACCCCTTCAGGTCCTCGAATGTGCTGTGCCACAGGGCCTTTGACTGTGCTGTTCCTACTGTCAGGAACACCCTTCCCCCTTCTCTTTCACACCCCTTACCTGTTGAACTCCTAGTGTTTCCACAAGTAGCTCAAACATTAGGGAAGCCTTCCTTGACCCCCAGACCAGATCAGACGCCCCTATAATCCTGGAGTTTATCACAAGAAGCAATTATGTAGGTTGCAGCATAAAGAAATGTTTGATGGTGGGGCCTTGAAGTCAGGCTGCCTGGGTTCAAATCCCAGGTCCTCCTTTGCTCAAGTGTTTTAACCCCTCTGCACCTCTGTTGACTCATCAGTAAGAGGAGGGCAATAATAGTGCCTGCTTCGTAGGGTCGGTATGAGGATTAAATATCCAATAATTGTGGAAGCGCCTAGGACAGTGCCAGGCATGTAGGACGCAGTCTTTCAACGTTCGTCGTCATTATTAAGGTTCATTTATTGGAGTGATGCTTTGACTAAACACTGTGAGGGACTGCGTGAGGGCTGAGGTTGAGGGGGACCCCACCCTAGCAGCAGAGGGCATCGGGCTTCTCTGTCTCAGCCTCTCAGGGAACCAGCTAGAAGACGAAGGCTGTCGGCTGATGGCAGAGGCTGCACCCCAGCTGCGCATCACCGGGAAGCTGGAGTGAGTTGCCCACCCCTCTGTTGGGTAGCAGGGAGGGCCTTGGAGAGCCCCAGCTGGTCCCTGCCACCCCTGGTCCCTGCCACCCCTGGTGCCTGCCACCCCTGGTCGCCATGCCCACAGTCACCAGAAATAGTGCTGCTCTCCCGACCACCCCTATTTTCTCTCAATGCCAGCGAAGTTGAAGTGGTTAGACCATGCTTTGCCTTTGCCTCTGGCATGAGCCACTTAGCTCCAATTATTAAAACCCCTGGCACATGTAGCATGTGTTCCAGTTTGTCCTTACAACAGCCCTGGGTGGGGTAGGGTGGGTAGTTACACTGGGGGAGCATTAGGGTATCGGGTGGATGGGTGCTGGGGTGTTGGATTGGGATTTTGGGGTGGGAAGCGGTGTGTTGGGGTGGGGTACAGTGTTGGGGTGAAGGGGTGGGTTGTCGGGGCAGTGGCATAGTAAGAAAGGGTAGTAGGCTGTTGGGTGTGCAGCAGTGTTGCCTGATATGGGGTAGGGCTGGTGTTTGGGTGGGGTGTGTTGGGTCTGAGCATCAAGTGTGGGTTGGGGTGGGGAAGTGTTGAGGTTGGGTAACAGTGCTTCGGAGCCTTGGCTTTGGATTTAAATCCTGGCTCTGTCACTTAGTAGGTTTGTGACCTTGGGAAAGTAATTTAATGTCTCTGGGCCTCAGTTTCCCCATTTGTAATATGGGATTAAAATGGTGGTTATTTTACCGGGAGACTGAGGCTCAGAGAGGCGGAAACAGTGAGTCGCCAGTTCCTATCGCTCCGGCTGGAGAACTTGATTCTCCGAGTGGGGCAGGGGGCCATGCATCTCTTGGCTCGTCCACATGAGTCAGAGTCCTTTGAGGATCAAGGACCCAGGACTTCCCAAGAGTGACAGCCAGCAGGCTGCTGAGCCAGGAGGAGGGGCTGGAGCTGTCTGGGGCTTCAGCCGCCTGCTGATGGCTGCCTCTCTCGTCCTTTCCACAGCCTCAGTGACAATGGGCTCTCTGTGGATGGGCTGCACCATGTGCTGAGTGCAGTGAGCACATGCCGGACCCTGACAGAGCTACACATCAGGTGGGAACTCAAAGTCCTTGGAATTCTTTCTGGCCCCAGGCCTTCAGGACTGTGGGAGATGCTGGTGGTGCCCCACCCAGACCCCTGGTCCAGCTGCTGCGTCTATTCCAGCTGGGGCGGGTGTTGGCCCCTCACAGCTTCTTCCTTTGCCCCGGGCTGAGAGAGCATGCCCGGAAGGTTACACCCCTCCCTGTCCCCCCAGCCAGGAGTGGCAGTGACCCAGGCAGAGGTATAACTTTCCGGGCCCCTTGCCTCAGGTAGGACAAACTTTTGGTGCCATTCACACTCCAAAGCTTCCTATGGGATCAGGCTGAGGACCTGCCCCGTTCTGCTTCCCTGGTCCCTCACCCGTCTCTCCTGAGAGCACCCCTCAATACATCACATGCACCAGGAACCCAGTGACACGTGACCCCTACCCCACTCACAGCCCCAGGCTCTGCTTCTAGGGACACGACCTAAGAGAGGGCCCACCCTTACTTCTCTAAGTCTCGGTATTCAGTCCAGGGAGCTGAGGACAGATGCTAATTAATGTCAATACGGTCCCCACCCAGAGGGGCTCTCAGCTGAGTAGGGTGGTCCCCGCTTTAAACACCCTCAAAGGAGGAAAGAGAGACCAGATTCGCCCGAGAGGTAGACTAGGGGACCTTTGTGTGCTGCATATAGTGATTCAATAAAGGGTCCCAGGGTGTTCCGGATGACACTCCGTTCACTTCTAGGAATTTATACTAAAGAAATCAGCACGATTGTGCGACCACAGTTAGCCTCAGGGATGTTCACCTCAGTATTGGGTATAACAAGAAACAAATGGAAAAAACTTAAATGTTTAATACAATATTAGTTAAATAAATCAGGTTGCCTCCAGAGAGAAGACTCGATGGAACCACGATACAGCTGCAGCTTTAGGATTCAAGGATGACTGTGTATATTAAGCAAACCTAAAAATTTTATTTCATCGTTTTTATAATAAAGCTTTTCCATCGTACTCAATGATAGGGAGAATGGTAAAACGAACACCCCAGTTCCCACCAATAATTATCAATTATCAATAATTATGCACATTTTGTTACCCTTGCTTCATCTGTCCCTTGAAAAACTAATTTTTAAAAGAGAATCTGAGGGCTGGCCCCGTGGCTTAGCGGTTAAGTGCGCGCGGCTTAGCGGTTAAGTGCGCGCGCTCCGCTACTGGCGGCCCGGGTTCGGATCCCGGGCGCGCACTGAGGCACTGCTTCTCCGGCCACACTGAGGCCGCGTCCCACATACAGCAACTAGAAGGATGTGCAGCTATGACATACAACTACCTACTGGGGCTTTAGGGGGAAAAAGGAGGAAGATTGGCAATAGATGTTAGCTCAGAGCCGGTCTTCCTCAGCAAAAAGAGGAGGATTAGCATGGATGTTAGCTCAGGGCTGATCTTCCTCACAAAAAAAAAAATAATAAAAATAAAAATAAATAAAAAAATAAAAGAGAACCTGTAATTTTGATCCCATTTTTTAAGGGAAAAAAAGAAAGAAAGAACATTAACTACATTAAAAAAACCAAAGGCTTGAAGGCCCCACTCCAAAATGTATCAGTGGTAATTGACGTGTGGAGGAGGTTGTGGGTGATTTTTCTTTATTTTCTTCGTACTTTGCTGTATTTTCTAAGTTTACCACAGGGAAGAAATGTGATTTTTGTAATGAGAAATATATATATAACATTCAGTTTGCAAAGGCGAGGTTAGGCATGCTCTGGCTATACGGCTATACATTACAGCCTCATGTGGATTCGCAGTGCCTGTCCCCACCTGGTAGTGGCCTCACTCCGCTGGGATGAGCGCCCTCAGCTGAGGGTGCCCCGAGCACAGGAGAAACACCCACAGGCAGAGGAGGAGGGTTTCAGCCTGAGGCCCCAACCAGAGAGAAGGCAGAACTGTTTTGTTTCAAAGACTTGCCAGGAAATGAGGGCTGAGAAGCTTGTGAAATCTCTGTGATAGAAAGACTTCAGGCCCGGAAGCTGATAAGTCAGGGCAGAGTCAGAGGAAGTGGCTGCAGCTGGAGGCAGGGGGGTGGCACCTCACACATCCCTCTGGGCCAGGCTAAACAATGACACAGAGCATCAGGGATCCCATAAACCTCTTGTCTCCTCCCTCCTCTCTCTCTGCAGCCTCCTGCGCAAAACTGTGGTCCTCACGTTTGCCTCAGAGCCGGAGGAGCAGGCGGGGATGCACAAGAGGTAGGGCCCCCACGCCGCCAGGGCCACCCCCTCCCTGACCTCCTCAACTGGACAGTGCCACTCAACTTCCAGGCGACCTTGACAAATCAAGAAGGCGCGCGAAGCCCGCAGGCTTGGCAAGGGACGCAGCCTTGAAGGAGAGGGTCAAAGGCCAGGCCTCCCCATTTCCCAAGTGGTACCCGAAGTGAGGCCTATGATGCGGGGTGCAGGCGGCACAGTCGGGCGGGAGTTGGGCATCCAGAGACCGCGGCCCTTCAGCCTAAACGCAGAGGACCGCCTGGCCTGTAGCTCTGTTTTTGGTCAGACCTTCTGACTCCCTTTGGCACGAGGACCCTTTAAAGTGTGTCTGCCTCCTCCAGCGTTCCTTCCCGGATTGCCCCAGCCTGGCACACAGCCTGTCAGCTCTTTGCCCCTCAGTGTCCACCTACAACCTCTTCTGTAGGCTCCGAGCTATTGAAGTCTTGCTTGGAGCTGAGGCTGACATCTCTGAAGGCACTGACCACGATGATCCTGAGATTAATGATACTAACCACCAGGGTTGACTGAGCACTCACTGTGCACCAGGCACCACACTCAGGCAATTCACATACACTCTCCCAGTGAGAGAGCTTAAGTGATGTGTCCCAGGTCACACAGCCAGGAAGCCAAGAAGCCCGATTGGAACCAAGGTCTGGCAGTCTCCAGGCCTCATATAGAGATTGAGTGGTGGGAAGTGAGGCTGAGGATGGTCTTTGAGACAGTGGACGAGGCGTTTGCTCAGCCTGGCCGTGCTGTGTGCCCCTCCAGTGCTGTGTTTCTTGACAGCCTCGTGCCCCAGACGCCCTCTGAGCTGCCCCTGCGCTCCCAAGAGATCAGGTACAGTGATGGCCGCAGGCCTCGGGTGTGGTTCCAGCCTCTTCTCCTCCTCGGCACAAAGCCTGTCTGCAGGCCCCGGCCCCAGGGGCTCCCCGAAGGACGCCACCTGCTCTATCCAGGAGTTGTGGCTTGGCTTCCCTGCCCCCCACCTTCCCTGCCCAGCCCACCCCAGACAGGGGTCATGAGGCAGCCCCCTCTGTCACCTTCCCCAGCCCAGGGGCTCCCACTCCCCTGAGCCCCCCACTTCAAGCAGTGGGAACTCTGGACGGAAAGAATGGAGAGTGGGCAGCCCCTTCTTTCCCGATCCTGGGGCCTTGGCCTGGAAGCTTAGCTCAGCCCCCGCAGGGCTCCCCTCAGTACCCTTCTGGCCGTCTGTCTTACTCTGTGTCTGTCTGAATCTCCCTCCTTGTCATCTGTCCTCCTCTGGCACTGTCTCTCAATCTCTCTCCCATCTCTCTGTCTCTCCATGCTGGTCTCTCTCTCTCTCTCTGTGTCTCTGACTCTCTCTGGCTCTTCCCTGCCTGTGTGACATTTTATGTGTGCTGGTCCCTCTTTGTCTGTCTGTCTGGGTGCCCGATGCAGAATGCTCTCCTGTAAGCCTCCTTTTCTGCCCGTGCGTCTGGGGGTGGCAGCCTCTCTCGCCTCATCCAGCGGGCGGGTGCTGCAGGGCTGTGGTTCTGCCCTCCACAGGCTGACGCACTGTGGCTTGCAAGCCAGGCACCTAGAGCTGCTCTGCAAGGCGCTGGGAGGAAGCTGCCACCTGGGTCACCTCGAGTGAGTGGCTGCTGTCGGAAGGCGGGTGGGTGGGGCCCATCAGTGAGGGTGTGTCAATGTGTTGGGTTTTGTTTTGTTTTTCAAGATTTCGATAAGCAGTTCCTTCCCTCCTGCAATCAGGAACCCCTTAGAGAATCTGGTGAAAGTTGTGTCTCTTCCCCCTAAAATACAGATCCTCCACACTTGACACCCTCTGAAGCCCATCCCTGACCCCCTAGGGGTCAGGAGCCTCAGGATAAGAACCCTGGGGGAAACCCCAGCTGACCCAGTGCCATCTGCTGAGATCTGGCCTGGCATCCCAGGGCCGTGTCCCAGATCCCAGAGAAGCTGAGTGATTGAGTGACCAGGGTGGGGAGCATCCCCACCCTGCACTAACCCCTTCTCCCCTTGCCCCTCTCAGCTTATCAGGCAACACCCTAGGGGACGAAGGTGCAGCCCAGCTGGCTCAGCTGCTCCCGGGGCTGGGCCCTCTGCAGTCCTTGAAGTGAGTAGCCGGCTGGGCTTGTCCTCATCAGGATGAGGAGGTGGGGGGGGAAGGGGGTCTGTGTCCCATCTCACTCCCTCCTGGGGTTATCATAAAGATTAAGTCAGAAAATGCATGTCAGTCTCCTGGTTCAGTCCCTGACACATGATGAGTGCTCAGCAAAGGGTGGTGAGTAGTATGATTCTCATTAGAGTCTGGCCCCTGTGGCTCAATGATCCAGCTTCTGATTGAAGGTTTCACTTCTCAAACTTGTCTCTGTGTCTCTGCACAGGCTCTCAGGGAGGCCCAGGTCGCCTGGCATGGGGCAGGCGTGGCTGGGAAGTATCCCCTGATTAATGTAGTGTCAGGCAGCCATTCTGGCCCTGGGTGAAGGAAGGGCTGTTCGAGGGGGCACAGGCCGGGTAGGCAGGGAGGGTTTGTGCTAGATAGGACACGCAAGCAGGGTGCCCGGGGAAGCTGGGGAGCCCTGAGCACCGGGCAGAGAGTAGGGGAGGCCCTGGAAGGAGTCCAGGAACCCCCAGACTTTGCCTGCAGCAGACCAGACTTCCTAGGCCCCAGAAAGCCCCTGTGTTCTTGGCTCCCACGTCTCCCCTCTTCCTCTCCAGCTCTTCTGAGCCAAAGTGAAAGGAGCCCTCGAGAGAGGTTGCAGGTGCTATGTTCCCTCTGTGACCTTGGGCAAGTTACTTCACCTCTCTGAGCCTCTGGTTCCCGTCAGTTAACACATAAAGTATACAGGGAGTGGCCTGTGATTTTGGCTGCAACCTTGAAATGAGGGCTGTGGCCTGAGGGCCCTTCCTGCTCCCACACTCTTTCACTGGGATGCTGGGAAGGAGAGCAGATTGCCTCTGTTCCTGTTCAGGGCCTGCCCCTGGGTGGGGAGGAAGGGCGTCACCATGGCAGGCAAATTATATGCATATTGGAGCTCTCAGGACAGATTCCCTTGTGACCTTCTTAATACTGTGAACACCTGGTGTGACCCAGGGCCCTTGAGAGTCTGTACTCACCACCAGTCCCACCCAAGGGTGGGACATTAAATGGCACATAAAAAACACCGTGACAGATGGACAGACTACGAAAGAAAAATCTCTGTTCCTGCTTTTTGAACAAGAGGCCCTGCATTTTCATTTTTCGCTGGGCACCAGCTCTCCTTTGTCGGGTGGGGAAACTGAGGCACAACTTTGGCCCAAAAGCACTCCCCAGATTCACCACAGGAGGGAGCCACTGAGTTCTAATCTCAGCTCTGTCACCGGCATGTCTCGTAACCTTGGGCAAGACCTTGCACTCTCCGGGCCTCAGTTTCCTTGTTTGTACCATGGGCAGTTGGAAGAGGTGCTCTCTGGCCACCCGGGGTTCCGTGAGTTCCGTCGTCTGGACTTAGGGACAGCCCTCCCCTACCCTGTGCTCTGACCACAAAGAGCGTGTTTTTGAGTCCTGGTGACCTCCGTCAGTGTCACTTCTGTGATCCTCCAGCCTCAATGAGAATGGCTTGTCCCTGGACGCTGTGTTCGGTTTGGCCCAGTGCTTCTCTACTCTGCAGTGGGTTCTCCAGCTGGACATCAGGTCAGTGTGCCTCTGGACCCCCGCCCTGCCCCTCATCTGTCATAGTCACCATGTCGCATCCTCAGAGCCTTGTATGATATCAGGTCCAGCAAACACGTGATGGTGTCCACTGAATGAATGAATGAATAGACGAATGAATGAATATAGCCCCAGGGAAGCTCAAATTTCTCCAAATTCACCATGGGACACAATCCATCTACTCTCCCTTACTCCCTCTCTGGGTTGTCCTGGGAGACTTAAGAAACCTGGGAGCTCCCTGGTGGTCCTTGAGTGCTCAGGGACCCGCCTTTATGGTGGGGCCTCTGGAGCTGATGAGCCCAGAGAAGGGAAGGCACCCAGTTGCACAGCCCCGGCCGTGCAGTGCAGATCATCCATGGTTTCAGGTGAGGTCTGCCCATTCCTCCCCTGCCCCTCCCGAGAGTCGGGGGTGCGATAGCAGACAGACCAGGTTCAATCCAGGCTGCCCACTTACCTGCTGTGCAGCTCTGAGCAGGTCACTGAGCCTCTCCATACCTCAGTTTTCTCATCTGTAAAATGGGCGTAAGAATACTTCCTTCTCTCACAGCTTTATTGTGAGAATCAAAGGAGATTGCGTCTGTGGTGTGCTTCGTATGTGCCTTAATAAATGTAGCTGTCACCTCATATATTTATTGTCATATTTGCTGAAAAAGAGAGCCACCCTCCAGGCCCCCCTCGACCCGGCCAGTCTGGTCCCTTGTGCCGCCTGGGAAGCGGGCCCTTGGCCCTTTCTCAGACGGCTGCCTCCTCTCTGCCTGCAGCTTTGAGAGCCAACGCGTCATCCTGAGAGGTGACAGAAGAGGCAGGTGAGAAGGGAAAGCTCCCAGGGTTGGGTGGGCTCCCCTCTCCCTCTGGTCCCCATTTCCTACAGGTGCCCATGCCCCCAGACCCATGCTGACCACTGTTAGCCCTCCAGTAACCCACCCACGTCTGGCATGCTAGAATTAATTACCGCTTCTGTAAACGTCACCCCTCCCCACCAACCCCGGCCATATAAATTTGCAGTAATCCGCTGCCTTAGATCTTTTTTGGAAGAAGGTAGTGCAGATGGGAGGGATGGAGGGGACAACAGGTGATGCTCCAGCAGGACAGGTGCCAGCATGTTGCTGCCACGTGGGAGGGTGGAGGGGAGCAGTTGTGTTTCTGCCTCTCGGGGACTTTTGCAGACTTGTGACTTCGTGTGAGTCACCGCCCTTTCACACTCTGAGTATCACATTTGAGAAGCCAGAAACCGTTGGTGCTCTGAGAAAGTTTCCACATCTTTGCAGGAAATAATGAACAGTAGTTCCCCACAGATGTTCCCTGCTGCCCCCTCAGGGCGGGCACCCTGGTCTCACTTGGGAGGCTGGCAAGCGCCAGGGCGGCCTCAGGTGGGGCCAGCGGGCAGAGTGGTCCCAGCTAACATGTCGGGGAGAAGCACTGCCACACCAGCTGGGCTGTCAGAAGCCAGAGGTGGCCCAAGGCCGGGATGGTTTTGCTTCCCAGGCTAGAGTCTCCGTTTCTGGGGACCCTCTGGGTTCTTGAAGCCAAAAGAAGAGAGGTGGTCAGAGAGAGGAGGGGCTCTGTCCTAGCTCCCCACAAACCGCTCAGGTGCTGGACTGCTGGCTTTCTCGCTCTGGCTTCCCTTCCCTGGGCCTCAGTTTCCCCATCTGTACAGTGAGGGGCTTGATTGTCTCAAGGGCCCCTTCCAGCCCCAACTAATGAGTCTAGTCTCCGCTGTGGAGGATTTGAACCTCCCTCTCAAAATGGTCTCTCCACTCCAGGGACCTGTCAGCTGGGGGATCTTTGCCAGAATTCCCGGCTGGAGCCCATTTCTCAGGGTCCGGTCAGCACTGCATCCCCAGGAGCTTCTGGTACTGTCTTATCCACTTCCTGTCTGGGGGTACCCACAGCGGGGGTGAGGGGCCAGGGAGTGAGGAGAGCCTGGGGGGTTGGGGTGGGGATTGGGAGAGAGGAAAGAGTTTGAGAGAAGGGAAAAGAACGGGGGACAAGTATGGGGGTGCTGCTGGGCCCAGCATTCTTCTAAAAGGAAAGATGCCCCATCATTTTCTCTGAAGAAAATGAAAAGAGCTCTCCCAGCTCTGCCCTGAGGGGCTGTGAGACCCGGACTGGGCCCCTCCCCTCTCCGGGCCTCGATTTCCTCACCTAAGAAGAGAGGCACCTAAGTTGTGGCCTGAGCAGGATTATGGGAGTAGGGGTGTCCCAGGCAGGTGGGCCAGCTCGTGCAGAGGCCCTGAGGAGTAAAAGCTGGGCTCTGGGGCGGCATTTCCTTGCAGCCCGAGCCTATATGGGGAGAGGAAGGCGAGTGAGGCCCTGGAAAAGGTGTTTTGGTTTTAGCCTAAGGATAATGGGGAGCCATAGGGGGTTCTCAACACAGGAGAGGCTGGTCAGATTTGCACTGTTAGATAAGACCGGGATGGAGAAGGATTGCAGGATCGAGAGGGGATGCCCAGAGAGTGTTGAAGTGGTCCAGGCGAGTGGTGATGGTGGCCCAGACTCAGGCAGGGGCAGTGGGCAGGACTTAGGGGCTGGAGGAGGGCAGCTGGGCCCCCAGGGGGCCTTTACTGTGGCTGTCAGGGTGGTGGGAACGGGGGCTGTAGGGGAGACTTGGCGGGGAGGGGGGGAGGAGCCTGCAGTGGGGGAGGAGGGTTGTTAGAAGGGGGAGCCCCTGGGGCTGGACAGGGGCCCTGAGCCCTCTCTGACCCCCTGCCCTGCCCACTGTCTGTTTTCAGCCTCAGGGAGTGTCAGCTGGAGCCCCTGAGCCTCCTCCGCCTCTGTGAGACTCTAGAGAAGTGCCCGGGGCCTCTGGAAGTCACGTAAGTAAGGAGGACATAGCCCCAGAGGGCACAAGGTGGGCATCTGCCCGGTGACCTGGGGTGGGGAGGGGTCCTTCCTGGTCCCTTCCCGCCAGACCCCGTAGTCCTACCCCACGGGAGTCCCCTGATGTGTTGGTAGAAGGCTCTTTGCCTCCGAATCGCCCTAGCTTCAGGCACCTCCCCCCGCCACTGAGAGCGGCTGTGCTGAGCCTAGGGCTTCGCCGTCCCCATCCGCTCAGCTCAGGGCACCTGAAGCCCCAGTCCACCCCCTCCACTCCTGCAGCCCCGCCCCGGCGCCCACCTGGGTCTGCCTCCGTGGCTGGAGCCTGTCCCTTCTGAAGGCCCCTCCTCAGGGCATCCCCCGCTCCAGGTCACCAGCTCACCCACCCAGGACACCTGGGTCTGTGACCAGAGCCTGGACTGGGAGTCAGGAGTCCTGGCTCAGCCACCTGCAGGCTGGGGGACTTGGACAGATGGCTGTAACCCCCTGGGCCTCAGCTTTGTCATCCTCAGAGTGGACGGTCAGCCTTCCCTTTCATCGTCACTGTGTTCCAGTAATTACCTTAAAATAAAGAAATCCAAGACAAACCTGCCTCCCCTCAACAGCCCCTTCCCCCCATCAAATCAGTGTTATCTTCTGTCTCCGTGACCTTCTGCTCCTCGTCCGTTTGCAGATTCCATTTTTACTTCTTTGCAGCACAGCCTAGCTGCATCCTACAATTGCACTCCACATCGCGCCCTATGAGTTTTTCCATTTGCTGCCGTCTTTTTCCTGCTTTCTGGCTCCCGTCTCAAATGCCCCTCTGGCCCTTGCAACAGGCTTATCCAGGTTGATCGCCTGGCGTGTGTCCTTCCTGCGTTTCTCCAAATTCAAACACGTGGAGGGAGGGTTGACATTGTTAACAGACACAGCATCTTAGCCGTGACATATCTGCCGCAAGCTTTTGACTCATGACAGTGCCTCGTGGCTTTCCTGGAATATCAAGACACGTGGAGCCGATGAATTTTTTTAAGAAACCATTTATGTTGAGATAGTTTAAGACGCGACTTACAGAAAAGTTGAAAGCTGGTCCAGAGAGTTCCCTCCCCCTGTTGCCCTGGTTGTTAACGTCACTCACGATTGTGGTACCTTTGTCACAAGTAAGAAACCAGCCTTGCTCCACGACTATTAACTATACTCCAGGCTTTGTTCAGATTTCACCAGTTTTTCCACTAATGCCCTTTCTCTGATCCAGAATCCCGTCCAGGACCCCACATTGCATTTAGTTATCACCTCCCCTAACCTCCTCTGGTCCATGACAGTTTCTCCATCTTTCTATGTTGCTCGTGACCTGGACAGTTTTGAGGAGTGCTGGACAGATGTTTTGTGAAATGTCCCTCAATTTGGGTTTGTCTGATGTTTTTCTCTTGGTTAAACCTGGGTGATGGGTTCAGGGGAAGATACCACGGAGGGGAAGTGCCCTTCTCACCCCATCTCAGGGGTGCATGCTGTGGACACGACCTATCACTGTTGATGTTGACCTCGGTCACCTGGCCAAGGTTGTGTTTGTCCAATTTCCCCCCTGTAAAGTTACTTTTTAATTTAAAAAAATGCTTTTATTAGGGAGACTTTCAAGCATATATCAAAGCAGAGAGAATAGTCTAATGGACCCTTAGTTCCCGTCCACCCACGTCAATAGTCATCGCTTCATGGCCCCAACGCGCACACACACGTTATTTTGAAGCAATTCCCAGACACTGTATAATTTCATCTGTAGATATTTCATAGCTAAAAGATAAAAACTCTTTATTTTTTAGCATAACCACGAAACCATGATCAGACCTAAAATATGAATGTTATTTTGTGACATACTAAAATCATCCAACATCCCATCAACATTTAGTTGTCCTTGGTTGTCTCTGTTGTGTTTCTCACACAATGTTTGTGTATTCATGCCTTTTAATACTAACCCTCCACAGTTTGGATGTGCCACAAGTTATTAGCCACCCCTGTCTAGAGTCTAGATGGACATCAGGCTGCTTCCAGGTTTTTCTGTAGTACTGCAGCCAATGCTGCAAAGAGCACTCTTCCGTTTTTTAACTGTTAAGCACCTACTGTATACCAGGCTCTGGGGATATAGGGACACCTGGGACTTGCCCTGAGGCTCATTGTCTGCAGTGGGAGGCTTTGTGTAAACTGCCCGCAGGCCGTGGTGGGTGGTCTGAGCACAGATGGGGGTCTAAGGGCCCCCTCCCTTCTCTGTGGTTGGAGGAAGTGGGATCGTGAGTGTGAAGCACTTTGCCAACTGTAGAGTGCTGGGACCATGCACAGGAATATTGTTACCAAGGTACTTAATAGTCCAGCGATTGGCCAGCTGTGTCCTGGGATTCTGCAAGGGAGGCCAGGGAGGCTGGTGGGGCTCCAGCCCGCTCCCCAAATTCCACCACTGCAGGCCCACTTTGCCTGTGTACATTTTAGTATTCCAGGTGGGACGTTGTAATGGGTAAAAGTACTCTTGCTTAAAAAAAACGTGTAAACCCCGCGTTGACCCAACCAGAGGCCACAGCAGTGTATTTGGTGTCGGGGGGGAAGCCGTGCAGGCACGTGTTGTGGATGGACCACCCCTCAGTGAAGGCCCCTGTTCTGCCTGTGCTCAGCGCCCCAGGCCCAGCCCTGAGATGGAGCGGGCAGAGCTGAGCCTGCAGCCTGGGCGCGGCCAGAGGTTCGGCCGCGAGGCAAGGCTCCCGGCTCCAGGACTGCGGGCCGCCCCGCCCTCTGTCCCCCCAACCAGGGAACAGCGCAGTGGAGCTGGGTCGGGCTCCTGGAGGCCCCAGAGAGGGGAAAGGACAGCCCACAGGGGACATAGGAACAGGGACAGAGGGAAAAAGGGGCAGAAGGAAAATACAGCCCAACGCCTCTGGGGAAGGTGGGACTCCCGGGGGAGGCCATGTAAACCCAGGGCGCTTAGAGACTGGTTGTCCGGTCCTGCGGCCAGAGCAGGCACCAAAGGCTGGGTATCTGGAGTATCTACTAAGCGGACGGGGTTCTGATGAATTATGTGCACAAGTGATCAGCTGGTTGGTCTGGTTTCGACGGTTGATCAAGACCTGAGCTAGCCGGCGTCCCTCCTTTCTGACCTGCTGCCTGAATTTCCACTGCTGTGTTCACGACTGCAGCTAAGGCGGCATTCTCTTCTTAACAAGAGTGTTTGCATAGCACCAATCTTTATGGCCCTCAAAATAATAATCCTGCTAGTCCATGTCGTTTGGGGGAAAAAGTCTACTAGAGCCCTTTGGAAATTCACAATGCACAGCAGCATATTAAAGGCTCTCAGAAGTCCTGCAGCCAAGAAAACTGTTTAATTTGTCTTAACCCAGCATTTTCCAAACTTCTATGACCTTCCTTTTCCTCCAGCCTCAGTGATAACTCAAGGACCCAGCGTTTGGAGCGAATGTTTTGGGCAACCCTGGCTCAGGACCCATCTCCAGAAGGCTCAGGCTGTGAGGCCACATTCCTCACTTTCCACAAGGCTTCCCCACCTCATGCAGATGCTTTGTTTGACAGGTTGTCCTGCGAGGTCCTGAGTGACCAGAGCCTGGAGACCCTGCTGCACCGCTTGTCCCGGCTCCCCCAGCTGAGCCTGCTGCAGTAAGGCTGGTTTCCCCGTCGCCCTGTGCTGGGCAAAGCCGTCCCCTTCCCCTACTCCCTCCTTCTCTTGGGCTCTTTCATCATTTTGCCTAGCACGAGTGGGAGCTCGAGTCTGCTTCCAGCTCTTCCTTAATACTTTATCGACCTTGGGGAGAGTTATTTGACCCCTTTGAGCCTCAGTTTCCTCATCTGACAAATGGGATTAATATTCCCCAACCCCTCCCCCAGGGTTGGGACTCAAACAAGACAGTTGCTCTAAAAGCACCTTGAAGAATGGAAGGCCTGTGACAAATGGGCTGTCATACTTCTCCCCACCCACAGAAACGTCACCTGCTCCTAGAAAGGGACTTTACAGATGTAGGTCGTGTATATGTCACATGCCATCTTTTAAAGGTCACCATCTTACTCCGTGAGAGGGGAATTTAAGCAGCATCCCCCAAAGTATTTAAAACTCTGTTTTCTGTTTCAGCTCAGAGTGGTTAGAATTTAGAAAGGATTTGCTGTAAATATTCTCCTAGCAGGGGGGAAAAGCAGCGGCAGTTGAGATGGAAAAATCCAACAGGAAGTTAAATCACTCGGTTAATAACAGCAGCATAGGTCCCGATGCCCAGGAGCTCTGCAATGCCTGAGACGGCTCACATCACATCCAGGGGCTCGCCTCTCCCTGAGTCCCGTCTGGGAGGGCGGGAGGAGATGTGTGACGTTCCAGAGGTGGGCAAGTGCAACAGGGCTCGTGTCCACGCACGGCACCCACTGTGGTCCCCCCGCCGGGAGAGGACGGGTCAGAAAGGGCTCCTTTGGACACAGAAGGTGGTGGGTGAAAAGGAACAGGTAGGAAACCTCAGACCAGAGAGGGGCTTCTCTCTGCCCGAGTCACACAGCATCAGTTCTCAACTCCTCATCTGTCTTTGGAATGAGGCAGCCAGCCCGACCGTCTATCGCTAGGGCTGATGCTTTATATTATTCAGTCCCTGGTGCTGAGCACTGCTGTGGGCCAGGCACTGTGTGGGGTTCTGAAGACACAGCAGAGAGGGAAAAAAAAAACAACTAGGTCCTTGTCTTCTTGGAGCTTACCTTGTAGAAGGAGCTGTACAAGAAGCAAAGTAAAAGCGAGTAAGATGAGTTCAGACAGAGATAAGGTATTTTTCCAGGTGATGTGGTAGAGGTGACTGGGCAGGTGATTTAGACAATGGTGAGGGTAGTCAGGGAACGCCCCTGAGGAGGGACACTGAGGTGCAACCTGAGGGAAGAAAGGGACCCAGTCTTGTGAAGAGCAAGGAATAGCATTCCACGCAGAGGGAACAGCATATATGAGGTCCTGAGGCATAATTGAGCTGGGTGGGCTCAAGGAACAGCCAGAAGGCCAATGCGGCCAGAGCATAGTGACTGACAGGGAGAGTTGTAGGAGAGGGGGTGGAGAGAAGGACCAGGCCGGGTCACACAGGGCCTGGTCACCATGGGGAGGAGTTTGGGGTTTCGTCCAAGGGAACTTGAAAGGCAGAGGAATGATTTGTGTTTTCCAAAGCTCAGTCTGTCTGCTGGGTAGAGAAGGGATTGGGGGACAGGAGTGGAATGAGAGCAGGGAAGAGGCTGTGCAGGCAGGGTGAGAGGTGGTGGGGGCTGGGAATTGGTGGGGGTGGGGTGGAAGTGGGTGGATTCAGAGTGGATCTTGGGAGTGGAACTGACAAGATAAGCTGATGGAGGGTTTAAGGGGTGAGGGAAATGAAGACACTGAGGATGCCTCCGAGGGCAGGAAGGAACCATCCCACTTTCTCTAAGGCAGTGGTTCACAGCCAGGGGTGATTTGCCCCCGGGAACATTTGACAGTGGAGATATTTTTGGTTGTCATGATAGAGGGGGGTCAGGGAGGCAGGAGAGCGCTACTAATGGCGTCTAATGAGTAGGGTCTGGGATGATGCTGAACATTCGACAGGAAGATCTAGTCCCAAATCTCAGTAGTGCTGAGGCTGGGGAACTATGCTCTAAGAGCCTGCAGCTTCCCACTCCCTGTCAGCAGGGACTCGCCTGTTAGGTCCGTGCTTGAGGGTAGAAACAAGAGTAGTCATAACAACAGCATGGGTATTGTGCTAGGCAGTGCACAAGCTTGATATAGTTAAATCCTCACCATAGAGGAAGGAATACCATGAGTAGTCCTGTTTTCCAGATAAGGAAACTGAGGCACAGAGAGGTTAAGTGACTTGTCCAAGGACACACAGCCAGTAAGCAAAATTAGGGCTCAAACCCGAGTCTGCTTGACCCCAGCCCCTATTTGTCCCTCTTGAGTCCCTGTCTTCTTCCTTGTTGCCTTCCTGACCTGCCAGCCCTCCCCATCCTCCTGTTCCTTGTGCTCTAGTCTATCCCAGTTCCTTGCCCGCTGATCTTGCTTGGCTCCCACTTGCCGACTAGGGCCCCGCCCGTTTCTTTGTCAGGCTGAGCCAGACGGGACTGCCCCCAAGGAGCCCCCTCATGCTGGCCGCCCTCTTCAGCCTGTGCCCACGGGTCCAGAAGGTGGACCTCAGGTGAGCATTCCTCTGGGACAACCAGGCCTAGTCTTGGAGGGTTGTGCCTGGCGTCGGGCGGGTGTCGGGGGGGTGGGATGGAGGTACAGGGACCCAAGTCAGAGGCTCAGCTTCTGGAGGAGGGGTGAGGCTGTGGCCAAGGGCAGCTGACCCGGGCGCTGTCTGCTTCAGGTCCCTGCATCACGCGACCCTGCACTTCAGGTCTAGCGAGGAGCAGGCCGGCGGATGCTGCGGGTAAGTCCCCCGGAACCCTGCCCCGGCAGCCAGTGGGTACTGGGGACCAGCAGACCTGCCTCCCAGACGGCCAGAGCAGAGAACAGACTGCCTGCCGCAGAGCATTCCCCTGCAGGGAGACTTGTTTCCTCCAACATGGAGAAGCAGAGGTCCAGAGAGGGCCGGGCTCCGTCAAGGGCAGACAAGCAGTACACATCAGACTGGACCAGAACTCAGGGGCCTGGTCGGAGGAAAAGGACTTCACAACCCGCCCACCAGGCTTTAAATCCCAGCTCTGCAAGAGCCTGGTGCCCGACCCTCTGCCTCCACAGCTGTAGAAGGGAGACACCATCTTGCAGGGCATTTGCAAGGATTAAATGAGACCATATGTGAAGCATGAGGCACTCACAGACACGAGCATCCCTCGCCTGCTGACTCCTGGACCAGTGCTCTGTGGTTGCTCGGGTGAGGGGGAGGAGATTTTGCGCTGGAGGCAGGATAATGGGCAGGAGGGCAACCTCTAGATGCAGAGACGACATTTCTGCTATTTGATGCCACTGGCTCACTGAGAGACCTCGGACCAGACCCTCTCCTCTCGGCCTCAGCCTCCTCTGCTGGGAAATAACAATAAATAGAATAGCTAATATTTGTTGAGCATCTTCAAGGCGCCATTCTAGGAGCCTCGTGCATAACGCCTCCCATAAGCCCACAGCTGTGCTCACACAGCGGTCAGGGGGCAGCTGGGACGCGGACCCGGGCAGTCCGACAGTGCTCCTGGCCAGGAACAGACAAGCTTTTTCTGTAAAGGGTCAGATTGTAAATATTTGGGTTTTGCAGGCCGTACGGTCTCTGTCGCTGCTCCTCAACCCCACCCTCATGGCCTGAAAGCAGCTCAGACAACACGTAAACCCGTGCGTGTAGCCGCGTGCCGGGAAAACCGTGTTTATGGACACGGAGACCCCAATTTCAAATATTGTTTATGCGTCACGAAATATTATTCTTGTTTTGATTTTTTTTCTCAGCCATTTGAAAGTGGAAAACTCATTCTTAGCTCACAATGCAAAAGCAGGCGGCCGCGATGGTTGTCCAACTCCGGTCCTCGCCCAGCACTAGCCCGGCTCCTGAAAGGCCGTGGTAGTTTCTAAGTCAGCGGTTTCCAAAATGCGGGACATGGATCAGGAAGGGGTGGTTTTTAGGAGGTTGGGCAGGTAGTAGAGTCTTCAACCTCATTGAATCCCTTGGTGGGGTCGTTATTTCCTTTTCAATTCTCTGTCTGATTGCAGCCAAGAGGAAGTCTCAGTTGGGTGTTCACATCTCTTTCACACCTCTCTTCCACTTGCTAAGCTCCCCTTTTTTCTCTCTTTTTGCTGAGGAAGATTGGCCCTGAGCTAACATCTGTGCGCATCCCCCTCTATTTTGTATGTGGGATGCCACCACAGCATGGCTTGATGAGCAGTGTGTAGGTCCGTGCCCGGGATCCGAACCTGTGAACCCTGGGCTGCCAAAGCAGAGCATGCGAACTTAAGCACTGCGCCACCGGGTCGGCCCCACTAAGCTCCCTTTTCAGTAAAGAGAGAGCCCTCAGCAGATGTCAATATCTGGCTCGAATTTAACGATGATATTTTGCTGTCATTTCATGTATTCTTATGTTTATGATCTATTTGTGGCCCTCGATGCCAGTTTTCCATTTGAGTGATACAGGGTTTCCTTTTACAATAAATGCCTTAAATAAACAGAATGAGCTGATTTAAAATGGGAAGTAAGTAATGGTAGAATAGGGAATTTAGGAACATGGAAAAATCATGAAGGAAAGTAACAGCAATCAAAATTTGAGATATTGATTTTAGGTATTTTCTGATTTTAAGATTCTTTTTTATTGGTTGCTGGCTGGTCATAAGCCCTTCATTTACCTTACTGTGTAGTCTCAGTTTAGGCCTTTCAGAGACAGACTTACTATTACTTTTAATTCCAGCATCAGTAGCCCTCTGCAAGAGCAGACATCACCCTTATCCTCCCCGACCCCACCCCACATGTCTATTCATTAAAGTGTCCCCAAGAGCTGTAGGTCTCAAACTTGAGTTCGAATCGGGGTCACCTGGAGAGCCCCGCCCCTAGAGTTGCTGAATCAGTGGGTCTGGGCTGGGTTCCCAGAATTTGCATCTCACCAAGTTCCCAAGCGAAGCTAGTATGTCTGGCTGGTCGGGGACCACACTTTGAGAACCATCTCCTCAGAGGGAGAATGTAGGTGCCAGGTGGGATCCACTGGGAGGGGAGGTGGGGAGTGGTGGATGCTGGGTATTTCCAGAGAATCCAAGCTCGGGTGAGGCCCCACCGGAGCTTGGAGGCCACACCCAAGACGAGCCAGGGCAGAGCGGATCTGAGTGGCTCAAGGCCCCATCCCTGGCTTGTTCCCCACTCCTCCAGCAGGTTCACGGGCTGCGGCCTCAGCCAGGAGCACGTGGAGCCACTGTGCTGGTTGCTGGGCAAGTGTGACGACCTCAGCCATCTGGAGTAAGTTGGGGGAGGAGGAAGAGGGACAGGAGCACAGGAGCAAGGGCCTGGGTGGCGCTGGAGGGGTGTGTGTGTGTGTCTGTGTATGTGGGTGTCTGTGTGTGCACGCGCACTCAACACCTCTCAGGACCAGCTAACCCGTGATGATGCTTGGGACTCTGGGTCACATGGGTAAGGTTTCCTGTACCCATTTAACCTTCCCACCCCCACTCCCGCCATGGGGAGCTCATTCGGGGTGTGCCTTGATCTAATTTGGGGAGCCCTCCAAAAAGGGCCTCAGGAGCCCCTTTGCCTCGTGTTGACCAAGGCAGTGGCACTCTGCTGGCTGATGGGGACTAAAATGAAGTAGCCACTGGTTGGCCTGGCAGGTGGTTAAAAGCCACAAATGCCTCAGCCTGGGGAGGGTCCCGAAGCCAGCTGGGGTGGGGACTTGTGGGCTCTCGTGTTACTGAGAAGTGGCATCTGCATGGCTTACCTTGGGTGCCCAAATAGTGCAGCCGCGACATGGGTAGAATAAAAATAATAATAGCTAACACCTATTCAGTGCCTTCTCCACTGTTCTAAGTGCTCAACATCTTCTTATCCTCCCAACAACACTGGGTGCTACTGTCCCCATTTCATAGATGAGAGATCTGAGGCACAGAGAGTTTAAGGACTTGCCCTAGGTCACACAGCAAGTACAACGCAGAGTCTTTGCCCACAGCTGTTAGGAGTCCAGCTTGGGACCAGTAGGATATAAAGAGAGCTGTAAAGAAAACACAATTTAAATTCCTGTTGTGGGGCCGGCCCTGTGGCGTAGCGGTTAAGTGTGTGTGCTCCACGGCTGGCGGCCCGGGTTCGGATCCCGGGCGCGCACCGACGCACCGCTTGTCAGGCCATGCTGCGGCGGCGTCCCACATAAAGTGGAGGAAGATGGGCACGGATGTTAGCTCAGGGCCAGTCTTCCTCAGCAAAAAAAAGAGGAGGATTGGCATGGATGTTAGCTCAGGGCTGATCTTCCTCACAAAATAAATAAATAAGTAAATTCCTGTTGTGATGTGGCTAGGAAAAGAAATGTGGCTGATGAAAATCCTGTATTTTTTTTAAAGTTTCTCTGGAAAAGCCAAAATAAACAAGCCTCAAAAGTGTCATAATCGGGGACAAAATAAATTCAAAGATGCAGGACAAAACTCAGATATTCCAGGGCACGCTGTTTATATTGTTTCCAAAACTGTAGCTAAAACCGTAAAATGTTACAATGAAGAGAAATAAGAAAATATTCAAGTGCAATTCCAATATTGCACTCCCAAATTAAAAGAAGAGATCTGTTGGGTAAACACATCCTCCTAACAGCTTTCTTTTTCCTCAATTTACTCTTGTTCAGAAATTACAGCTCCCAACAGATGCAGGCCAAGGGCATAGTACAGCTAATTGGTTTTTCTCTAACTTCTGAAACCCTGCTGGAGGCACACGAGCCCTGGGAGTGGTCACCAGATATTGAAGGGGAAGATGAGGACTGGTTAACTGTGGTGCTGGTGAGGGGGATGGTGGTGGGAACAGGGAGCTGTTGTGTGGTGGTGGTGGTGCTAATTCTAGTGGCGATGGAGGTGGTGGTGGTGATGGTTATGGATGTGGCGATGTTGAGTAGCAGTGATGGGATGGTGGTGGTGATGGTGGTGATGACATGGCGATGTTGAGTAGCAGTGATGGGATGGTGGTGGTGATGGTGGTGATGACATGGCGATGTTGAGTAGCAGTGATGGGATGGTGGTGGTGATGGTGGTGATGACATGGCGATGTTGAGTAGCAGTGATGGGATGGTGGTGATGGTGGTGATGACATGGCGATGTTGAGTAGCAGTGATGGGATGGTGGTGGTGATGGTGGTGATGACATGGCGATGTTGAGTAGCAGTGATGGGATGGTGGTGGTGGTGGTGATGACATGGCGATGTTGAGTAGCAGTGATGGGATGGTGGTGGTGATGGTGGTGATGACATGGCGATGTTGAGTAGCAGTGATGGGATGGTGGTGGTGGTGGTTATGGGCGTGGCGATGTTGAGTAGCAGTAATGGGATGGTGGTGGTGATGGTGGTGATGACATGGCGATGTTGAGTAGCAGTGATGGGATGGTGGTGGTGGTGGTGATGACATGGCGATGTTGAGTAGCAGTGATGGGATGGTGGTGGTGGTGGTGATGACATGGCGATGTTGAGTAGCAGTGATGGGATGGTGGTGGTGATGACATGGCGATGTTGAGTAGCAGTGATGGGATGGTGGTGGTGGTGGTGATGACATGGCGATGTTGAGCAGCAGTGATGGGATGGTGGTGGTGGTGGTGATGACATGGCGATGTTGAGCAGCAGTGATGGGATGGTGGTGGTGGTGGTGATGACATGGCGATGTTGAGTAGTAGTGATGGGATGGTGGTGGTGGTGGTGATGACATGGTGATGTTGAGCAGCAGTGATGGGATGGTGGTGGTGGTGATGGTGGGACATTAGTGCAGAGTGTTGGAGGTGATGGTGAAGGTGACAATGACAGTGCTGTGTGGGTAGAGTAGCAGTGATGGTAACTAAAGAGAAGGCACCGGCTGAGGAGGCAAGTGTGACCACCAACAACCTCCTCTCACCTCTCACAGCCTCTCAGCAAACCTGCTGGGTGATGACGGGCTCAGGTGCCTCCTGGAACATCTGCCTCGGGTGCCCATCTCCGGTTCACTTGAGTAAGTGACGAGCAGCCTCAAGGACAGCAAGGAGGAAGACCCCCCTGGGCCAGGAGCGTTAATGGGCTTCTTTTAACGCTCCCTGGAGAACCACAGAGGACACAGCCTGGGGAGAGGGAAGGAGTGATTCTTACCTTGATACTCCACTCCATCTCGGGTCCTATCCTCCTTCCTTCCCTGCCCACCACGGGCAGAGCCGCCACCAGGCACTCAGAAGAGACTGGGACTAAAGCTTGGTGACCCAAGCTGACTCTGGGACAGAGAAGTGACCAGTTTCATCCCTAACCAGCTCATACAGGACCTCAGCTGTCCTGTCCTGGTCCATCCCGTCCCTCAAGCTCCTCTAGCCAAATCTGTGGGACACAGATTTGAAGATGTCCCCACAGCAAAGAGGGTCCCTAGGAAGTCATCGGCACTCGCACTCAACCTCCCCAGTGACCTGGGAGACTGACGGCCAGAGCCAGGCTACAGCCATTGCTGGGCAACTGAGCTTTGCGCTCTGGGCTCTGGGCATCCCTGCTCCCTGGGGGGCTGGAGCTGCCAGCCTGGCCTCATTGACGCCCTGTCCCAGATCACAAGGGCAGCGGGCACAGTGGGTGCAGCTCTGGAGGACTCAGGGTCTGGTGCCTGTCCTGCCCGTGTGGGGGTGGTGCCCCTCTGGCCTCTCTCTGGCCCTCAGTGTCTCCACCCGGAGAATAGACACTTGGATATTGAGGCCTCTCCTCCCGGAGATGACAGCCAGAGGGGAGGAGATGAGGGAGGCTGGGCAGGGCTCCAGTGAGGTGCTGCCCCCTACACCCCAACCTGAACCTCGTTTCTCTTCTAGTCTGAGTCACAACAGCATCTCTCAGGAAAGTGCCCTGTGCCTGGTGGAGATGCTCCCCTCCTGCCCGGGTGTCCAGGAGGCCTCGGTGAAGTAAGGAGATGTTGGCACCACTTGTTGTTGGGCGGGGGGAGGCAACAAGACTCCCACACTTAGCGGCCCTCTGTCTGTATGACTTGAGGCAACCTCTGCCCCTCTCTGAGTCTCAGGGTTCACTGAACATGGGATCAGTTTCCATCCTCTGAGGCCTGTGTACCATGGGGATCAGGGAGGTCACGGGTGGGGAAGGCCTGGTTTTATTGTCCTCACAGAATGAGTTGGGGATCTCCGCTTGTCAATAAGGGCCTTTCCTTCCTTGGCTTGTACTCTCCCTTGCCCCTGTGGGTCCAGCCACCTTGCCTCCTGCGCCACCTGGCACCTGGTCCCTAGGATGCTGGTGGGCCCTGGCTTCCCCACATCCCTCTCTCTGCAGCCTGGGCTCCGAGCAGAGCTTCTGGATTCACTTCTCCCGACAGGAAGAGGCTGGGAAGACACTGAGGTAACTCCTGGTCTGGGGTGACGGGGAGAGGGCAGGGAACGGGGAGAGAGGCTGACCCTGAGGCGGCCTCCAGGCCTCCTTCTTCCCTGGGCCTCTCCTCCTTCACACACCCTGCTCCAAGCTCGCTGCCTGGGTTTGCGTCCCCACACCTGCCCCCACCCCACCCCACCCGTCTCCATGCCACCACACCTGCCCCCACACCACCCCACCCGCCCCCACCCCACCACACCCGCCCCACCCCACCACACCTGCCCCCACCCCACCACACCTGCCCCCATGCCACGACACCTGCCCCGCCCCAGCACACCTGCCCCCACCCCACCACACCTGCCCCCACCCCACCACACCTGCAGTCCTCGGGCCAGTCCTTCCCATCGTATGGGTGCCTCTCAGCCATGTCCGAACTACGAGTCTGGAGGCTTCTGAGTATAGTGGTTAAGAAGAGCTGGACTCTGAGCTACCTGGGGGTAAATCCCGGCTCTACCACTCACCAGCTGTGCCACCTTGGACGAGTGACTTAACCTCTCTGTGTTTCAGCTCCTCATCTGTAAAATGGAAATAACAATAGGACCTGCCCCTTAGGGTTATTGTGAGGATTAAATGAGCTGACATGGCTCATCTGAGTGCTGTATCAGCTGTCGTCGTTGTTACCCCCTAGTGGCCTTGGGCTCTCTCTCTCTCTCTCTCTCAGCCCTACCACCCCTGCCTGGGTCAGCTCCTCTACACGTCTCACTTCAGCTGTGATCACGGCCTCTGAGCTGGTCCACGGCTTCTGGCCAGGCCTCCTCTAACCCGTTCACCCCACGGCACCCGGGGATCTTCCCAGCACGCACATCTGACTAGGCCACTCCACTGCTCTAAGCCCTGCGGGGGCTCCCCTCTGCCCCCAGGAGAAAGTTCAGATTCCTCAGTCTGGTCTTCTCCCTCAGTCTGGTCTGGCTGTCACCTCCCACCACGTTCTTCCTCACCTCCCACACCATACACACACACATGCACACCACACTCACAGCACACCTACACACACCACACACACGCACACCACACACATGCACACACACCACACATACACATACAACACACACACACGCACACACACCACACCACACATACCATACACCCCACAATACACACACCCCACTACACACATATCACACACACACTGCACCACACGCACCACACATCCATCCACAAACACCCAATAGACAACACACACCTACACCACATATCACACACCACACACACATGCACACACACAAACCACATCACATTCACACCACACACACACACCACACACATACACAACAGACACACATGCATACACACCACACCACACATACCATACACCCCCACAATACACACACCCCACACACACCACTACACACATATCACACACACACTGCACCACACACACCCCATATACAACACACGCCTACACCACATATCACACACCACACACACACATGCACACACACAAACCACACCACATTCACACCACACACACACACAACACACACATGTGCACACGCACACCACACATACCATACAGCCCCACAATACACGTACCCACACACACCACTACACACATATCACACACACTGCACCACACACACCACATACACAATACACATACAACACACACAGCACACCACACATACACACACCACCCATATACATACACACAGATACGCACACACCCCATACACAACCCCACACACACAACACACGTCACACACACACCACACACATGCATCCACACATACCCCATACACAACACACACCCACACCACACACACAACACATGTGCACGCACATGTTCAGCCACAAGGGACCTTTGGTCGTTTTTCACCAAGCCGGACATTCTCTTCCCTGCCTTCTCTGAGATAAACTTCTCCCAGTCCTGTAAGCCCCAGCTCGGACGCCAGCCCCCAGAAGCCCCCCGCGGCCCCTGTCCCGAGAGTGAGCCTCCCATGCTGGTGTGCTGGGCGCTCTTCTCAGCCCACCTGGAGAGGACGGTGCTCTGGGGCCTGTCTGCGGGCCACACAGGGCTGGCGCCTGGAGGGCAGGGCCAGAGCAGGAACCCCGGCCCTCCCCCCTCCCCTCCCCTCCCCTCCCACGCCCTCCCCTCCCCTCCCTCCCCCTCCCTCCCCTCCCCTCCCCTCCCTCCCCCTCCCCTCCCTCCCCTCCCCTCCCCTCCCCCCTCCCCTCCTCCCCTCCCCCCTCCCCCTCCCCACCCCCTCCCCTCCCCCTCATCTCCCCACTCCGGGGGAGCCTGGAGTAAAGTAGACTGGAGAGCAGGGGCCTGGTCGGGTCTGGGGTCTGGAGTCAGTCTGACTGGGACTGAATCTGGTTCTGCCCTTGCTTCTCACCAGCGCGGGTCTTGGGTGAGTGGGCCTCTCTGCCTGTCAGTGATGCTATGGGGATTAAAGGAGATGCTGCCTGTGAGGCAGGCAGCTGCTGGCGCATAGTCAGGGCTTCCTCAGTGACACTTCTAGCACTTTTTGGGGGTGGTCTCTCCAAGGAGGCAGGAACCCCCAGAGCAGGAGCCGCATCATTGGCCTTTTCTCAGGCCCTGGTCCTTTGCTCTCAGTGGGGGGACCCCCCACAGGCCCTGGGGGAGACGGGAGGAAGCAGGATGGCAGTCCCGACAGGCCTCACCCAGCTCTCCCCCTCGCCCCCTGCCCTCAGGCTGAGCGAGTGCAGCTTCGGGCCAGAGCACGTGCCCCGACTGGCCACCGGCCTGAGCCAGGCCCCGCAGCTGACAGAGCTCACGTGAGTGACGGGGCCCAGCCCGTGGGGGCAGCCGAGGGGTGGGGCTCCCTGCCACAGCCACCCTGGTAACCGCCCTCTGTCCCCAGGCTGACCCAGTGCTGCCTGGGCCTGGAGCAGCTGACCGTCCTCCTGAGTCTGGTGAGGTGGCCGAAGGGGCTGCTGAGTCTCAGGTATCATCTTCCTGCGTCCCCCTGGGAGGGGGCCGTGACGTGAATAGGGGGGCAGGGGCGGGCACTGCAGTGTGGGTCCCCCCAGGATCGTGGCCCTAGCCATTTCCTACACCCTGGACACAGAGTCAACCCTTCCCATTAGTCCTAGACCCCCTTGGGCACACAGAGAAGCGACCCTCCTCAGGGTGAGGCCTGTGCTTGGGGACTTAAGAAAAAAAGAAAACTCCAGAGGATACCCAGCTGGGGTCAAAAATAACATACAACAAATATCATGTTTGCGTGTTCACTATGATCATTTTAAAACTTTCAGAAAAACAGATAAGATAACAAAAAGTAAAATAGTTTTGAAAACTCACATTCCCATCACCGGAGTTTGACAATTGTTCGTGTTTTTCCGTATTTGCTTCATATTTTTTTTTTTTTGGCTGAAGTATTTTAAAGTAAGTTATAGACCTCATAAAACATCACTCCTAAATATTTCGCCATAGGGCCGGCCCCGTGGCTTAGTGGTTAGGTGCGCGTGCTCTGCTGCTGGTGGCCCGGGTTCGGATCCCGGGCGCGCACCGACGCACCGCTTCTCCGGCCATGCTGAGGCCGCGTCCCACATACAGCAACTAGAAGGATGTGCCACTACCACATACAACTATCTACTGGGGCTTTGGGGGGAAAAAAAATATTTCACCATGGATCTTTAAAAAATAAGAACATTTTCTACATCATCACAGTTAAGTTAGGACACCTACGAAAATCGGTACCAATTCCTTAGTATCATGTGTTACCCCGTCCGATCTAAAATTTCCCATTGTCCCCAAATGGGACAGCTGGCTTGTTGGATCCCGGATCCGGTCAAGGTCCACATTTGCACAGGGCGGTGACGGCTCTTAGACTTATAATCTGTGTCACCCCTCGCTTTCCTCTTTCATGTCGGTGACCTGTTGGCAAAGACTGTCCCACTTTCTGGCTCTGTCTGGTTGCTTTCTCGTGTTGTCACTGAGTTTGTTCCTCTAACCCCGGACTTTCCTGGAACCAGAAGTTAGATCAAAAGGCTCAATGAGGGGCCGGCCCCATGGCTTAGCGGTTAAGTGCGCGCGCTCCGCTGCTGGTGGCCCGGGTTTGGATCCTGGGCGCGCACCGACGCACCGCTTCTCCGGCCATGCTGAGGCCACGTCCCACGTGCAGCAACTAGAGGGATGTGCAGCTACAACTATCTACTGGGGCTTTGGGGGAAAAATAAATAAATGAATAAAATTTTAAAAAAAGGCTCAATGAGATTCGGTTACATATTTGTGTCAAAAAAACTCAATGCGTGGCCAGTGCTGTATGCTTCTCGTGGGAGCCCATGATGAGGCACATAGAGTCTGGTTGTTCCCCAAAATAACATTTTTAATTTAATTAATTTGTAATTTTTTTTAATTAACATAATGTGAAATTTACCATCTTAACCACTGTTAGGCGTACAGTTCAGCAGCATTAAGTACATTCACATTGTTGTGCAACCAAAACTCTTTTCTTCTTGCAAAACTCTGTGCCTTCTCATTCCTCCCTCCCCCAGCCTCTGGCAACAACCCTTCTACTTTCTGTCTCTATGAACATGACTCCTTGAGGAATCTCATCTAAGTGGAACCATACAGTCTTATCTTTGTGTGGTTGGCGTATTTCACTTAGCATAATGTCCTCAGGGTTCATCCATGTTGTAGCATGTGTCACAATTTCCTTTCTATTGAAGGCTGAATAATATTCCACTAAATATATATATATATATAGCACATTCTGTTTATCCATTCATTCATTGATGGACACCTGGGTTGCTTCCATCTTTTGGCTATTGTGGATAACGCTGCTATGAACATGGGTGCACAACTATCTCTTTGTATCTCTGCTGTCAATTCTCTTGGGTATGTACCCAGAATTCCTGGATCATCCAAAATAGCATTTTAAAATAAAACTTTTCTCACTCTAAAAATAATATGTACTCATTGTAGAAACCTGTGGAAAACCCAGAAGAGCAAAGGAAGAAAATAGTGCTTTGAAAAAAAATTCAGTATAACTTTAAAAACAGAAATATTTTAAACAACTCTCTTTTCTCCTGCTTCTAAATTAATGCATGCACATTGTAGAAAGTTCAGAAAATATTGAAAACTAAGGAAGAAATAAAATAAAAACCATCCATGAGAATTCTACCATCTAAACAACTCGCATTATCATTTAACATATTTTCCCCATATCTCTACCTCCCTCTTTCTCTCCATGCTTTTTCCCTCTCCATATATATTTCTCCTTTTTTTAAATACAAAATTGGGATCATGTTTTATATATAGTTTTATTTCCTTATCTTTGCAATGTAATGTTGGGTAGACCTTTTCTTAAATCTAAAGATACTATTTAAATAACATTTTCTGTTTCAATTGTTGAAATAACTGTTAAAACAAGGGTGATGTTGATTTCCTGTTTTATGCTTATGCCTATTGTATAATTTTATAAGTTTTAAAATAAGCAAAAACCAAAAAGCTTCGAGGCCCCCCTGGGCACTTTCCTCCCACCCACCCCCCCCCACGCCCACCCTGAGAGACCTTTATCTGTGTCTGCTTCTGTGACAGAGTGGAGGAGCCGTGGGTGGGCAGAGCCGGGGTGCTCGCCCTGCTGGAAGCCTGCGCCCAGGCCTCAGGCAACGTCACCAAAATAAGGTGAGTCCAGGGAGGAGGCCCCTCCGAATTCTTCATCTTTTCATGACCACTGCGACCTTCCCTCATCTAGACAGTGGTCTCTCGTCCTGTGGGGTCATAGCTGCATCACTAGTGAGTTCTCTGGGTCCCCAAGAGGGCAGGAGCTCCTGGGGCCTAGGTGAGGGGCTGCACATGCTTGTTGGGACTTGTGCAGTAGTCAAGCCGCAGTGCCAGAGAAGAAGGCAGCCCCAGAGTTGAGACAAAGGACCGTTGGATCCCAGGTGGACATGGCTGGGAGTCCATACTGGTTGCCTGGAAGTGGCCCCTGGACTACAGTAACACACATTGTGGCTCTGTGACCAGAGGTGACAGAATGACATGGAGTAGCTAAAAGCAAAGGCTTTAGCGTCCCACTGACCCATGTCCAGATCCCCAGTGGGTCTGGGAGCTCAGAGTCGGTGGGCCGGGCAGCCCCTGTCCTAGCTCAGCCCACGCGGGAAAGCTGCCCTGGGCCTCACACCGGCTGCCTTCCCTCCTCAGCATCTCCGAGACCCAGCAGCAGCTCTGTATCCAGCTGGAATTTCCCCATCAGGAGAACTCGGAGGCTGTGGCCCTCAGGTGGGACCCGGTACCTGGGACCCCAAGGGAGTGCCTGGTGATGGGGTCGGGGGGGGCAGTGTTGCTTCTGGCCAATATTTCTCATGCCCTTGCTCTGAGTACTTTGATGTCCAAAGTCTCTACATGGCCTATGAGATCTGGTCCAATCTACCTCGCCATGCTGTCCATCTCCGCCACAAACCCCAGCCTCAGCTCCAGTCATCCCCACCAGCTTTCAGTTTCTGGAACACCACCTTGCTCCCTTTGACCTCAGGGCCTTGGCACAGGCTGTTCCCTGCCCAGAATGTTCTCTCCTCCTCTACGTAGCTTCTTCCTCCTTCTTCACCTGGCTATCTCCCCCTCATCTTTCAGGTATTAGCTTAAATGCCACCACCTCAGGGAGGCCCCTCTGAACCCCCAGATTTAGTCAAGTCCTCCCATTATCCACTCTTATAGATGCCTGGATTCACAGCGCTTCTAATCCATACAGCACATTTTTGGAGATTAAAATGTCACCCTTTAGGGTGAATGCAGCCCTGCATGTGCACGGTCTGGGAATAAACCGTAGCTGGATCTCAGCCCCAGCTCGTCTCCTTGGCTGGGTCCTCTTGTGCAGTGAACAACCTGCACAGCCATACCAGCTGCCCCATCTGGACCTCTCCTTTATAGCACTTCCCATAATTGAATAGTCAGTTGTGGGACTTATTTGATTAGCATCTATTTACCCCCAGAAGGTAAGCTCCTTGTGGGCAGGGACTGTGTCCCCAGTACTGACCCAGGTGTTCAGAAACTGCGGCCTCCCTGTCTACCTCCAGGTTGGCTCACTGTGATCTTGGGAGCCACCACAGCCTTCTTGTCAGCCAGCTGATGGAGACGTGCACCAGGCTGCAGCAGCTCAGGTCAGCACCTGGAAACCCTGTCTGGGGCCCTGAGTTCTCTGGTTGAGCCCAGTGCCCACTCCAGGCCACATGTGGGAGGCTGGCCAGTCCAGGATGGGGATGAGCAGAGCCTGGGGCAGTGCTGGACCCTGGTCCTCTTGCTTCCCTGTGCAGGGGAGACTCACATGTGGCCAATGGGGAGACCCCCAGGGCGGCATAGGGGAGCCCTGCCCCCCGGGAGCTCTCTATGGTCCTTTCCCCTCTCTTGGCCTCCGCCTCTCTGTGATGGATGACCCCTGAGGTGTGTCCAGCCTGAAATCCTCTGGAATATGCTTGGGCCTTTTCAGCTTGTCCCAGGTGAACCTCTGCGACGACGCCAGCTCCCTGCTGCTGCGAAGCCTCCTGCTGTCCCTGTCTGCACTGAAGAAATTCCGGTATGTGGACGCGACATGCACTCAGGCGCCCTTGCAGCTCTACCCTGCCCCCATGCTTCCTGTTCTCCCCAGCCCTGGGAACTCTGTGTCCCCACCCTGCGGGACCACACGTGGCCCCGGAGATGATGTCAGGGAGCGTGGTCATCCATGTGGCCACGTGGCGAGAAAGTGGTTCCCTCTTCCACGCTCTTTCTTTCTTTTTCTTTGTTATTTGGAAATAATTGCAAACGAATAGAAAAGTTGCAAGGAGACTGAGAAGAACTTCCATATACCATTTGCCCAAATTCCCCCTTCGTCAATATGTTTTTGCATTTGCTCCTATCTTCCCTCCCTCCCTCCTCACCCCTCCCCTCTCTTCTTCCCCTCTCACCCTCTTTCTTTTTCTGAACCATTTGAAAGTAGGTTGCATAATCATGCCCCTTCACCCCTTAATATTTCAGCGAATTTCCTAAGAACAAAGACATTCTCTCCCATAATCTAATAAAAGTAGAAAATTCAAGAAATTTAACATTGAGACACTAATATTATCTAAACTACAGTTTATGTTCCAATTTTGCCAGTTGTCCCAATAATGTTGTTTATGGCATTTTTTTTTCCAGTCCTGGACTCCATCCAGGATCACGCACTACATGTAGTTGCCATCTCTCTTTAGTCTCTAATTTAGAATGGGTCCTCAGGCCGTCTTTGTCTTTCCTGATACTGTCGTGACATTTACATGTCAGTGACTTTGTAGACTGTCTCTAGACTTTGGTTTGTCCGATGTTTCTTCGTGCTTGGATTCAGGTCCAGCATTTGGGGCAGGAATGTCACAGAGGTGCTGTTGTGTTCTTCTCGGTATGTCACATCGGGAGGCACGTAATGTCTATTTGTCCCCTTCCTGGTGACGTTAACTGTGATCACCTAGTGAAGGTGGTGGTGTCTGCCAGGTCTCTTCACTTGCAAAGCTCCTCTCTTTCCCTTTGTAACTAACCAGTGTCTTGGAGGGAGATACTTTAAGACTATGTAAATAATCTGTTCTTCCTCAGACTTCCGCCCGTGAATTTTAGCATCCATGGATCATTCTTGCCTAAATCAAATATCAGTATGATGGTTGCAAAATGGAGCTTTTATAACTTTCAGTTCTCTTAATCCAACTGATTGCTTGAAGGAGAAGGTCTTCTTTTGGTGCCAATATCTCTTTAACACCTCCAATACTTGCTACTTTTTTTGTTGTTTAAATAAAGATGCAGAGCTCGTGGTAAATGACAGTAACTCGCTAGACTTTACAGTGATGCCCGATTATGGCATAAATTGTGAAGTTGCTGTCTGAATGATTGTGGTTTAGGAAAATGCTCAACTAGTCCATGCTCCTGCCTCCAAGCTGTTATCCTGGCCTAATGATTCCACGGTGGGAGAGATTTACTAAGGGAAGGAGGGCCCCTCCCACGGCCCCCCAGGAACCACTCCCTACCCCACCTCCTTGCCCTCTGCCACCAGCATTCAGAGCTCCCAAGACCCAGAGCTCCTGCCTGACCTCCTGCCCTTTGACCCCCACCAGGCTGACCTCCAGCTGTGTGAGCTCCGAGGGCCTGGCCCACCTAACGTCTGGTCTGAGCCATTGCCACCACCTGGAGGAGCTGGAGTGAGTCTCGGGATGGAGGGGTCTGGAAGGATGGCCCAGCTGAGGGCAGGGGTGGAGGGGACAGTCAGCCTTTGGTAAGGTGGACTTGAACCTGTCACTTTCTCGCTAATGAAGCCCAGCATCTCTGGGTGTGGCCGGGGAAGGCTGAGCTCTGTGTTCTTGGTCCCAATTTTGCCAGTCACTCAGAGTGACCCTGGGCAAATGACTGTGCCTCTCTGGGCTCAGAAGCCTCAGCTGTAAAATAGGCACAGAGAGCTGAGGGGCAGAAGGGGTCATGTCACCTGTGTGTGTGTGTGTCCCTTGTCCCTGGCTTCCTCTTTTGAGCCCTCATCCAGGGCATCCTTTCTTAGCAGAGTCAACTGTGGCTGCCATGCCGCCCTCCTCAGGGACCCCAGGGCCTGTCACTTGGGACCATGAATGCCCCCTTGGGGCCTGGACAGGGGGGATGGTCTAGGATCTGCAGATCCAGAGCCGGCCTCCTGGGGGGACTGAGGGGGTGAGGGAGGCTGGGTGCTTGTCTAACCTTCACCTCATGTTTGGTCCCCTCCAGCTTGTCTAACAACCAGTTTGGTGAGGAGGACACCAGGGTGCTGCTGGGGGCCCTTGAGGGCAAGCAGTGGCTGAAGAGGCTGGAGTAAGTGGTGGTGAACAGGTGGGGTGGGGAGGCATGCCTAGGAACCTTCACGTCTCTTGTGAACACTAACTCTCCAGTCCCTGAATGGACCCAGGTGAGCTGAATGCCCTCCCTTTTACTTCCTTTCCTGGCTCTGAGTGCTATCAAAATGCACGATTATAGGAAACAGAATACTCACGCAAACCGACCCAAGCCAGAAATTTATTGGCTCGCGTCACTGAAAATTACAAGGCAACTGGCTTCAGGCTTGGCTGGATCCAGGTTCTATATTTGTTGCCCCCCCCACTTCCGTCTCTCTTTCCATCTTGACTTCATTCTCCGGCAGGCTGTCCCTGCCGCTTCAGGCTTACTCTCTACCAGCTTAGTGGAAAGGGAGCACCTTTCTCCCTGTAGCTGCGAGAAAAGGCCCTAGACTGAGTCTCACTGGACCAGCTCTGGTCACGTGCCCATCCCTACACCAATCACCGTGGGTCTGAGCACACAATATTCTGATTGGCCAGATCTGGGTCATGTGCCCACCCACTTATCTGGACGTAGTGGGAGGTGGTATTTCAGGGTCCTATTAACAGAAGAAAGAGAAACAAACTCTGGGCAGAAAAAACCCACAGATGTCCACTGCCATTAGCCTACAGTCCTTTCCTTAGTAACTGGCAACTTTTACTCTCACCTGTATTTGGAGTCGCCAAATTCTAAGAAACACTGGAAACAGCCTCAGTCTAAGGGACAGGTCCCCATCTTGCACCAACATGGCAGTATCTAGACAGAACATGTAACAGGGCATTTTCTGCTTTTAATCTCTAAGTTTTTCTGATGAACCAAAATAGACACTAGTTATAAAAAGTTCCATCATTATAGAAATATGTAACAAAGAACATGACAGCCCCTGGGAAAACTTCTGTGAAGGAGCAGTTTGTGAACTTTTCTCCAGATTTTTTTCAACATATGTTTTGAAGACAGTTTAAAAGTAGCCTTCTGACTTTTTGCCCCTGACAATGAAATTCTCCCACTTTCTCCTTCTTTTCTTGTCCTGGGGGGTCGGGGTATGAGGGAGACCTGTGACCAGAAGGCCCCCCTATCCTCCCACAGAGCCATTTCTTTGGCCTCGCCCCTGTGTGTCTGCACCTCTGCTCAGCGTCCCTTCCTTCTGGAAGCTTTCATTTGGGAGGTTGGAGGCTCAGTGAGGTCATTCATTGGCTCATTCATGCATCTGACAAATATGTATTCACCTGGGCACCTGGGCCAGGAGCTGGAGGTCCTGCAGAGAACAGGCCAGACGTGTTACACTTTCTTCTGACTTCCCAGCACCCAGTGCTGCACCTTACCTCTCACGGGCTCAGTCACCCTGTCTATAAAGTGGGCGTAATGCCACCTTCTCTGTCTGAAGGGAAGGGGTGGGTCCTCACTGCCTAGAGTCCTCTTACACTTTCAGATCTGTCATTTCCGAGTGTCTCCTCCCTGACACACGGCTCCCCTCAAATCCAGCCAGCTTCTGCCTGTGTCTCTGCAGCAGAATGGTTAGGGGCCTGGACCCTGGTTAGCAGCCACACCACCTGGGTTCAACTCTTCGTAGGGTGACCTACTGTCCCACTTGGCTCGGGGCTGAAAGTCCCACATCCTGGAAACCCCCTCGGTTCTAGGCAGACCAGGACCATTGTCACTCTCGGTTCTACCTCTCAATGTGTGAGCTTGGGCAAGTTACTTAACCTCTCTTAACTCATCTTGACTCAGGGGATAGTAGTTGTACCTACCTCCTAGGGTTGTTGGGAGGATTAAATGAAACAGTACATGTTAAGGACTTAGAACAGAGCCTAGCATGGAATTCACACTCGCCAAGTTTTGGCTATAATTAATATTATTATTCCCCGCCCCTGCCCAGGCTGGGGCCTGGGGGAGCATGATCCCATGGGTCACACGTGGTGGGGGCCCAGGAATGGGAGTCCTACAGCCTTCGGTTCTGTTCCTGATGCTGCCACTTTCTGTGTGTGGCCTTGAACACGTTTTCTACCTCTCTGAGCCTCCGTGTTCCTTATCTGTAAATGGGGAGGATAATAGACCCACGTCTCAAGATGGCCCTGAGCCCTGTGCGTGGCCCGTAGTATGTGCTCCGTATGTGGTCGCCGGGGCTCCTGATCAGGAGTCGGTCCAGTGTGATGAGAACGTAGAACTGTGCTTGATGGCCTTCGTCATTCGTGCAGAGAAATGGCATGTGGATGCCCCAGGGCAGTTTTGTTCTGTATGATGTTTTTACACTATGTGAATATAAGTGGGTGTTTTGGAAGTCCTGGGCATTGCTAAACACAGAAGCCTCAAGCCCCCACACTGGACAGGCATCGGTCTGCATCTGGGTCCCAACCCCAGCGATGCCAAGTCCTCCTCTGCCTCCTGTCTTCCAGCCTCAGCCACCTCCCGCTGGGCGGCTCCACCCTGGCCGTGCTCACTCAAGGACTAAGCCACATGACCCTCCTGCAGAGCCTCCGGTGAGTGACCGAGTGACCCCATGGGAATGAGACGCCCTCCCCAGCTCTGTTGGGACCACCCGCCCGGGGAAGCACAGGGGGCACCTCCCCAAGGACCCTCCGTGGCTTCTGTCTCCAGGGTATTCTTGTACCCTCCCAGATCAGTGCCACAGCTCTTACCTTTTAATGCCACCAGCTTCCTCCTGGCTACAAAAGTGACCTGAAGGAGTCACGTCTTAGAACAACCCTCAATGTGCACAAATTCCCCCCGGTCCTTGTTCACATTTCTGGTCCCACTGGTCTGGGATGCCTTGATTCCGCGCTTCTAACAAGCTCCCCAGTGGTACCAATTCTGGAGGCCAGAGAGCATACTCTGAGTAGTGAGAGTCAGGACCCAGATCTGGTGACCTTGCTATTTCGCCTCGCGCCCCTGGCCACTTTGATAAACAAACGTCACACGCTCTTTTCATGTGGTTTTCCAAAATATGAAATATGATGACTAAAAACAAATGCCAGCAATGACACAAAGCATGTTTTGTCTTAATCCAAGCCCGCACCCCCACTCTGGCGGGGTGGGGTGGTAGGAAATGAGGTCAGAGAGTTTGGGGACCATATCATATGAGACCAGGTCATTTCACCCAAAAGTAATTTACCCAAAGGCAGTTCGCTACAATTTAATTTGTAAAACCAAAGAAAACAAAACAAACCACCCTTAGACAAATAGTTCACATGGGACTGAGACCCTTTGCCTCAGCTGTTCTGTTTTGTTTTTCCACTCACAGAAGCAGGGCAGGGCAGGGTGCAGAAAAGACAGTGGGCTGGGTCTAGGGAAAACCCCCCATTTGCATAGATTAGAACAAGATATGCCTGGAGGAACGATTTGTCTGAACTATGGAACCCGCGTGGTGTTGGCATTCCCCGGGCGGCCTGGAGATCCCTGACACGGGCTGAGGCCAAGCCTGGCCAAACCAAAACTGGGGACACTGCTACCAGGCCAGCGGCTCTGGACTTTCATTTCCACTTGCCTGGGAGTCCCCAGGAGTCTTTGGCCAGTCACAGCTCCCCCCCGGGCCTCTGTTCTCTCATCTGGACATTGGGTACAGTCATGCCCACCCTGCCCATCCCCCTCCCCCTTGAAGTTTTGTGACTGGCATGTGAAGTCCTGGATGCATAAAGGTTTACAAACTGTAGAGTTCTTAGCACAGCACCTGCAAAGGCCTTTACTCCTGACTAAGGCCTCTTGGCTTGTTCCCTCCTTCTCCAGTCTGAGCAGGAACGGCATTGGTGACATTGGCTGCTGCCACCTTTCCAAGGCCCTCAGAGCTGCCACCAGCTTGGAGGAGCTGGGGTGAGTTGCCTGTCCCTCCCCCAGACCCAAGACAACTTTGGCAGGGGAAGATGACAAAAGCAAGGGGCTCCTTGAGGACACTCTTCATGTCTTAGTCTGATGGCCTTCATCGGCTTCTACTCTGTATAACCCCAGCCCTAGAACCCTGGGAGACCCAAAGATAGGATGTGAGAGTGTTGATTGCAGCAAGAGGGATTTAGGTCAGACATCAGGGAGAACAGCCTACACAGAAGACAAGAGTTTGGAGTCCTCACCCAACATGGGGTGAGGAGACTTGATCAGTGTGAGCTGAGGCCTTTCTCTAGACTTCAGCCTCCTCTTCTGTTCCGGGAGGAGGATGCGGACAGGATGAGATGGTGGCAGGCTGATGGTTCCGGTTCTCCTGCTCTTCTCTCCCCAAGCTTGAGCCACAACCAGATTGGAGACACCGGTGCCCAGCACTTAGCTGCCGTCCTGCCGGGGCTGCCTGAGCTCAGGAAGATCGAGTGAGTGGCCAGCCCTACCACAGGGCCCTCCAGGGGGCACTGGCTTCCGGCTCAGGCTGACATTCCTGCCCCACCCTCCGTGTCCGGGTGGGGGCTGCGTTACCTCCTGGCCCTGCCGACTTTGGGACCTCGAGCCAGCCCAGCCCCTGCTCCTCTTGGGGCCTTTCTTTTTTTTTTTTTTCTTTTCTTTTTTTTATTTTCTTTTTTTGTGAGGAAGATCAGCCCTGTGCTAACATCTGCCAATCCTCCTCTTTTTTTGCTGAGGAAGACTGGCCCTGGGCTAACATCTGTGCCCATCTTCCTCCACTTTATATGGGACACCGCCACAGCATGGCCTGACAAGCGGTGTGTCGGTGCGCGCCCGGGATCCGAACCGGCAAACCCGCGAACCCCGGGCCGCCAGCAGCGGAGCGCGCGCACTTAACGGCTACGCCACGGGGCCAGCCCCCTCTTGGGGCCTTTCTGCCCCCTCAGGCTGGGAGGGGGTGTGGTGGGGGTGCTGTCTCCTCAGGCCCCAGCAGATGCGGGGGTGGGGAAGGGGGAGTCCGAAGGTCTGATGTCTGCCCCTCTCAGCCTCTCAGCGAATGGCATCGGCCCTGCTGGGGGAATGCGGTTGGTGGAGTCTCTGGCCCTTTGCCGGCACCTGGAGGATCTGATGTGAGTGTGTGCCCGGGGGGGGGCTGCCCTCTGCCCTCTGTGTCCCCGCGGCCCACCTGGCCCTGCTCTACCGCAGTGGACTCAGGAGAGGGCAGGGGTCCGGAGCGGGCCAGCCTGGTGCTCACGCTCATCCCCTCTCCTCTTTCAGCCTCGGCTGCAATGCCCTGGGGGACCCCACAGCCCTGGGGCTGGCCCGGGCACTGCCCCGGCACCTGAGGGTCCTGCGGTGAGTGTCTCCTGCCAGGGGTGTGTGTGGAGCCAGCGGGGAGGGCTTCCCCGGGAACACGGGGGGCCAAGGCCCCCTCGGCTGAGCTGCTCTGCCTTAGGGCAAACTGTGCCCTGTCCTGGGGCTGGCTGCCCACCCCGCACCCGCCTGCTCCTCCCTCCTCTGGAGTCTGGGGCGGGAAATCAGGAGACCCAGCCTGGTCCCGGCTCTGCCACCAGCCCCTGTGTGCCCTTGGCCAGGCCCCTGCCCCCTCTGAGCCTTAGTTTCCTTATCTGTGAAAGAAGTCAGCAGTCCCAGCTCAGCGTGACCCGAGAGCTGATCCCTGAGGATGGATGAGGAGGTGTCAGCAAAGGGCTATGCAGGAGGAAGCGCCAAGCAGCCCAGCCTCAGCACTTTACAGTTTATGTCCGTGGTCTCATTTGAGCCTCACAGCAGCCCCAAGGGGCCAGGAGTTCTATTTGCTCCATTTTCCAGGCGAGAGAACTGAAGCCAGGAGAGGGTGGAGAGCTTACCTTGCTAATGCAGGAAGGATCTCAGACCCCAAAGCCAGGGCCCTGACACCCACCCAGGTCCTGTGTGGGTGGGGAGGGGGCTTGGAGTGGCAGTTCCGCAGACTGTCTTCTAAGGTCTGGCGGTGCAGCCTGAGACAAAGCTGAGGGTGGGGCATCCGGGAAGGCCCCCCAATCCTCACACGTGGTCCCCCACCCTCTCCCCTCTCCCCAGCCTGCCCTCCAGCCGTCTGGGCCTAGAGGGGGTGCGGAGCCTGGGCCAGGCCCTGGATGGATGCCCGCACGTGGAAGAGATCAGGTGAGGGGGGGCGTGGAACCGGGCAGGGGGACAGGCCGGGAGGGTCTGGGCGATCCTCTCACAGAGGTCTCCCTGCCCTGCAGCCTGGCAGAGAACAGCCTGGCCGGAGGGGTCCCGTATTTCTGCCAGGGGCTCCCGCTGCTCAGGCAAATCGAGTAAGTAGCCTCCTCTGACTGCCTGGGAACTGGGGCGGCCGGGGGGGGGGGGGGCGGGGGCAGCCCCTCTCTGGCTGAGCCTGACACCTGGAAGGCCTTTGATGTGACATAGATCTCAGGTATGGGGGGAGCCTGGGGCACAAAGGGACACTTTCTTAAGACTACCACCCTGCCCCGGACTCTGTGACTCTGCTCCCTCCTGCCCTGATTGCAGGGCGGGGAGAGGGCGACTAGCTGGAGGTGCCCGGACCCTGTGACTCTGCTCCCTCCTGCCCTGATTGCAGGGCGAGGAGAGGGGGACTAGCTGGAGGTGCCGCTGACTCAGACACCTCCATCCCACCCCTCCTCCATCCCCAGCTTGGTTTCGTGTGAGATTGACAACCAGACCACCAAGCCCCTGGCTGCCAATTTCGTGCTCTGCCCGGCCCTGGAAGAAATCTTGTGAGTGCTTGGGAGAGCCCTGAGCTGGGGAAAGCAGGCATCTGGGGGCTTGGCCGCGTGATGTGTAGCCCGGAGCTGGTCCCTTTCTCCCTGGCTGGTCTCCCATCTGTAAATGGGAAGATCATTCTTGCTCAAACCTCTCGAGGCAGTTTTAACACTTGAGCTGTGAGTGCTCTGGGGCAAAGCCATTCAGCCTCTCCTGCCTGTTTCCCACCTGTGGAGTGGCGGGAGGGCGGGAGGACCAGACGGTCTCTAAAGGCCCTTTGCCCCTGACTTTCCCTTTGGGAGGGGCTGGATAGACCACCTCCCCTGGTTTATGGAGCCTCAATTTATGAACCGCCCATTGGTAGTGAAGAGAGGCTGGAGCCACAGGTCCCCCACCTGGCCACCGGCCGGCCCATCGCCCTCTTGGCATTCAGAGGCCCTCAGACGTTGGGGCCTTGCAGGGGTAACCAGACTGTCAGGACTGGTCTGGGCCCCTGACCACGGCATGGAAGAAAAAGCTGTTTCCTAAAGTACGGAATGCAAGTGATTATAAGGATTTTAGGTTTGCATCTTAAAGATTTCAATCCCTCTCAGTACATTACACCAAAGACAAAGTCTCGGATCGGTGCTAACTCTTCTTCGACACCTCATACTGGAGATTTTCTCTTTTTAGCCAGCAGGGGGCAGGCCACAGGCTCACACCTTAGGAAGGACATAGGTTCTGGCTAGAAGTTAATACCGTTGTTTGCACTGTATTTGTCTTTGCAACTACCTTCCATTTAGGATCCTCAACACAGGTTTTCTAATGATAGTAGTGATAAATGTTTCCTAAGATTAATTTCCTAAAGTTAAAAAAAAAAGGAAGGGAAGGAGGAAAATATAACACAGATAATGTGGGAGGTGCTTGGATGTGGCAGAAATCGCGATGGAGGCCCAGGCATGGTGGAGGTTTGGACTGTGACCGTGTTTCTGCAGACCATGTGGTCTGAAGTCTCAGGACAGCCAGCTCCTGAGCTGTCTGGGTTCCTGAGGGACAACAGCTCAGGGAAGGGGTTGGGGAGGTGGAAAGAGATACCTGTGCCCTGACAAGTCTTTGGGGGGCATACGAGCCCCCCATCAGGTGGCCTCTCTTGCACCTGCGTGGCTCCACCCCCCAACCATTGGCCCCCAGCCCTCCTCACCCGCCACCTTGTCTCCACCCCTCGACCTCACTGCTCTGCTGCACCTGACCTCGGGCCCCCTACCCTGCAGGCTGTCCTGGAATCTGCTCGGGGACGAGGCGGCTGCCGAGCTGGCCGGGGTCCTGCCGCGGATGGGCCGGCTGAAGAGAGTGGAGTATGAGGGGCACATCCTGGGGAGCCGGAAGGGGGCGGGGAGGCCTGAAGGGGGACCTGCATCCCGGGGAAAGCCAAGAGGCCACTTGGTCAGGCCCCTGCCTCCAGGAAGCCTTCCTTGACTTGCACACTCTGGTCCACTCCAAGCCCCTGGCAAGCTTAGCTCTCCCTGGGTCCCAGCCTTCAGCCTTCCTGCTGTCCTCACCACGAGTCCCCTGTTGTCTGCTGGCTTCTCTGAGCAGATGTGTGGGGATCCCGTGTCCCCCCATCTTGTCCTGGGGAAGGGACATAGGGAAGCCCCTCCGACTGTCTCATGCCAGTCTCTCTCTGTCTCCTTCCTCTGCTGTCCACTGGGAAGCTTGGAGAAGAATCGGATCACAGCTCGTGGAGCCTGGCTCCTGGTGGAAGGGCTGGCCCAGGGGTCTAGCATCCAAGTCATCCGGTAACAAGGGCTTGCAGGAGCAGGGACGGTGGGTAGGAGGCCACACCAACCCCTGCAATGTAGGAGGACTCCCTGTAGGAGGAGGCGGGACCTGGGCTGGGGATTACCAAAGGAGACTTGGACCACTCCACCAGCAGTGTGGCAGCAAGCAGACCTGGATCCAATCCCAGCTCTACCATTTGCCAATTGTATAACTTTGCACCAGTAACTCAACCTCTCTGAACCTCAATTTCCTCATCTCTAAAAGGGGGATAATGATAGTATTTACCTCAGAGAGTTTCTGTGAGGACTAAATGATTATATAAAGCACTGAGCACAATGCCTGGCACATCGTAAACACTTAAAATGGTCTCTATAATCAGAGCCACCACATACAGTTGTATAGGTTGTGCACTGAACAAGGGCATCGCATCTAAGCGACACCATTCACATAATACACGTGTTAGATTTCTATAGATGGTGGTGAAGTGTCTTGTTCGATAAAAACCAATATATTATAACAATTACAGATGATGGAAATAGTGTCTTAAAGAAGGGGAACTTTTTCCTTATTTGCGCGAATGTATCATATGACTGTGACCCTGGCTGGGATCACTAGCTCCCTGGGAAGAAGACTGAGTGGGAGAAGTCAGGAGGTGGGTGTAGGGAACACCATCTCCCTACAGTCGCCATACCAGTCTAATACCGCCTCTGCCAGGTAACTCTGGGGACGGCTCTTCCCCTTTGGGGCCTCGGTCCCCCATCTGTAGGCAGGACAGGGGGCAGAGACAAGAGGATGGGGGAGTGGCTCCCAGCGCTGAGTGTCTGTCTCTGTGCCCTGCAGCCTCTGGAATAACCCCATCCCGCCCAGCATGGCCCAGCGTCTGCAGAGCCAGGAGCCCCGGCTGGACTTCGCTTTCTTCCACAACCGGCCACAGGCCCCTCGGGGTACTTGATGGCCCCTCACTGCCCTTCAGATCCAAGTGATGGCAACGTCCATCCGCCCACCAGGACGGAGGACTCAGAGAAGATCCTCGGCTGGGAGTCCCTGCATGCTGCCCCGGGAGGGAGCAGCACGTCTGTCCTGCTGCAGTCTTCAGGGAGGACTTTCTTTGGAGACCAGAAGACTCGTATGGCCAATGGACTACTCTGCGTCACATGTGACATGCATGACCAGTTGGGGACATGTGGCACAGTGAGGGTGTCATGATGTGATGCGTGACGCAGAAGGTCACATGTGGCAGAGTGGACTGTGGGTCAATGGTGTGGGTCCTAGCTCCACACGTGGCAGGACACGTGATTGGTGATTCATATATGACATGTGACAAATGTCCATGTCATATGACACGGGGCTGGCCAGATGCCCTCAGCTGGTCCAAGATCTAATTTATTACTTTTTTAAACCCAAGTTTGTATTTATAGATCGCATTCCAGAGCAGCTCAGCCAAAGACTGTCTTCCGCCCAGAACTGGGATGGGGAGAGTGTCCAAGCACTGACTGGCCCAGTGGCCTGAGGACCAGGCTCTGGGCCAACTTGAAGACTAAGCCATGAGGCTTTTGGATGCATCTCCTCCTGCCTCAAACCTCAGTCTTCCCACCTGTAAACTGCATGACCCCCGCCCCCCTTAAATGGCTTCCAAGGACTTGGGGCCCAGGTCCAGGTAGAGCTAGTCTGCCCTTGGGAGTGGACGGGCCCAGTCTGTCCTGTGTAAGGGACAAAGCCGGGTCTAACGGGGCGGGGGTGGGGGGATGGGGGTGCACTGCCAAGATAGTCAGGCAAGGCCACTGGGCCCAGCCACTACCTCAGCGAGAGCCGGGGGAGCTCCCGCGGCTGCACGTGTTACGGTGTTTTCCTTAGTTCCAAGAGGGCCCAGATGGCCCTGCTACACTGCAAGCCAAGTTTGACCAATAAATGTGGATGGTCTCCGAGCCTCTAGCCTGAGTCTGTGTGTCCCAGCACCTCGCTGAAGTCGGAGGTGGCTCAGCCCCTGCCCCAGGGACTGGAGAGCAGGGCAGACCACAGAGACGTGCATGAGAGCAGCACTGGCCTGGGAGTCAAGAGCCATGGGGCCGAGTCCAGACTCCGCCTCTATATGGTTATGTGATGGTGGGCAAGTCGCCTCCTCTCTCTGGACCTCCCCTGCACCACGAGGGTGTTACAGAAGCTCAACGTGTTAGAAACAGTCTTTGTTTGACTTGCATTATATTTCAACTCTCTTCTGTATTAATCATTGATATTTAAAATTGGGAACTTTTACATAAAAATCCAGATTTTCTGAGCCAGCCCCGATGGTCTAGTGGTTAAAGTTCTGCACTCTCCACCTCGGCGGCCTGGGTTCATTTCCCGGGCACGGAACACACCACCCGTCTGTCAGTAGCCGTGCTGTGGCAGCGGCTCACATAGAAGAGCTAGAAGGACTTAAACTAGGATATACAACTATGTACTGAGGCTTTGGGGAGGGAAAAAAAAAAAAAGAGGACGATTGGCAACAGCTATTAGCTCACGGTGAATCCTTCCCTGCCAAAAAAAAAAAAAATAACTGCTCCCCCAAGGGGTACATCATTTAAAAAAAAAGATCCAGACTTCCAGCTTCTCTCAAGTGCTAGTCCAGCATCCTCACTCAAGAGTAATTTGCTGGCGCCATATGACTGTGCCCTTTGGATGTGGCACACATCCCTTATTTTTCTGCAGTCTCCACCACCCCCCAATGATTCCCCTCCCATTTGCTGCTTGCCTGGTCCTTCCGAGAGCCTGGGAACTCCTGGCCTAGAGGGTTTCCACAGGTGGGTGGTACATTAGGAATATGGCTTTAGAAGTCAGATGGGCAGGGAATGGACTATGACTTGACCCCTTGCTGCCTGTCTCCAAGGCTAGGAACTGTTTCTGTACATGAGTTAGTCACACCCCCTAGCCCCAGGACTTTTGGAGGGATCGGGGAAGCAAGGTGTCAAAGTGCCCCGTATGAAGAAGTAGGTACTGGTTACATGCTAGTTCCCGTTCCCTGTTAGGGTTGATATCAGATGAGGTGGAGAGATGCTGAAATGACCGGAGAACAGTCCCCCTCTCCATCACTTGCCTGTGGGCTGAACAAGGGGACCCTTCCTCCACAGCTGCACCCCATTGTGAAAAGTGGGGCAGGGAGGGTGCAGTTACAGCCGAGCACCACTGGAGGGCAGGCTGGCCCACCGGCGACTCCTGAGACAGCTTCCTCCTTACTGGACCCAGAAGGAAGTTAGGAGATGTGCTGGGGCTGTTCCCACCTGGCCTAGGAGCCTGGGATGTCCCAGCCTGACTAGTGGCTCACCTGGACGGCTCGGCCCTGACCTTTGCCCCCCTCCAGGTTATCCCCAGTCCCCCGCCAAGCACAAGGAGAAAGTCCTCTGGCTAAGTGCCAAGCACTCACACCCAGCACAGCAACACTCTCATCAGGCCAGGGTCAGGGCACACCTGGCCCTGAGTGGGGCCATCAGCCTGGTCCTGGGGGACAGGATGGGCAGGTAGAGGATCCAGGAAGTTTACCTGGAAAACTTGAGCCCAAAATTCTGTCTCCCCTTCCTGGGCAATGACGCCAAGTTGACCCTGGGCCCTCAGCTTCATCTTCACACCGAGGGGCTTGGACTGCCTCCTCTCCTTGCCCGAGCCTGGACTATGAGTCCCTCCAAGCCTGGAGACGCCTTGACTAGGGAAGTCACGGCTGAGGAAGGAACAGTGCACTGACCAGAAGCTCCAGGCCAGGGGACGCACACGCCGAGCAGAGCCCAGAGCTCAGGGAGGCTCCTCGTTGGCTGCGTATTCATGTTACTTTCCCCTTCTCTTCCTTTCCCTTAAGCTCTGCCCAGGTTCTAAACTCCAAGAAACTTTCAGCAGCTGCCCTGAAATAAACCACAGTATTGTCGGCGCTGCAGAGCTGGCGGGGCCCACGTCAGGTTGGGGTGCACTCACCTTGTTCATTTTATTAAGAAACTTTCTCTCCTGCCAACTGCTTCTTTGGAGACCAGGACAGGAGGACTATTTTTCTATCCAACACTGATGAGGTCCAGTCTCCCCACCCCCTTCCTCCCAAAAGTAGGCTCCGTTTAAATACATACATGAAAACAAATAAAATCCAAACAAATGTAATGCTACAGGCCAGTAAGCAGTGGAATCAGAAGGATGCTCCCAGTTTCTGCACATGAGTCTTCACACTAAGAATGTGACCCGGCTGGTAAGTACCATGTCTATCTTCAAGACTGGGGTAAGTTCATTTTTTTTTTCTCTTTAATGTTGCTGGGTAATTCATAACTTTTATTTTTATTGAGGTAACATTGGTTTATAACATTGTATAAATTTCAGGTGTACATCATTATACTTCTATTTCTGCATAGATTACATCACGTTCACCACTCAAAAACTAATTACAATCCATCACTACACACATGTGCCTAATCATCCCTTTCGCCCTCCTCCCTCCCCTCTTCCCCTCTGGTAACCACCAATCCAATCTCTGTCTCTGTGTGTTTGTTTGTTGTTGTTTTTATAGTCTACTTATGGGTGAGATCATATGGTATTTGACCTTCTTCCTCTGACTTATTTCGCTTAACATAATACCCTCAATGTCCACCCATGTTGTCACAAATGGCTGGATTTCATCGTTTCTTATGGCTGAGTCGTATTCCATTGTGTATATATACCACATCTTCTTCATCCATTCGTCCCTTGATGGGCACTTAGGTTGCCTCCAAGTCTTGGCTATTGTGAATAACGCTGCAATGAACACAGGGGTGCGTGTATCTTGACACATTCGTGTTTTCATGTTCTTTGGATAAATACCCAGCAGTGGAATAGCTGGATCATATGGTAGTTCTATTCTTAACTTTTTGAGGAATCTCCGTACTGTTTTCCATAGTGGCTGCACCAGTTTGCATGAGAGTTCCCTTCTCTCCACATCCTCTCGAACACTTGTTTCCTGTCTTGTTTTTTTTTTTTTTTAAAGATTTTATTTATTTATTTTTCCCCCAAAGCCCCAGTAGATAGTTGTATGTCATAGCTGCACATCCTTCTAGTTGCTGTATGTGGGACGCGGCCTCAGCATGGCCGGAGAAGCAGTGCGTCCGTGCACACCCGGGATCCGAACCCAGGCCGCCAGCAGCGGAGCGCACGCACTTAACTGCTAAGCCATGGGGCCGGCCCCCTGTCTTGTTAATTATAGCCATTCTGACAGGCGTGAGGTGATATCTCATTGTAGTTTTGATTTGCATTTCCCTGATAGTTAATGATTTTGAACATCTTTTCGTGTGTCTGTTGGCCATCTGTATATCTTCTTTGGAGAAATGTCTGTTCAGGTCTTTTGCCCATTTTTTAATTGGGTTGTTAGTTTTTTGTTGTTGAGATGCATGAGTTCTTTATATATTTTGGAGATTAACCCCTTGTCAGATGTATGGTTTGCAGATGTCTTCTCCCAATTATTAGGTTGTCTTTTCATTTTGTTGATGGTTTCTTTTACTGTACAGAAGCTTTTTAGTCCCCTTTGTTTATTTTTTCTATTGTTTCCCTTGCCCAGTCAGACACGGTACTTGAAAATATGTTGCTAAGACCGATGTCGAAGAGTGTACTGCCTATGTTTTCTTCTAGAAGTTTCATGGTTTCAGGTCTTACATTCAAGTCTTTAATCCATTTGGAGTTAATTTTTGTGTCCGGTGTAAGATAATGGTCCACTTTATTCTTTTGCATGTGGCTATCCAGTTTTCCCAACACCATTTATTGAAGAGACTTTCATTTCTCCATTGTATGTTCTTAGCTCCCTTGTCAAAAATTAGCTGTCCACAGATGTGTGGGGGGATAAGTTCATTTTGCTACTTTGTCACTTGGCCTCCGTCCTATGGTTTTACAGATTGAATATCCACCTTTCTAATGAGAGCCACGGACTCTCCCTTCCGGTCCCCACAGGCCTCAAATCCTCCCAAATTGCCTCCTCTGTCCTTCTCCAAACACACACATGTCTGAAATCCACTGTCCAGGCCAGTACTTCTCAAACTATAAAATCGCAGTTACAGAAACTGTCAATGTGCGTTGGGTCCTCTGGGGATCTTGTTAACATGAAGATTCTGGTTCAGCAGGTCTGGGGTGGGGCCTGGGATTCCGCCTTTCTAAGATGCCCCCAAGGGATGTTGATGCTGCTGGATCACACTTAACTCAGTGAGGCTAGGGACCAGTGAGTGAGTCTCAACCCTGGCTGCACATGAGAGTCACCGGGGAGCTTTTCCAAATACCTCTTTAAACTAGAGTATTTAGAAAGCTCCCCGGGTGACGCTCATGTGCAGCCGATGGTTGGAGACCACTGGTCTGGAATATGCCGCCTCTCAGAGAGGCTAGGCAAGAATTTGCGCCAACACCCCTTATATTCACCTGAGTGCGTGGTGACCATCCCCCTTCCCAGATGAGGACACCTAGACCCAGAGATGTTTCCTAACTTACCTAAAGGTGCACAGCTAGGAAGTGTAGCACCAGCAATGGAACCTGGGTCTTCGTGACTTTTTTGTTTCTTTCTAGTTTTATTGAAATATAATTGACGTACAGCACTGTATAAGTTCAAGGTGTACAGCCTCATGATTTGACTCACATATATTGTGAAATGATTGCCACAATAAGTTTAGGTAACATCCGTCATCTCATATGGATACAAAAAAAAAGAAAAAGAGGGGCCGGCCCCGTGGTGCAAGTGGTTAAGTGCGCGCTCTGCTGCGCGGCCCGGGGTTCGCCAGTTCGGATCCCGGGCGCGCACCAACGCACTGCTTGTCAAGCCATGCTGTGGCAGCGTCCCATGTAGAGTGGAGGAAGATGGGCAAGGATGTTAGCCCAGGGCCGGTCTTCCTCAGCAAAAAGAGGAGGATTGGCAGATGTTAGCTCAGGGCCAATCTTCCTCACAAAAAAAGAAAAAATATCTTTTTCCTTGAGATGAGAACTCTTAGGATCTACTCTCTTAACTACTTTCAAATTTCGAGGCTCTTAATCCCACAAGTGCTGCTCCAGTTTCCTCTTCTGTATGGTGAGGGGATGAGCAAACGGAGACGTGGCACGAGGACCTACTTTCTCCAGCCGCAAAGATGACCTCTGGTTCATCTCTATGCTCCCTCGGGGAGGGTTCCAAATCCTCTGTCGCCTGCCTTACCTGCTGATTGCTCTAGGGCTTCACCATCCGTGACCTTCTCGAGATCCCGAGCCACAATCTCAGTAACAATCTCCTCCTGACAAATGAGAAAACAGAGGCCCAGAGAGGAACATGACTTGCCCAAGGTCACACAGCAAGGATTTGGTGGAGCTCAGATTCCAACCCTGGAGCAAGAAGGAAAGGAGGACGTTGGGGTGGTCCTGGGGTGGGGATGTAACTGGTCTGCAGGTCTGTGCAGTCCTCAGACAGTGGGCCCCCGTGGAAGGTGGGAGGGCCGTGCACCCTCCCTGGCCTGCTTCTGTTCCCCAGCCCCACTCCTGCATAACCAAGGCCAGGCCTACGGGCCGTGGCCCCAGCAGAGCTGGACACGCCCTCTGGACACATCCTGAGCTGCCCGGGAAAGACCTTGCAGTGGCTGGTTTGATAAAGATCCTCCCAGGGCTGGGCTCAGAAAGTTCCGGATGGCTGGTCTTCCTCCTGCCCGCCCCCCAGTCACCCCGGTGAAGCACCTCACCCCCACCCTCTGTGTCTCCCAGCCCCCAGACCTGCAGTCCTCCCTCCCTCTTACCCTTAGAAGCCACACCTTGTTACTCATCCTACACAAGCCCCAGCCCCGCCCGGGCTGCTCAGAAAGTGAACTTTGCCCTGAAGAGGAGGTGACAGAAGAGGAGCTTTCTCTAGAGAACAAAGGCCAACTGGGGTCCCCAGGCTGAGTGGCCTAGGCCGGAAGAATCAGTCTCCTGGGCTGGGCCTGTGGTCCCCCCCAATATACACACACAGGCATATTCCAGTGCAAGGCTGGGGCTGATGGTTCCACCTGGTTCTCTTGGGATGCTTACTCTAGGACCCAGCCCCCATGGTCTGACTGCAGCCATATGAGAAATCCTGAAAAGAACTGCCCCAGCCGAGCCCAGCTGCCCCCCAGAACTGTGAGAGATAACAAGGTTTAGGGTGATTTGTGATCAGCATAGACAACTGGGACGCCCTTCACCCTCTCCCGCCTCACTCACACACCCGGAGGCCAGCCTGGTACACAGCCGGTGCCCCCTCAGCATGCCTTTAATTCATGAGCACATCGAAGCTTGCAGCCACCCCTGGTTACTCTGCTCTGCCTGTCCACGCAGCCTAGACTGTGGAAACAAACACCCAGGTGGCAGGTGTCACACATACACACACACCCCAATATCGGCCTATTTTGAGAAATGCAGGCCTCCTGCTTGTGCCCAGAGGTCTCTGCCAGGTCAAGGAAAGACTTCTTCAGCGTTTATGCAGTAACAGCCTTGCATCGTGTGTGGAGCAAAGACAGAGCGTAGAATCAATCCATGATGGACACTTGGCCTTCCTCAGCTGACCTCTGGCTCTCCCGATCCCTGACTGTTTTGTTTTTTGTTTTTTGGGGGTTTTTTTATGAGGAAGATTGGCCCTGGGCTAACATCTGTTGCCAATTCTCCTCTTTTTGCTGAGGAAGATTGGCTCTGAGCTAACATCCATACCCATCTTCCTCCTTTTTTGTATGTGGGATGCCTGCCACAGCATGGCCTGATGAGCAGTGCGGCAGTCCGCACCCAGGATATGAACCTGCAAACTCTGGGCTGCCGAAGCGGAGCGCGAGAACTTAACCACTATGCCACTGGGCCAGCCCTGTCCCTGACTTCTTTTAGACAGCTTTATTGAGATAGAGTTCACATGCTAGGGGCCGGCCCCGTGGCGTAGGGGTTAAGTGCATGTCCTCCACCGCTGGTGGCCTGGGGTTCGGATCCCGGGCACGCACCGATGCACTGCTTGTCAGGCCATGCTGTGGCGGCATCCCACATAAAAAGTAGAGGAACATGGGCATGGATGTTAGCCCAGGGCCAGTCTTCCTCAGCAAAAAGAGGAGGATTGGCACGGATGTTAGCTCGGGGCTGATCTTCCTTACCAAAAAAAAAAAAAATTCACATGCTACAACAGTCACCCTTTAAAGTAGACAAGTCAATGGTCTGAGTATGTCTACAGTGTACAACCATCACAATAATCTAATCGTAGAACACTTTTCATCACGCCTGAAGAAACCCCATGCCAATAGCCATCATTCTGTGGCCAGCTTCCTTCACTTAGCATAAGTTTTCAGAGTTCATCCGTATTGTACGTACTTCATACTTTTCTATCGCTAAATAATATTCCACGGTGTGTGTGGTTCTAGGTAGTTTCCAAGTAAACATCTTTGGTAGACATCTTTGCCAGCAAGCATTGTTACCACATAACTAATTGGCCAGAAGGCAATTTTGCCGTAAAGACTGAGTGACAGTTTTTGTTTTGTTTTGTTTGTTAGTTTGGTTTCATTTCTCCATTGACGAAGGTCTGACAGTTACCCCCATTTTTATATGATATACTCTTAGCCAGCCCTCGTAGTGGTCTGTACAGCGACGAGTAGACATGGGGGCTGTAGTGGTGGTCTCAAAATAGTTAGCATTTCTTCCAGTTAGCGACGTTATTGACGGTTTTATCAAGCTGACAGATGACACCGAGTTGCCCCAAAAGTCAGTTTCGTGCTTTGAAACACACTACATTGGAGGAGAAAAAGAGGGCCCAGGGCCTCTTTGAGGGCATGGAGTTGAACCCATATTTTCCACAGAACGAAGACAAGTGCTTAGTTAGGTACAAACCACATAAAAATAAATAAAATAAGCTTTTTGGGCACATTTACACACACATTTTATTTTTTGGTGAGGAAGATTGGCCCTGAGCTAACATCTGTTGCCAATCATCCTCTTTTTTTTTTTTTTTTTTGGCTTGAGGAAGACTGGCCCTGAGCTAACAACCATGGCAGTCTTCCTCTATGTTGTATGTGGGTCACCACCACAGCATGGCTTGATGAGTGGTGTAGGTCCACACCCAGGATCTGAACTCGCAAACCCCGCGCGTCCAAGTGGAGCACGTGAACTTAACCACTACATCACCAAGTCAGCCCCTATGTATACACATTTTAAATGTATTCAAATAGTTTGCATTTTGCTATAAAGTCTTAATTTTGTTATTCATTTTTTCATGTTTCATTATGTCCTTTTTAATTAACATCTCTCTTTTATTTTTCATGATTTTATCTTTTACAGCAATTGTCTTACTGCCAATTAGTTATGCAGTGACAATGCTTGCAGCAAAGATGTTTGCAGTAAAGATGCTTGCTGTGAAACTACCGGACACGTGTGTGTATCAATTCTATGGATGGACCATAGCTTGTTCATCCGTTCTTCAGTTGATGGACATTCGGGTTGTTTCCACTTTTCGGCTATTCTGAATCATGCTGCAATGAACATTTGTGTTCAAGTTTTTGTATGGACACCTTTTCATTTCCCTTGGGTAGATACCCAGGAGTGGAATCGCTGTGACCTGGGGCCTTTGTTCTCTGTCCCCTTGACCAGAGATCCTGTATCTTCTTCCCCTTTGGCAGGCCCAACTAGCTCATCCTTCAGGGCCCCTAGAGGAAGATCGCTGACTCCCATGGCTGAGTTGGGTCTTCTGTGCCACCCAGCCTCCAGCCTTTGCACTTTTTATATAGTCATACGATCGCCTGGTCTTGTCCCCAAGAGGCAAGCAGCTTGAGGAGAGGGACTTTCTGCTTGGGTTCACCACTGTCCATCCCAGTGCCTGGCTCTCCGGCTCCAGAGCAAGGGGAGGAGAGGGATTCTGGAGGCCAGATCAATCAGGAAAGGCTTCCTGGAGCAAGTGGGGCTGGAGCTGGGTCTAAGAATGCCCAGAGATTGGTCTGCCCCACAGCTGGGCTGAGGGCTTTGAGGACTTGGGTAAAAGAAAGATGAGGAGAGGGCCGGCCCGTGGCTTAGCGGTTAAGTGCGCGGGCTCCACTACTGGAAGCCTGGGTTCGGATCCTGGGCGTGCACTGACGCACTGCTTCTCCGGCCATGCTGAGGCCGCGTCCCACATACAGCAACTAGAAGGATGTGCAACTATGACATACAACTATCTACTGGAGCTTTGGGGGAAAATTAAATAAATAAAATAAAAGAGACGAGGAGAGATTGGAGAAAGGAAGGATGGATAGCGGACAGGCAGGCAGAGAACAAAGCTCAGAGCCCTGGGGCTGTTTAGTGGCCGCCCCTCTAAGGCTGCAAAGTGCCTGTGACTCAGACGTGGAGGGAGGCTCGCAGGCTGCAGCGTGAGTCTCCCAGTTAACCCTCACCTGCCTGGAATGGAAAACCCACAACCGAAGCTTGAACCCCAGGGCCAAGGGCTTCGGACGTGACCTTGGGATCCCCGAGTCAGCTCCGTCCCCCACAATCGGGATAAATGAGGTTCGCCTGTCTCAGGCACTGAATGGGGGGGGGCGTAAACACCGCTGAGTGCCCAGCGACTAACGCATTTCTCAAGAATCGGTACCTCTTCTGGGGAAAAGAAGGCCTTCGCAGAAGGCGGGGCTCAGCGCCCGGGCCTTTAGGACCCGCCTAAATCGCCCTCCCGCTGACTAGCCCCAGGCACTGTTCGAACTGTCTTTATTTTATCGTCTCTGTCAGAGAAATATGTGTCATCCTCCCAGTCTCTGGCGGCAAGAAAATGCCAAGCTCTTTTACTATTGAGAGAAAAAAAAAAAAAAGGAAGAAAACACTGCGGTCCTAGTGCTGCCCAATACCGCCTAGAACCCAGCCCTGTGGTGTATCCCCGAGGGCGCAGCGCCGAGCCTATCAGCCCCTGGGGTCGAGGACGCCGGAGGTGCCCGGGGGCCCTGCAGGCCCGGATTGAGCCCACCCCCCGGTTCCCGGGTCCGCGGCCCCGAGCGCACAGAGCTCAGAACTCGGAGGTGCCCGAGGCTCCCCCGGCGCCGTCCTGGGACAGGTGCGAACCAGAGGCGTTCCGATCCTCGGAGTCCCAGCCTGGAACGTTCGGACCTCGGATTCCGGCCTCGAATGATCCGACCCTCGGGTTCTGGCCTCGAACGTTCGGGCCCCCGCGGCGCTGAGAGCCCCGAGTGCCAGGGCGCGCCAGCCGCGGGCTCGGAGCCGCGGGCCGGAGCGGGACACCGCCCCCGCTCCGCCCGTTCGGAGCGCTCGCCCCTCCAGGAAGCACCCGCCTCGTCTCCCCACTTCCCTCCCCACGCCCGCCCCCCTCGGCCGGAGGGAGGAGCCCGAGCCGCCGCCGCCGCCTCCCGCCCGGCCCGGAGGAGGACCGGAGCCCGCGCGGCTGGAGCGCACGCGAGCTGGCCATGGCCGCGCGGGCAGCGCCCTGAGCCCGTCCCGCGCCCGCGGGCCCGGCCGAGCAGGGGAGCGCCGGGGATGCCCCGGCGGCCCGGAGCGCGGGCAGCGGCATCCGCGCGCTGAGGGCGGCGGCGCCCGCGGGACCCGCGGTGAGTGGGGCCGGGGGCGGGCGGGGCGCCCTGGCGTGAGTGCTCAAGTTCGTCCTTGGGGCTCGCCTTCTGGCGCCAGTGGCGGGTGGGAAGGCAGCTGGGTCCCGCCTGGAGGGGGTGGGCTACGCGCCCCCCGCCCGCGCCACCGGCGCGCACCCAGACTTGGCGCTTGGGTGACTCAGCTCCGACCCGGCCACGCGGGGGCGCCCCGGCTTCCCCGGACTGTTGGGGGAAAAGCGGACAGGATGCGGGAGGAGGGTGGCGCCCTTGATGGTCCGAGCCTAGCTGTTGTAGGGAGCCCCCCTCCTTCCCCCGAGAGAGCCTGGGAGCGTCCGGAAGGTGGAGTCCCCGCCACCATCGCAGCTGCTGAAGACTTGAGGTCGGGCTGGCTGTTGGCAGGCAGGCTGGGGCCCCTCTCCTCGCTCTCATTCCCTACTCCCAACCCCCCAGCACCCCCCCTTCCCCCACCCCACCCTCCGCCCCACGGAAGTGCTCAAGAGCCCGCTGCCAGCCCGGGAAGAGGGAGCAAAGAGAGGGAGTGGTGCTGGGCGGCTTCCCAGAAGTCGAAGTATGTTTGCAAACTAGTTTTTTCTCAAAAGCTGTCCGGCACCTGTGTGTTTGGGGGCGGGGCGTGGAGAGAGAGAGCAAGGCCGCTTCTCCCGTGCCGGTCCCCCGCAGCACTGCTTCTCGGAAAATGGACGGCTCTTCCTTCGCTCTTCCCTCCTCTTCCCATCCCATCCCATCCCCCAGCCTCGCTCCCCCTTCCATTTGGACAAGCCCTCCTTTGGGGAAGGGGCTCCCGCCAAGGGAGCTGTGATTTGCCCAGGGTCACAGGTGGAACTGGAGCCCACGGCTGGGGTGACAGTTGGGGGTTTATCTTGCAGTCTGTGACTCCCCAGCCCTGTTATGTGACAAGGGAAGTGACAAGGGCGAGGGATCTGGGAGAATTATTTAAGCTGCCCTTTGTTTTTCTGCCCTTAGTTTTCGCTTGCCTAGGGGTGTGGGCTGTCACGGAGGGGTGGGGGGCTTTTTCTGTTCTTGGGGCACCCGTAGCTTCAGTAATGGGGGGAGGTTATAACCTTCGGCGGCTGCAGCCTGCCAGTGGCCAGCCCTGATGGGGAGCTCTGGGAGACCTGGGTCTGAACACCACCCAGCAGTGGACCCCCAGCCCAGACCCTCCTCCCCTCTGAGCCTCCTGGTCCCCCTCTGTAAAATGGGCTGATGGTCCAGGGCCTGTGCGCCTGGGGACTGGGTGCAAGCATGAAGGTTTTATTACAGTCCCTCTGGCCTGGGGCCCAGTGGGTTCTGGGACTGCCCCAGGCAGGTAACATAGCTGGCTGGAATGGGAGGGGTCACCCAGACAGGTTCTCCATTGAAAGAACCAGGGGCTAAGAGTGGGGTCACTTGGGTGCTCCTCGCCCTCTGCCATTTCCTGTCTGTGTGCCTTTTCACCCCCTGGGCTCTGGGGCTTTTCCTTCTGTAAAATGAGCAAACTATGGCACAGTCCAGTTTACAGGGCTGTTGGGAGGCTGGAACTGGGAAATGGGGGCCGGTGTTCTGCAAAGTGGGGTGCACTTCATGAACAGCAGGTATGGTGTCTCTGGTGGTGTTTCAAGGGACCTCCCTCCCGGAGGCCAGGAGAGTTAAACCCTTAGGGACATCAGAAGAGGGCCGGGGATGGAGCCTGAGTTTCTATACCTGTTAAACAGTGAGAACAGAACTCCGTATACCTTTATCATCTTTTAACCATCATTATCATTATTCGTGGGGATATCAGCAAGCCTGATATGGTAACTGAGTTAGGATTCCTTCTGGGGTTTTCTCAAGCCAGCTCGTTTCTCCCTCTCCCACCTCCTCCCTGGAGAGAGGAGCCTCAGAATCCCAGTGTTGGACTTGTGGACTGTTCTAGGGGCAGGGTCCTGAGTGGGAAGGTTCTGCCCAGCCCAGGAGAACACCATGGATGTAGATCCGGTCGAGTGTTTCGGTTCCCCCACCTTGGGCTGGCCTCACAGGGCTCTAAGGAGTGACAGAGAACAGAAGAGCGTTCTCTAAGAATCCTTCACTCCTGTCGGAGCAGGGAACATTGTCGCCAGGCAAGGTCCCCTCCTGAGAAGCCCCCAGCCCAGGGCCAGGGTGCTGTCTGCCTGATGGAGGTCTCCCTCCCTCTCCCGTCCTCCAGCCCTTACAGGGGCTGCTGAGTCAGGAGCAGTCACTTCAGCAATCCAGCCCTCCCCTTTGGAGAATATGGCCTCAGACATGGGGTGGGATTTCGTCCCCTCCTGCCCGGCCCTGCAGGACACAGGGCTAGCTCCTTGCACCCTGGGGTCTTGCAGGCAGCAGCTGGAGACGGCGACAATCATGTCCCACGCCCCACCGTCCAGAGGGAGGATATGGGGTCCTGAGGGGAGTTGTGTTTCCTGAGGTCCCGCAGTGCCTGGGGACTGAGCAGGAGTCGGACGCGCCTCCTGGCTCCCAGCCCTGTGTCCTCTCCGCTCGTTGGGCCACCCAGCCTCCATTCTGTGGTGTAGTGGAGTGGACTGTGCTGTTCTGTGTCAGGGAGCGTTTCCCACCAGCCCCGTCCACACCTTCCTCCAGGGGCTGAGATGGAACTAGTCACTAATCCCTCACTCACTCTCACATCGCCGTGTAATTTTTCTCCAGACATTAGCCACTCTCCACAGTCGTCTTATTTATGCATCTGTGTATCAGCTTATTATCTGCCCCCCTCCGCAAAGAGTGTCAGCTCCACAAGGGAGGCCGGGGGGGCCAGTGTCAATTTTGTTCAGGGCTCTCTCCCTACGCTTAGATAGGTGCTCTGTAAACGTTTGTGAGTGTCTGTTTACACTGAGTCTACCCCTCCGTGTGGCCTCCTGTTACAGGGGTCTGTGATGTGGGGTGATAACAGCCTGGAAGAATCAGGAGCTTGCCCTTTGGGGTCTGGAGGGCTCCCTGTCTCCCTGCTGAGTGTGGGGGACCATCAGAGGGCAGTGGACTTGCCGATGGAGGAGGGACAAGCGCTGGCCTGGGGGATAGGGCAAAGTGTGTGTCTGGGAGGAGGTGGGGTTCGCCCGGCACTGAAGGACTGGGGGAGGTGGAGATGGTGGCTGCCCCCCCTGAGGGGGCATCTCTGGCCCATTGCCTGCCGACCCAGGGGACTGAGGTGTGCTGGGGAGAGTCACCTATTCCCCGTGTGGCCTGGGCGACGTCTCTTAACCCCTCAGACCTCAGTTTCTTCATCTAGGAAATGGGAATCCTTGGGCCAGGAGCTCCCCCACTGCTTTCTTCATGGGGTTCTTAAGGCAGCTAGGAAAGGGCTTGTGAGTTGAAGAGGGCTCTGCACAGATGCTGTGATGCCTCTTCCACCTGTGGCTTTGCGTCCCCGCCTTCCAGGAAGACTTCCCTCATCCTGCAGCCATCAGTTCGTCACTCAACAAATGTTTACTGAGCTGCTCCTTTGGGCCAGGGACTGTGCCCAAGCCGGGGGTACAAAGACGGAGCTCCGAGAGGAGTGGGGGATGGAGTGAGGCAGGCAAATGACAAAGAAGCGGGGAAATTCCCGTGGTGGAAGATGCCCTAGAGAGAATGGAGCAGGGTGAGGTGATGGAGGTGGGGGCGGTGTGCTGGGGGTCAGGGAGGCCTCTCGAGGAGGAGGCGGTGACATTCGAGCTGAGACGGTATTGGTCTCTCATCCATGGCTGGGTCCCAGCCTGCCTGGTGCCCTGCAGGTGCTCAGTGGATATTTTTGAATGAATGAACCAGGGAGGAGTGTCCCAGACAGAGGAAACAGCACACGCAAAGGCCCTGCCGTGGGAACATGCCTGGTGTATTCCAGGCGCCCAGTCTCCCCGCCCCAGCTTTCTGTCGCCTTCAGTGGCTCTGGCGTCTTGTCAGGAGCTGGGGGCATCTGGCCTGCCTCTGCGCCCTAGCTGGCCCTTCCCCATGACACAGGAGGGGGCATGCTCAGCTCCCAGCTGATGCAGTCCAGCCCATCCCTCCTTTTGGGCCCCCATCTTTCCGAGTCACAGCCCTGTGGGCCCCTGGGAGGGCCATGCTGTGCTGGGCCAGAGCCGAGCTCCCCGGGTAATAGTCCAGGGAAAGGACTTGGGGAGCCGAGCTGCCTGGTTTCAAACTCTGGTTGCCCACCGACTAGCTGAGTGACCTTGGGCAGTGTATTAGTTTCCCAGGGCTGCTGTAACCAAGTACCACAAACTGGGTGGCTTAAAACAACAGAGATGTATTCTCTCACAGTTCTGGAGGCTAGAAGTCCAGATTCGAGGGGTTGGCAGGGCCATGCTCCCTCTAAAGGTTCTTGGGGAGGGTGTTCCCTTGCCTCTTCAGCTTCTGGTACCCGCGGGCAGTCCTTGCCTTGTGGCCGCATCACCGCCATCTCTGCCTCCTTCTCAGGGCTGTCTTCCCTCTGTGTCTTCACATCATCCATCCTCTCCTCAGGACATCAGTTATGTTGGGCTCACCCTACTCTGGTCTGAGCTCATCTCAGCTAATTACATCTGCAAGACCCTATTTCCAAATAAGATCCCGCTCTGAGGTACTGGGGGTCAGGATTACAGCATCTCTTTTTGGGGGATGCAATTCCATCTCTAACTGGCAGGTTACATAGAGCTGCATATGCAGAGTTACATACACAGAGCCTCAGTTCTCTGATCTGTCAAATGGGGTGGTACTACTGGGGCCCATCTCCTGGGGTTGCGAGGAGGTCTAAATGGACTGATGGACACCTCAGGGCAGGGCCGGGCACACAGGAAGCAGCAGGTCAGGGCTGTTATTCCCATCTCCACAGTGAAGACTTCCTGGGAACTGGGACCAGGACTGAAGAGGGGATGGCGATGTCCTTGGTGAAGGACTAGCCGAGGAGAGCCCGGGCCGAGCCCGGGCCGCGCGGAGGCTGAGAGAGGCCCCTCCCCCGTCTGGATGAGAGGGGGCAGTGGTGCCTTTTCAGTGCCGCAGGGTGTGGGGTGGACAGCGCAAAAGTCCCCAACTGCCAGGAGCCACTAACGAAAGGTGGGGGGAACCCCATCTGCAGAGGAGGGGAGCCGGGGTGCCCAGCCTCTGTAGGAACCCACGAGGGGGCTCAGGCACCGCATGAGTCCAGAGAACTTCGGGCCCTGTCAGCCCAGAGATTCTGGGCGGGAGCTGGGGGCCGGAAGCCCAGGGCAGCCCAGGAAAGACTGAGAGGCATTTGTAGACTCCCCAAAGCTGGAAGCAGCCCAGGCCCTTGACAGGCAGGGAAATTGAGGCACAGGGAGCGGAAGGGACTTGCGGGAGTTCACACAGAGTTGGGAGCCCCTGTCTCCTACTCTCCCCGTGGTAGTGCCCCGGGTGGGTAGGGCCCCAGGGCTGTGCCCCAGTGCCCCAGGCTGCCCCACAGTCCTCTTCGAATGAAGCCAGGTTGGAACGACTTTGGCCTGTGGTCATTTCACCATGTCCTCCTCCCTCCATTAGCTTGGTCCACCCTCTGAGCCTGGCCAGACCCCCTCCGAGGTCCCTCAAGTACTTTCTGCATCCCAGAGTACGTCCACGCCCATCCCCTATGGTGCATCCTGGGAAGTGGGAGGGCAGCCAGCCCCACCTTGCAGGTGAAGGAGAGGAGGCCTAGAAGGGAGCGGGTGGCAGAAGCAGGGCAGAGCTCAGTGCCTGGACTCCCTGGGGGGTAGGGTGGAGGCCGCCTCTCAGGCTGCTGGGCCAGCCCTGGAGTGATGGCCTAGGAGACCCCGGGGCCAAGCCCTTCAGTGCAGGACTGTGCTGAACCAGTTATCTGGGGGTCCCAAGGGAGGCCCCCTCCCCCGGGGACCAGAGCTTAGTGATGTGTGGGGGCTGCAGAGAATAGCTTCCCCTGTTTATATTATAGTCTGGCGGCAGCTGGGGGCCTCAGGGGGCGTCAGGGCCGACCCCTGCTGCAGCCTCTTGTGTGCTGTCTGCGTCTATATTTATCCCTGTAACGGCCTGGCTGCCTGTCGGAGCGCGGTGGCTTCGGGGCACAGTAGCCGGTGCCTTAGCTAAGGTGAAGTGACGGTGTCAAGGTGCCACCCCCCACCTGATGAGCGCGCCAGCCTGCTCTCTGGGGGCTGCTCTCTGGGGCTACCCCGCCCGGCTGGAGCCAGTGCAGCAGTGGGTGTGCGGGGAGGGCCCGGGGGAGGGCCAGCAGCTTGCGGCTGGGTGCTCCCCCCCACCCCCAGAAACAGGGCTGCGGGACCTTGGGGTGGTGGGGCTGTGGCTGGGGTTGGCGAGTGACTGGAAGGTGGGACCAGATTAACTCTAAAGCCTTTCAGCTCAGAGATTCAGAAAACTCATGATTCAGAAATCCCAAATCCTGGAATTCTGTGACTCCGTAGTCCCAGCCTTCTGCAATTCTAAGATGCCGCGGATCCTTTTTCCTTCACCTTTTCCCTCTTCCTCACTGTCCACAAACGTTTGTGGCACTCCCATCCCATGCCTGTCTGTGCTGGGAACAACAGAGATGAAATAAGATCCCCTCCCATCTTTAGGCTCGAGTGAGGGTGACATTTCCTAAGCCAGTGGTTACAATACGGTGACAGTGTAAGTCCTCCCCCCTCCATGACCAGGGCCTCAGGAGGGGCTTTGTAGAGGAGTCCCCGAGTGGTTTTTTTTAACGTTTTTTTGAAATATAGCCTGCAAAATAGAGCAGACACCCCACATGTACAACTCGGTGACCGTTCACAAGCTGACAACATCTGTGTTAGCAGCACAGACCGAGAAACAGAACGTGACCCTCACCGAAGCCCCCTGGTGCCCCCTTCTGGTCCCTGACACCCCTCCCCCACCCCGCCCGGCTGTCCTGACCCCCAACAGCATGGATTTGTTTGCCTGTTTCACTTCTTAGGAATGAAATCATACAGGATGGCGTATTCGTGTACTTCCGGCTTCCTCCATCAGTGTGTTCACGAGACCCAGCCATGTTGTTGGTGCCCTTGTGTTCCTTCCTGCTCACGGCAGTGTAGTCCATTGTGTGGACAGTCACCATTTATCTATCCCTTCTCCCGATGAAAGGCATTTGGGGGGTTCCATCTGCAGCTATCACAGATAGTGCTGCTGTGCAAGTTCCTGTGTGTGTGTCTTTTGGTGAACATATGTGCATGTTTCTGCTGGGCGTGGCTGGGTCATATGTTTATTTAGCTTTTGTAGACACTGCTAAGTGTTTCTCCAAAGTGGTTGTACCAATCTACACTCCCATTGTCAACATAGGAGAGTTTCAGTTCCTCCACATCCTTGCCGACACTTGGTATTGTCAGCCTTTTTTATTTTGGCCATCCCCAGGAGGGGTAGGGCAGAGTGGTATTGATTGCAGTTGGTTTTGCTGAGCTGAGTTTGAAGAATGAAAGAGCGAAGTGAAGAAGGGGGAAGGGCATTCCAGGCAGAGGGAACAGCATGTGCAAAATTATGGAGGCCAGAAAAAGTATTCCTGGATGTCTGTGTAGTGAACCACATAGCTAGAGCCAGAAGTGTGGGGGCTACGTCGGGGAGTTTGAAAATGGCAGGGAGCCACGGAGAGGTTTTTCTTATTTGGGCCCAGCGGCTACAGTGTGTCAGGCATTTTGTAATTTGCATTTGATGGATAAGAAAACTAAACTGAGAGTCAGAAAGACCAAATGACTTGTCCCAAGTCTTGGCAGCAGCGTCTCTGGAATGCAAATCCTTCCAAGCCTCAGTTTGCTCATCCAGGGAATGGGGGTGGTAATGACAGCTCGCTCAAGGATGTTGTGAAGCTCTAGAAGTTAAAGTCGGTAATGCACTTGGCACAGGGCCCAGGGCAGGGTTTATTATAACTCTCGTTTTATTGTTTCTCCATCAGCACAGTCGGTCACCTCCATCCTGTCAGCCGGAAGGCTGACACCTCCCTTCCCTTCCGGCTGACAGGGTGGAGGTGGGCCCTGTGGGCTTCCACAATTAGGAAGGGCTCACCCCGAACTCTATGGGAGGTCACCTACGACCTCAGGGTTGCTGTGATGGTTAATTTTAAAAGTGCCAGCTTGGCTAGGCTTTGGTGACCAGTTGTTTGGTTAAACACCAGTCTGATGTTGCTGTGTAGCTATTTTTTAGATGTGATTAACATTTAAATCAGGAGACTTTTATTAAAGCAGATTACTCTCTGTTACGTGGGTGGGCCTCGTCCAATCCATTGAAGGTCTTAAAAGCAAAAACTGGGGCTGGCCCAGTGGTGTAGCAGTTAAGTGCGTGCGCTCCGCTTTGGCGGCCCAGAGTTCACAGGTTTTGATCCCGGGCGCGCACGCTGTGGCGGTGTCCCATATAAAGTAGAGGAAGATGGGCACGGATGGTAGCCCAGGGCCAGTCTTCCTCAGCGAAAAGAGGAGGATTGGCATCAGATGTTAGCTCAGGGCTAATCTTCCTCAAAAAAAAAAACAAAAACAAAGACTAGGGTTTTTCCAAGAAGAAGGAATTTGGCCTCAAACTGCAACACAGAAATCTTGCCTAGTTTCCCCTGCCTGGCCTGCCCTGCGGATTTGGACTAAAGACTGCAATATCAGCTCTTACCTGAATTTCCAGCCTTCCGTCTTGCCCTACAGATTTCGGACTTGTCAGCCCCCACAGTCGCATAAGCCAATGTCTTAAAAGAAATCTCTCTATATATAGATATCTTATTGCTTCTGTTTTCTCTGGAGAACCCTAATTCAGTTGCCATTTGTCTTCCTGGATCTTCTCATCTGGGAAATGGGGTGAAGGAGGCAACTTAGATCTGGACGCATTCAAGACACATTCCAACTGTCAAAGTTTGGTAAGTGCAGCTGTCAGGGCCAGTGGGGACCGGGCGTCTGGTTAGCCGAGGGTTCCGGTTACCAGAGTGTTACCATCTAGACCAGAGGTTGCAGACTCAGAGGTCTGCTGAGACCTGGCCGGGAATTCAGCATGTGAGGCTGGCAGGGCTTGTAGGTGGGGAACAAACATGACATCTGCCTAATTACACCAAGTGTGAGCTAGACCAGAGCCATCCCTGGGGTGCGGCCAGCCATGGAGAGGCCATATTGCAACCTCTGATCTGGTATCCATGCTCAGAGTGTGGTCTCAGATGGGCCGCCTCAGCATCGCCTGGGAGCTTGTTAGAAATGCAGAATCTCAGGTCCCTCCCCAGAGCTGCTGGATCCGAATCTGCATTGTAACAAGAAGCCCACCGCAGAGTCGGCAGGAGGGCTTGTTAAAACACAGGCTGGTAAGTGCCACTCTAGGGACTCAGATAGAGCAGGTCTGGTGGGGGGTCCAGGATGCTGCATTTGTAAGGGCCCTGCCCCTCTCCTTCCGCCCCTTCTCTTCCCCATCTGGGTCTCCAGGTCTCCCCCTCAGCCCTCTGCCTCTCCGACCCCCACCGTCTGCCTCCGTATGCCTGCCTCTCCCGGTGTCTCTCCGTCATGGCCTATCTCTGAGTTGAGGGCCCTCCCGGCCACCTCGGCATTTCCTGCCCCCGGGGTGGGGCACAGCCCCGCTCCTGGGTCCTGAGCCGCTGGACCAATGGTAGGTGGAAGGATGGACTCACAGCTCTTGGCCTCAGCACCGTCCTTCCCTGGCTTAGAAAAGCCACTGCCCTTTCTTGAGCCTCGGTTTCCACCCTGTGAAGTGAGACACGAGCCCCTCTCCTGCTGGCCTCCTGGAGCAGTCCTGAGGGTCCAGGGCTTGAGAAGCAGCTTTGCCATCTCTCGAGTGATGTATGCAGGGGAGGCAGCTGTGATTTCTCTGGGGCTGCAGATTAAAGAGCCTGCTTGGTGGCTTCCCTCCCTCCCTCGTTCACTTGGCACATATTTATTCAGCACTCACTACTTGCAGATGATGCTGTAGGTGCTGGGGAAGCAGTGATGATCCCTCTCTGGTGGAAATTACGTTCTAGGGGGGCAGACAGACAGTATGCAAGGCGAATAGACAAATAAGTAAAATGAGTGTATATTGCAGTGATATGTAAAGGAAACAGCTTGGGGCTGGGACAGAGATTACATCAGCTCGGGTGACCAGGGAAGGCCTCTGAGGAGGTGACGTTAAGCTGACAACTAGATCCGTCATGTGAAGTAAAGCATTTCTGGCAGAAAGAATAGCAAGTGCAAAGGCCCTGGGGCAGGAGAGAGGTTGGCATATTTGCAGAGCAGAAAGAGGCCAGTGTAGGTGGGGCAGGAGGAGCAAGGGGGAGGATGGCATGAGCTCTGGTCAGGTCAGGTGGGGCCCGTCGGCCTGGGGAGGATTGGGTTTCCCTGGAAGGAGAAGCCACTGGAAGATTTTTAGGTAGAGCATCTGATGTGCACGTTCCTCTGGCTCTGGTGTGGAGGAGAGAGTTGGGGCTGGGGTGGCATCAGTGAGACCTGTCATGGGCCAGTGCATAGCTGGGCGAGATGATGGGGGCCTGGCCAGGCCAAGGCAGTGGAAGTGGGGAGAGGAGGACGATGTGGAATCAGCAGCAGCAGTGGGATACGGCGGGTGAAGGAAAGGGAGAGCTCGAGGATGATGGATTCCTAGGTTTCTGGCTAAAACTGGAATGTTCTAGTCCTGTGGCTTAGCACCAGTCTCCAAATCCTATCCTTCTGCCTAAAGGGTAGGATGTCTGAGGAGCTGGAGCCAGTGGACCCTGCTGGGGCTGAAGCCTCTCTTTCTTGTTCATTGCTATAGCCCCAGGGCCCTCAAGGAATGTTTGTTGAATGAATGAATAGGAATTCCCAAGCCCTGCCTTCTCTTTGCCTCAGTTAACCCATCTGTGAAAGGGTATCCCCGCCTTCCATCTCCTTCCCTGGGGTCTGGTCACCCCAGAAGGCCTGTGCCCATCTGGGCCAGGAGTGAGGACCGTCCACGAGCTCCCCGTGCCCCCTCTCCAGCCCGAAACCTCAAATTACCTTCAGGGCGGGAGGGGGAGCGGGGTGGGAGGGGAGCGTTTCCATCTTGCCCAGATGCGCTTGGCAGGCCCAACCCTCCCTTAATGACACCTTGCCCGCCGGCCCTCTTGCTGGAGTAGGAGGGGAGGGGGCCCAGCCCAGCCGAAGCAGTGGTTTCTTTTTCCATTGCGTCAGGCCTCAGGGTCCGGCCCGCCTGCCCGCCGCCGGGCTGGCACAGAGGGGCCCACAGAGGGCCGGCTCTGACCCCTGCCCAACCCAACTCCGGACATCATGTGCTCCCCGTTTCGGGCCTCCAGAAGCTTCCAGCCAGAGGGTGAGTTGGAGATGGGGGACCTGCCACCAGCTGGGGGAGGAGTGCCCCTTCGCCCCCACCCATCGCTCACACTAGCTGGGGCCTGCGAGCTGGTCCAGGTGGGGCTGCAGTGGGCTCCGGGGAGCACAGCCCAGCCCGACCCTCCCCTGTGACCTGGCCCTGCTGGCCAAGCCCTCAGCCAGGCCGGAGCCCGAGCCGGTGAGGGGCAGGAGGCCAGTGCAGGAACCCAGGCGAGCGATGGTGGCGGCTTGGACCAGAGTGGGGGGCAGTGGGGAGAGGTGGCCCCAGGGTGTTAGTATGGGCCGTGCCTTTCTGTCTGTGAGTCTGGGGACGTGTGTGTATCTGTGACCATACACACGTGTGTTCATGCATGAGGAAGTGTGTGGACCTGACACCCCTCAAGATGAAAACAGATGTGTCTGACTTGGCAGTGGGGGGATGGTGGCCCAGGTGGCATCTAGCACGTCGTGAGTGGAGAGGAGGTGGGTGAGCTGGACTCTGCCCCATCAGTGGTGATGGGAGATGCAGGGCTGTGGACAGGGTGACCCCAGAGGTACTGGTGACCTTGGACTCACTAGGACCCTCTGAACCTCAGGCTTCCTTGGACCTGGTTGACTCTCCAGCTGTCCCCACCTGGGTCCTAGTTCCTCACCATGCTCGGCTGTCCCCCCACCCTGGCCAGAAGGCCACACATCGGCCTGGAGGTCTGGAAATCCAGCTCACACCCTGCCTCTGCTGTTTCCTGGCTGTGTGACCTTGTGCAGGTGACTTCTGTTCTCTGGGCCTCAGTTTCCTCATCTGTAGAATGGGGGGTGACTTTCGTGCCCCACCCCCGTCTAGGTAGTTGTAAGCATAAACAGGTGTTCTCTTGGCCCCACAGCAAGATGTCCATTTTGGACATCACTGTCCCCCTGCCCGCCTCGCTGGGTCGAAGACTTGCTCCCCACTCCCCGACTTGGCACAGCCACCCAGCTGCACACAGCGAGAGTGAATGCAGTCCTCCAACCCCTCCAGTGGAAACTAATTTTTACACGACAAGAATAAATCCTGCAGGCAAATTGCAGTGCTGTCCTGATGCTCTGGGCCCGGGTGATTATAATGAGGTTCTAGGGACAGGCGGTGGGAGGGAGGGGGCTGAGCACTGGCTTTGTCGCCATCCAGAACCTCTCCTTGCCAGGCATGCCCGGGGCGCCCTGTGTCTGGAGGGGGAGAGGGGCCCCTGGTGCCAGCCCCACGCTCCCCAGGCCTCCTGTAGACCAGGGCCCATGTCTGCCCAGCAAGAGGCTGGCGCTCAGGGAGTGGGCTGTGGCCTGGGTCAGAGGGAGGGGGAGTGGGCCCAGCTTTGGTCCTTCCTGCCTGGACGACAGCCACCTCCTCGCCAGCCTCCCTGCTGCCTCTCCTTAGTCTAACAGTCCCTTCTCCCCGCGGGAGCTGGAGTGAGCTTTTACAAACACAAATCAGATCATGTCACCTCTCTGCTTAAAACCCTCCAAGCCTTCCATCATTTCATTCCCTCCAGCCCGCAGGACCTGGCTGCACTGCCCACACTCTCAGCCAGACTGGAACGCGAGCTCTGGGAGGGCTGAGCCCCAACGGTCTTCTAACTGCAGGCTCCCAGGCCTGCATGGTTCTTGGGACCTAGTAGATGCTCAGTCAACACTCCAGAGTGAATGAATGAGCCTCAGTGTCCTCCTCTGGAAAATGGGGCCATATTAGTACCTGCCCCGCAGGACGGAATAAGGATTAGAGACACAGTGAGGTGATGTGCTCAGCTCGGGTCAGTGCTCAAAGCACAGCAAGTTGGATTCGTGTTCCCCGAGGAAACCTCTCCTCCCTTCTCCCTCCTCTGGGCAGTGCAGGGCCAGGTACCCACTCAACAGGGAGGGGACGAGACACTAGTCAAGGAGTTGGAGCCCGGCCTTTGTGGGTAATGTTTGGGGGCTGGACTCGTCCACACGGATGCAGGGCCTGTGTTAACTTCAAATGCACCAGTGGAATAAGATCTGACCACAGGAGTCTCATGGGACTGTGTCTTGATGTCTCATGGGCAGATGAGGAAACTGAGGCACAGAGAGCCAGAGGGCTCATCCGCAGGGCCTGTGACCCAGAGCTCCCCTCCGCCCCTTGAGATGGCTTTCCCCACACTTGCTCCAAATGAACACCTTGCGCTTGGAGGAAAACAGAACGCTGAAAGTAACCAAATGCCGGTAATTAGCCTTGACAGTGGAAGGGGCACGTAAGGCCTGGTGCGTGGGATTTTGGAAAGTCGTGTACGGACGAAAGAGTAAATTCTGTGTTGAGGAGAAGGACCAACTCAGGCAGGATCGGAGCAATATGGAGGGTTTGTGTGCTCATCAATTTATACTCGTCCTTTCTTAATTCAACAAATGTATACTGAGTGCCTCCTAGGCATCAGTCACTGTGCCTAGGCCGGGGGTACAAGGTGAACAAGGTAAACAATGAACAAAGTCAAGTTTTGGATAAGTTACCAGAAGTGAGCTTCCTGGTGGCCAAAGCAATGACGGAAACCCGAGCAATTATAAGCTCCACTGTAGCCACAAGACGCCCCCATGTTAACTGCTTGGGAGAAGCCCAGGTTTTCCTGGGAAAATGAATATCTCGGGTGCCCATATCCACCACGATTTGTTGCTGATCTGACAGGGACAACTTGGACCTGTGTGTATCTCACAGGTAAAGATAAACCAAAGCAGAGGATAACTTCAAAGGCAAACTAAAGGCGCCGACCAGAGCCTCCTTTTTTGTGCACTGCTTGCTTTCTCCTAGCTTTGGCATGTGTTATCCCCCACGCACACAGCTTTCCTTCCATCTCTCTACCCACATCTTGAAGGTCAGGGGTGACGCCCCCCCAGGGTGGAATGGCCGAGCAGATGTCTGTGCCCTCTGACCCCCTCTCCTATCCCCCTAGACTGCCAGGAACTGCTGCCGCCACCGACCCCCATGGCCTACATCCCGGGCAGGGGCGCCCCGGCGGCGGGGGTGTCCCCCGTGGGCTCCCAGTATTGCGTGTGCAAGGTGGAGTTGTCGGTGAGTGGCCAGAGCCTGCTGGACCGGGACATCACCTCCAAGTCTGACCCCTTCTGCGTCCTCTTTACAGAGAACAATGGCAGGTGGATCGAGGTGAGGCCCCCCCGAGCGTCTGCGGTGGCTGGAGGGGGGCGACGTGCCGGGGGGGGGGCTCCCCTGGACCCTGGGGCCTCGGGTCAGGCCCTTGGAGTTAGCTGGAGCATAGGCCGGGATGACTTAGAAAATTGCTGCTTGTCAAATTAAGTTGTATTTAAAATGTATTTACAATATTACTTAAAATCGTTACATTTGTGTTTAAATTATTATAATTCATAGATTTCTATTTATAATTATATAATTTTATATTTATTGTTTTATATCATATTTTAAATTCTTATAATATCTAGTTAAAATCTTAAGAGTTTTACAAAATAAATTTGTAAAACTGTACAAAATTTGCTTCCACTTCTTTTTTATTTTTTTGCTGAGGAAGACTGGCCCTGGGCTAACATCCGTGCCCATCTTCCTCTAGTTTACATGGGACGCCGCCACAGCACGGCCTGACAAGCAGTGTGTCGGTGCACGGCCAGGATCCAAACCTGCGAACCCCAGGCCGCTAAGCGGAGCACGCGCACTTAACCACTGCGCCACCGGGCCAGCCCCGCTTCTACTTTTTAAATAATTTTCCACACTTATTCCTAAATGAACACACATTGAAGAGCGAACAGAGAAATAGGGAATTCAGGCTCTGGTCCAGGAGCTGGACCCAGACCCAGCTCTATCACTCCCTGCTGTGTGGCCTTGGGCAGGTGACTGTCCCTCTCTGAGCCTGTTTCCTCATCTGTGAAATGAGGATTTTTCCCCTGCCTACCTTGGAGAGCCCCGAGCTGAGGATGTCGATGGTGCCTCAGCCAAGGGCTTCTGAGCTGGCAGACTTTGGCCTGAGGGCTGGGGAGAGATGCAGCTTGAGGAAAGATATTGAGAAATCCAAACTGTTAGGTTTTTTTTTGGAGGAAGATCAGCCCTGAGCTAACATCTGATGCCAATCCTCCTCTTTTTGCTGAGGAAGACTGGCCCTGGGCTAACATCCATGCCCATCTTCCTCTACTTTATACAGGACGCCACCACAGCATGGCTTGATAAGCAGTGCGTTGGTGCGTGCCCGGGATCCGAACCCACAAACCCCAGGCCGCCACGGCAGAGCACGCGCACTTAACTGCTGTGCCACTGGGCCAGCCCCAAACTGTTAAGTTTTAAAAATTGCTTTGTTCCCAATCCAAAAGGGGTCTATATTCATTGTAGTAAATTTAGAAAATCCAGACAGACCTAAAGAAAAAATCAAAGTGGTTGGGAGCCCGCCCGTGAGGGAGAACCACTGCTAACTATCTGGCCTTCCAGATAGTTTTATATGCAGGTACATTTTCCAAAATATGTGTCTGTTTTTAATAGTTATTCAACTGGGCTACAATGGGCACCCCACTGAACATACAGTGGTTTACAAAGAGTTTCCACAGACGTTAGGTCCTAATTATGATGCCACAGAAGTGGGGAGCTGAGACTGCTGACCCATTTTACAGAGGGGAAACTGAGGTCAGAGCCGGTGGGGACTCCTCTGTGTCACCCAGGGCGTTAGAAGTGCAGCCAGAAGTGGGAAGTGGGGCGTGGGGTCAGCCGAGGACTCCTGGGGGAGCCCCAGACCTGAGGCTGGCGTGTCTGGAGCACCCCGGTCCCCTCTGCCAGGCCTCCAGAACCCCCGCCTGTCCCCCCAGGGAATGGCGTCCTCCGCCACCCCTACTCGTGGCATTCCCCTCACCCTCCCTGACCACCTCACTCCCACCCAGGCCGGCCACCCTGGCTAAAAATAGCCCAGGGTCAAGACCTCTTCCGTCCCTGCTGCTCCAATTGGAAGTGGATAGGGTGGGAGGAAAAATCAACACAGCCTGAGCCCCAAAATAGACTGTCACCCAGACTCCGCGGTCTGGGGCCTCAGTGTCATAAAGCCGAGAGGCGGGGTTCCTGTCCCAGCCCCGCCACCGACCCACAGGACACAGCCCTGTGCTTACCCAGGCGTCGGTTTCCACAGTCGGCAGGGGCGTGGGGCTGCACAGTTCCCAGTTTTGACATCCCAGGATTCTGTACAGGGTGCAACATCTGCCCTGGAGAGGAGGGGACCCCCTGACCCCAGCTCCCCGTAACTACCCCTCCTTCTGTCTCTTTCCTCTCTCGGCTTCCCTATAAAATGTGGTTTGGAAAAAAGGGTTCTCCCAAAATAAAAAGGATGAAAACCACAGGTAGTCTAATCTCTTCATTTTACAGAAGTGGAAACTGAGGCCCAGACGGGAAAAGGGACTTGCTGTCACTTACATCCCCAGGCAGGGACAGGGCCCAGGCTCTTGCCCTGGCACCTGAGTATGTATGGACCCAGGGCCAGAGAGTTAAGAATATGAGTGATAGAGTCAGACCTGGATTCAAATCTTGGCCCTGCCCATCTAGCTGTTCAACTTTGGGTGAGTCACTTAACCTCTCTGTGCTTCAGTGTCCTCATCCATGAGCTGCGAGTAATGATTGCTTCAGCCACCCAGGTAACTGGCCACGAGTGCCCGGCACAGAGTCGGTGTTCAGCACGGCAGCAGCATGATTTCCAGCAGCCCGAGCAGGGTTGAACGAGCGCCTGACTCTGACTCCCGTTCCTCTGCCTCTCTGCCAGTTCGACAGGACAGAAACCGCAGTCAACAACCTCAACCCCGCGTTCTCCAAGAAGTTCGTCCTCGACTACCACTTTGAGGAGGTGCAGAAGCTCAAGTTCGCCCTGTTCGACCAGGACAAGTCCAGCACGCGGCTGGACGAGCATGATTTCCTGGGCCAGTTCTCCTGCAGCCTGGGCATGGTGAGCGGGGCCCCTCCTCTGGTGGGCGAGGGCAGGGCAGTCCCCTCCTCAGACGTCACCGGGCTGCCAAGGACAGGGTCCCTTGTGGAGTCTCTCCTGCCACCTGCTTTACCCAGCCCTATTTTCCTGGCTGGCTCCTAAGGTAGCATCACAAACAGAGACACGAAAGACAGGCACAAAAGTGGGGGAATAGCCTGGTGGGTTTGGGCCAGGTTGAAGAGCTCCCATTGGAAAATACTGAGCACAGTGCCAGCCAGTTGTTGCCACACAGGAGTGGGGACCCCATGTGGCCAGAGCTTCTGATTGTTGGAAGTAATCAAGTGGGAACCTGACTTCCTGGAGCGGGAGCATCTGACCAGCAACCAAGACACTCGTGGTAGTCCCACTTTGAGGCTGGCTTGCTGTGTGACCTTGGGCAACTTCCTTTCCCCCTCTGCGCCACACTTCCCCATCCGGCTCAGTCCTTGGTGAGCTTCTGGAAGGGAGGGGCGGGGCTAGGAGCCCCCGACACAAGCTCCATTCATCGTCTATGGCTGTGTGCCCTTGGGAAAGCCCCCACCCCCTTCTGGGCTTCAGTGTCCCCATATGTCATGGGATAACGATGAGTGCCCAGCCTGGAGGGAGGGGGAGGGAATAAAGTGGAAAATGCTTTGAGAGGACCTAGTGGAGACGGAAATGCCCTGGGCCTTCCAAGAGGTGACGTTCAATGAGAAAAGCAGGGCCCCACAGTTGTGTAAGAAGTGGAGTGTGTCATCAGGTTCCTGCCATGAGTCTGCACCCTCAAGGGAACTGAGGAGAGAGCTTCAGGGCCAGTGGGCAGGGACAGGCCTGACACCAGCGGGAAGCGGGCCCTCTATCCTGGAGGGAGAGGTGGGGCAGGAAGTCATTTTTCCAGGGCCTGGTGAGAGCGGTGGCCATGATGGGGAGGCCTGGACCCCGCTGAGGCCGATGACAGGCAACAAAGCTCCTGCCAAACCACAGTCCAGCCTCTCCCCCTCCTGCTCTCCAGCTCCTGCTGGCGCCTCCATTGGCTGAATCCCCGCAAGCCAGAGGCCGGGGGCACAGGACGAGGCAGCCACAGTGGCACTGAGCAGATGGAGACGGGCAGAGCGTGGACTGGGGAGAGAAAGAGAAACCAGCACGGGGCCAACAGGAACGTGCTCACATCAGCACAAAGACACACTTGCATGTGTCGGGGGAGGCAGGCAGGGTGTGGGAATGGGGTGTACAGAGGCCGTGGGAGGGCGACGACACTGTGCTCCCTTGTCCTTTCTCTGTTGTATTGACCGCTGAACCCTGTGTGAATGCATTCCCTGTTCAAACCAGTGGAAGCACTCAGAAGGAGTCCGGGTTTGAGCCTCTCCATCAGGGATCAGACGCTGAGGAGGGTGGAGTCTGTGGATGGCTTCAGGGGAGGCTGTTAGGGGGAGACAGGTCGGTGGGAGTCGGACTGCCAGGATTCCGTCCCAGCTGTGGGACCTCGGGCGAGTGTCTTAACCTCTCCGGGCTTCAGTCTCCGCAGCTGCCCAGCGGGTTCGCAGTGGCTGCCTCTGCCTCCCCTGGGGAGGATGGCGCAGCGGGAGGTTAGCCAGCCCCGGCATGGAGCAGCGAGCTGTGAGTGATGCCTTTGAGCATCTTCCTCCCCGCCAGCCCTCACCGAGCGCCTCTCTCTCTTCTCTCCCCCCAGATCGTCTCCAGCAAGAAGATCACTCGGCCTCTGCTGCTGATGAATGACAAGCCTGCGGGGAAGGGCTTGATTACGGTACTAGCCCCCCCCCTGCTCTCCCCCCTCCGCCTCTGCCCGCTGCCCTCCCCCATCAATGGGCCGCTTCGCTTCCCTGGCAGATAATCACCAGCTTTGTTTGGAGTAAAAAGCCCAACTTACAACTTAGCAACAGGTCTCTTAGCAACGGGCTCCTGGCTCCACACAAGATGCACTGGGGGCCGCCAAGCTGGGGGTAGGGGGACTGTCAGAGGCCCCCACGGGCTCCTACTCCTCCCTGGAGGCCATCAGAGCCCTTCCAGCATCCCCTCCCGCACCGGCCCGGCCTGTCCTCCCTTGGGGGTCTTTCAGAAGCGCCTTGCCCATCGGAACTCTGCTTGTGGCTGCAATGCGCAGCGATGCCTGCGGTGCGCGATGATTCTCGCGATGCGCAATGATTCCTCAGATGCGCAGTGGTTCCTGAGATGCGCAATGACTCCAAAGATGCACAATGATCCAAAGATGCGCAATGATTCCTGAGATGCGCAATGATCTTAAGATGCGCGGGCTGTTTGCGCCGTGACCTCCTCGGTCTTCAGACTCCCAGACGGCAGGGCAACCTCGGTTTACAGAGGGGACTGAATGCAGCCCAGAGAGGAAGCGGCCCGGGGCGGTTCAGCTAGTGAGCCTCCCTCCTGGCCTGTCCCCCTCCAGAGCGTGTGATGCGCATAACTGGCCGTGCTGGGGGAGGGGGGCCGCACCTCTGTGTGTTCACAGGGAGTTACTCCCCTGCTCTGGAACCTCCTGCTCCCCACCGCCTGAGGAGCCTGCATTCGAGCCCCGAGGGCGCTGGCAGTCCCCACCCTGCTCTCCTGCCTCAGCTGTGTTTTACCCCCTTCCGGACCTGGGTTATGGCAAACTGCATTCTTAGCATACCCTGCATATACCCCGGGCCCTTATCCATTGCTCCTGCCACCTGGAATGTCCCCTCCCAACCCCCCCCCCCTTGGGGTTCAAAACCTCCCCCTCTAAATGCCTTCACAAGCCGGCTCCCCTCCACCTGGAAGCCAGTCCAGCTGCCCCGACCAGCCGGGTATGCCATCCCCTCTGGCATTTCCACTCTTTCCACTAGAGGCCTCGGTTCCCTGCTCTGTGAAATGGGGACAGTAATAGGACCTGCCCTACAGGTTGTTGAGCAAGTGTCACCTGGAGGAGAGGAAGGGAGAGGGGCATCCAGCTTGGCCTCTGTCTCTGGTTCTGGAGAGTCAAATCGCTTGTTACCTGAGGCCATCCTAGAGGTGTGGGGGAGAGAAAGCCATAGCCAAGAGAGGACTCAGCCCACCAGGTCGCTGTTGGCCAGAGGGCTTTCCCTGCCACTCTGTGGGGAAAGGGAGAGGGAGGCCCAGAGAGGGCAGATGGCAGCCTCAAGGTCACCCAGCTGGTCCATGTGGCTGGGCTGAGGTCAGAGGGCCGTGGCTGATGGGAAAGGCGTGGAGGATAGATGACGGGACAGCAGAGGGAGCTCAGGAGGCTCCCATCCCTGCCCTGGGCCTCAGTTTCCCTAGCTGCACAGTGAAGTTGCTGGAATTCCTGATATGTTGGTGTTTTGAGGTGGCTGTGCTCTCTGGGTGTGCAGTGGGTGCCTGAGGGGGCCTGTCAGGCCGCTCCCTGGCCCAGAACCTCTTCTCAGGGCTCATGTCTGGTCCCTCCTCCTACCATCTTGAGCCCTCTCTCGAGGCACATGGGGTCACATACCCAGATGGTTTATCCCATTTTCCAGAAGATGGAAACTGAGATTTGGGGAAGACGAGAGACTTGTCCCAGGTCACCTGGCCCTACCCCTCCCCTCCTTTCCCTCTCCTAGCCCTGGAGAATTGACTCCTGGGGCCCCCTGTGCCCACCCGGCCTGGCAGGGGGGAATCCAAGGACCGGGTCTCAACCCCCCATGTTCCTCTGGCCTTCCAGATTGCTGCCCAGGAGCTGTCAGACAACCGGGTCATCACACTGAGTCTGGCAGGCAGGAGGCTAGACAAGAAGGTGAGGCGGCCAGAGGAGGGGGCCCTCCGTCAGGGAGCAGTATCCCTTCCCCAGCCCCAGGGTTGTGTGGCCCAGCCTTGGGGCTTCTGGCCACCACCTTCATCACCCCCCCAGGGACAAGTCCGTAGCACAGGGCTCTACCGGCCACCTCTTTACCACTGAGCTAGTGAGTTTCCCATCACTTAGAGGTATTCAAGACATGGGCTGGAAACCCACTCCTTGGGACTCCCTATCTCACTTAGTGTAAATGCTAGGATCCTTACAGTAACCCACGGGGCCCCACCTGGTGCGTCCACAGCCCTCTAACCCCCTGACGTCACCTCTTCCACTCTCCCCACCTTCGTTCTGCTTCAGCCAAATCAGCCTCCTCATTGTCCCAGGATTACACCAGCCACCTTCCTGCCTCAGGACCTTTGCACTTGCTGTTCCCTCTGCCTGGGATGTTCATTTCCCTGAATATTCTCAGCACCATCAAGCCTTTGCTCTTATGTCACCTCCTCAGCGAGGCCTTCCCTGAAATGGCAGTGACCCCTGATTTCCCATCCCCTCATATTTCACTTGTCTCCTTAACACTAATTACTGCCTAACACATATTATTTAGTTTTTCATTTCTGTGTCCCCCACTGGAATAGAGGCTCTTTAGAGTGACACTTTTTATTAACTTAAATAAGTGGATTTTTAAAGGACATCATATCCCTTCTATAATGTGCTGGGATGGTTTTAGTTTTTCAGATTCCCACAAAAATAAATAAGTCACATCCTGCTGGGGGCCTTCCCCTGCACTGGGCACAGTCACCCTTTTGAAGTCTTGCCCCATCTAAGATGCTGGAGTTGGAGCTCCTGTGGGCTCAGGGTCTCTGAGTGCAGGCTCTGGTACCCCAGGGTGGGGCGGTTTCCCCTGGGGAGCTGTGAAATGGGGGCAATATGGTTGGTCCCAGGGGCTGCAGCTGCACTGGGCCTCTTGCTGAGCCCTGCAGAGGTGCAGGGGAGGGGGCCAGGCTGGCTCCGCCTGCAGCTTCCACCCCTGACATCGGGTGGGGGGAGGCATCTGGGCCACGCCCCCCTCCTCTCTGACCCCGTAGAGTTGTGCCTTCCTCACGCACATCCTCCTGCTTCCTCCAGGACCTCTTTGGGAAGTCAGACCCATTTCTCGAGTTTTGTAAACTGGGAGATGATGGCAAGTGGATGCTGGTCCACAGGACTGAGGTGGGTGTGTGGGGGACTGGGGGCCTCTAAGCGAGTGGGTCTGCAGTGCAGCCACCCCCCAATGGCTCAGGACGGGGCTGTGCAGTCACAGCCCTGCAGTGCACAGGAAAACCCGTGACTTGTTCCCGCCCTGCCACAGGGGCGCTCACTTCCGTCCCCAGCAGCGTGGCTGTGGGCCTCTCCATCTCGCCACCCCTGTCCCCACTGGGCGGGCCCGACCCCAGAGCACTGCTGCCTCTGGGCCCGAGCTCACCCTTGCCCCTCACTGCCCTGCAGGTGATCAAGTACACGCTGGACCCCGTGTGGAAACCATTCACTGTGCCACTGGTGTCCCTGTGTGATGGGGACATGGAGAAGCCCATCCAGGTGAGGGGCCCTGCCCTGCCAGCCCCGGCCTCCCTCCCGGTCTACCCGAGGCTCCTGGGGCTGCCCGGGCAAAACTCTTTCTTATTAGGATGGAAAGAGAACCGTCCAGGGGCGGGGCCCGGGTCCTGGTCCCAGGCCTGCCTGACCCTCTGAGTGCTCTGGGCGGGCCGCCATCTCTGTGAGCCCCTTCTCTAAACGGGCACAGAACGGCAGCCGCGCTCTTCCCGAGGGCTGCCGTGCTGCTGGTAGGAGACTGCATGCGGAGACACCTGGGAAACGACCCAGTGCTGTCGCTGCAACGAGGGCGACGATTCCTGGTCTCTGGAAGGCCTGTCCTCGGGGACCGTATCTGAGAGCACTTGGGGGCAGCGAGGCAGCTAGGCCAGGGTGGGGGTCCCCAAACACGGTACTAGGATACCCGGCTTCTAGTTCAGGGTCTGCTGCTGCCACCGCTGTGAGGCTTTGAGCAAGTGCTTCCCTCTCAGGGCCTCAGTTTCCCCATCAGTACAGTAGAATGGGTATGAAAATTCCTGCCTCCTAGGAGTGGCATGGCAGCTCAGTTAGAGAGCATGTAAAGCTGGGAGTTTTTGTGCCCATTGCAGGGAAAAAAAAACAGTTTAGGGAAGGCTCCCAGCTATGGCCCACGAGACCAGGTGTGCCACAACCCAAGCCAGATGAGGAGCCGAGTGACGGGTGTGTGAGGAGTCGAGCTTTCTGCACCAGACGGTGCAGCCTCCGTTGCTGGGGTGGGCACATGTTCTCCTTCTCCCAGCAATCATGGAAGGCTTCCTGCAGGAGGCAGCTCAGGAGCTAACAGCGTCATCCCAGGGCAGCTAGGCAGATGCTCGGGGGAGAGGGAGGCACCACCACAAAGAAGACGTGGGGTGTGCTCAGGAAGCTGAGAGGGGCTGGAGAGCACCGCTTTGGGGGGCAGCTCTGGAGTGACTTCCTTGGACCCCCCCCAGGTCATGTGCTACGACTATGACAACGACGGAGGCCACGACTTCATCGGCGAGTTCCAGACCTCGGTGGCACAGATGTGTGGGGCTCGAGACGGCGTCCCGGTGAGATGGGCGCATGCGCGTGACCCCAAGACCTCAGCGGGGGGTGGGGAAGGGGCAGGGGTTTTTGAGTCAGGCAGACTGGGGCTCAGCCCCCACCTCACTGGCTGTATGACCTTAAGCAGGACAGTCAATCTCTCTGAGCCTCAGTTTCCCCATCTGTCAGATAGGAGCAGAGGAGCAGAGTGGGAGTGAGACGATACTGGTAAAGTGCTCCCAGGAGCTTCCGCTTAACTCAGCCCCAGGAGCCGGGTGCTGGGCAACAGTTCTGGGTCCCTGAGTGGACGGGATGGAGATGGGTTGTTTGGGGTGGGGACAGGTGCAGAGCCCCCCACCTTGGGCAGCCACAGCCTGGTGTGAGCCCGAGGTGGCAGGAACCATCTCTGGTGTGGGTGTCCAGGAAGGCTTCCTGGAGGCGGCATGCTGCCCCCAGTCAACGCCATGGAGGGGATTCTGGGGCCCAGGAGAGGGACAGTCCCCGTGGAAACCCCGAGGTGAGCTTCCCTTTCTCTCCCGTGTCGCCCAGCTGGAGTTCGAGTGCATCAACCCCAAGAAGCAGAGGAAGAAGAAGAGCTATAAGAACTCGGGCATCATCATCCTGCGTTCCTGCAAGGTGAGTAGGGGGTGGGGGGGACGGGGCAGGGGCCAGGCTTGGGGTCACATGGAGAGGTGTCGCTGCAGAAGAGACAGAGCATTGGGAATGGAGCCAGCGAGGCCTGGGTTCAGATCGTGGTTCTGCCACATCCTGGCTCTGTGACCTGAGCCTAACCTCTCTGGGCCTCAGTCTCCTCATCTGGAGAATGGGGCTGCTGACGGGGTCAAGCAGGTGAAGGGTTAGTCTCATATCACATTCGTGTGTGGAGGTCACAGAGGGCACGAGATGACCTTCCAGGGCCTCTCCTGGTCGGAGGGTCACTGTAGAGAGTGGCTGCTCCCCAGGCTGGCGGCTTGTCCATTGCGTGTTCAGCATCTGAGGGGCAGAGGACATCTCAGGCCGGGGCACCCTGTCCTCTGGCAGCAACATCAGTGAGGGCTTGGGTACCTGTGGCTCCTGTGGTGTAGCTGAGGCCACTGAGGCCCAGAGAGGCAGTGAGGTTCACACCAGCAGAGGCAGGGGCCAGGCCCGCGGGATATCGGGTAGCCGAGTATCTGCTGGAATCGGGTGGGATATTAGGGAAGGCAGCCTTGGCCAGGGCAGCGAGAGCCCCGGACGCCGGGCTGGAAGGTTCTGAGTGAGTCCTGGCACTCTCTCTACCATCCAGCGGGCCCTGGACCCCGGGCCTCCGTGTCCTGGTCTGGAGACCGCGCTGTCGGCCTGGGGTTTCCATGAGCCTTCCGTGGGGCGCCACGCACACGTGCTCCGTGCACATTAGCCGTCAGGCCGCGGCATCCTGCTTTCAGGCCCTTGTTTCTGAAAATTCTATTCCTCACTTCCCCTTTCACAGTTTTGGGCACCTGCCTTACTTGTTATTTTTTATAATCAGCCTTTCTCCTCCCCTCATTCTTGTTCTTTTTTTAACTTAAATACATTTATTTTGAAAAGAACCCTTATAACTTTACCAAAATTAGAAGGCCAATATCCTTTGCCAGAAGGAGGCAAAGAGCATCAAAACAAACACGGTGTTTCAGCAGCTTTGTTAATTTACAGCAGGAGGCCCTGGGCCAGAGGCCTGGCCTCTCCCTGTTAAAAGTGGAGGTTGGCGAGGGCTGGAGAGGCCTTCAGGATGAATAGCAACAAATTGTGGCTTTCCATGCCATGTAATCGGTCAGTGTAATTGACGCTGGGCCCTGGCGCCCTGCTGGAATCGTCTTGCGTCTGTGTGTCTGTGTGTGCGTGTCCCCTGCCCACTGGGAACCGTTGCTCTGAGTGCTTTGTTATAGAGAGATTGGGGTTTTGTTTTAATCAGATCATGTCCGGCTGCCTTTTTTGGCCTCCTTGACCCTAGTAAGGCTTCAGGGCACAGAGCAACAGCTCCCCAAAGGTCATTTGTGGAGTGTGGCCTGGTGGAGGGCCAGCCCTCGGGTGCGGGGACCTGCTGACTCCCCTGATTCTTTCCAGATAAACCGGGAGTACTCGTTCCTGGACTACATCCTGGGAGGCTGCCAGCTCATGTTCACTGTAAGGCTCTCCCCGACCCCACCCCAGTGAGGATCCTCCCTGAGGGCGCCCACTACCACAGCAGGAGGGACTTGGGATAAACTTCAGGAAGGACTTCCCCAGGGCAAGTGGTGTCTCTGGCCCAGAGGAGAGGGCGTAAGTGGACGGGCCTGAGTCAGGGCTTGGCGGCAGGTCAGGGCATGGCCGCCCAGCCCTCAGAGTGCCGCTGGCTGGCCCCCTGCAGAAGGAAAAGAAGCCGAATTCCTCCCCACTGGCCACAAGGCCGTCCTGCCTCGCCTGCTGCCCCCTCCTCCTTGCTCCCTCGGCTCCGTCCCCACTGGTCCTCACTGTTCCCCAACATACCAGGCCCCGTTCTGTCTGTTCCCTCTTCCTGGAACACTCTTCCCAGAACCTTCTCACGGCTGCCGTGCTGCCATCCTTCCGGCCGTGGCATAGCGGTCCCCTTCTCAGGGAGACCTTCCCCGATGCCTCCTGTTGCTGTGGTCTCTTCTGTTTTATTATCTTCAGGGCACTCTGAAATGATCTTGAGTGTTTCTCGCTGGTCCCTGTTTGTCCGGCCCACTAGACTGAGTGCCCTCAGGGCAGGACTTGCTTTTGTTTCCGCTCTGACCTCAGCACAGCACCCGGTCCCGGCAGGGAGCAGGTGCTCAGTAAATGCTCCTTGAGAGAGAGGACTGTCCCTCTGCCGTGGCCTGGAGTGTGTGCCCCGCAGACTTGTCGCGTTCATCTCATGTTTTGTGGCCCAGCCCAAGGGAAGCCTCAGTGCAGGGGGAGACCTGCTGGGGTTCCGTGCTCTGCCCACCTCCCCGCCTTGCCTCACCGCTCTCCATCACCACCTCTGGAACCCGGGGGGCTGGAGGTCATCTGCAGGACTGTATGGAGTCAGGGGATTGGCTCTGTTGACCTCTAACCCCGCTGGTCACCTCTGCCCCCTGCCCTGCAGAGAGGCCGGGCCCTCCTGTTCCTCCTGCGTGCGTGCGTTCATTCAGCACGGATGCTGAGCTCCTCCGTGTGCCAGACCCCAGGCTGTGCCCTGCAGGGCCCCTCGAGGACTAAGACGTGCCAGCCTGACCTTGGGGCGCTGACCCAGCCCACAGTGACTGAGTCTGAGGTGGCCGTCTGCCCCCTGGGTCCCTCCCCTAACCCCGCTGCTGGGCAGTCTTGCCTGGCTGTCTGAGCTGCTCCTCCAGGGGCTGGGCTGGGAGTCCCCTGCGCTGAGAGAGGTGGAGCCGGACCCCTGCCAGCCCGTCAGCCCCGGGCCCTGTGGAGCGCCTGCGTGGCGCTCTGTGCCCGCCCTGGACCTGCCTCCTCTGGGGCCTGTGTCTGGCCTGTGATGAGTCTGACTGGGGAGATGGCACTGCCCTACCAGACAGCTCCAGGTCCCGGGGCCCCTTGACGGTCTGAGGGACCGTGGGGAGATGGCTTGGGGTGGGGCCAGGTGTCTGGGAAGGCTTCAGTGGGGCAGCGGCATCTGAATTGGGCCTAAAAGATGGAGGAGAATTAGATGGGGAGAAAAGATGGGCTGGCTCTTCCGGTAGAGGGGACCTTATGAATAAAGGCCCAGAAACGGGAACAGATGAGTGTGGTGAGGGATGGTGAGGGAAAAAAGGAATTGGGGCTGTAAGTTGGCCTTGTACCACATCTGGGCCACAGACTGTGTGCTTGGGCACTAGGGAGCCACAGATGGTATTAGAGCCAGAGGAGTAATACAATCAGACAGTTGCCAGGTTTCAGGTCTTCCCATGTCCCATCAGCCTCTCTGATCCCTGGGGGTGAGATAGGGAGCTGGGGTCTTTGGCCACACTGGGTGGCTTTTTCCCCACTCTGCAGGTTGGGATAGACTTCACAGCCTCCAACGGGAATCCCCTCGACCCTTCCTCTTTGCACTACATCAACCCGATGGGCACCAACGAATACCTGTCGGCCATCTGGGCTGTCGGGCAGATCATACAGGACTATGACAGGTAAGCTTGGGGAGGGACTCTGAAGGGCAACTCGGGCTCCATCCAACCCGGGAAGCTCCTTTTGTCAAAGCTAGAAAGGACCCAGAGATCATCAAATCTAGAAATGGCCAGCACACGGCATACGTGCAGTTAGTGTCCATTCCTATCTCTGTAGCAGACATTGCTAATCGATTGCCGAACTCTTACCGACTGAGCCCAGATCTACACGGGGATCATTCTCCACAAAGTACACCAAGTAGCCAGTAAGAAAATGAGTCAGGACAGGAGATGAAACTCGTTTGCTATTGCTGCAGCCTCCCCTTTTAGGGGACATGGAGGCCCAGGGTAGGGGTGGAGAATTTGTTCAAAGTCACAGGGGTCAGGGGACTGGAAGCCAGACATTCTCATTCCTGGGCCCGGCACCTAATGGCCTGACAGTCTCACTCCTGTTGGGAACTTCGGAGGAGCAGCCAGCACGCGTGGGCCTCTTCCATGACCGTGCTTCCTGAGATCTTTGGGTGGGGGTCAGTGGAAAGGCAGTGAAGGAAAGCTGTGTAGGGGGCGTGGCCGCCACCACGATGGGCCACATGTAAAGTCCAGAGAGCCTTGGAGGATCCAGAAGTCACTCGAGGGTTGTAGTGTCATTGTCACAGATGGTGCTTGTTGGGACCTCCAGGTCAGGGGGTGGAATGACCAGGAGGCCGACCCATGGGGAGCAGAGGAGGAAGGTGCAGATGCCAGAGATTTGGCAGAAACAAGAGCAGTCTCAGGAATCCCGTGTGCACTTGGCTTCAAGAGAGAGGCAGCCATGGGCCAGCCCCGTGGCTTAGCAGTTAAGTGCGCACGCTCCACTGCTGGGGGCCTGGGTTCGGATCCCGGGCGCGTACCAACGCACTGCTTGTCCAGCCATGCTGAGGCCGCGTCCCACATACAGCAACTAGAAGGATGTGCAACTATGACATACAACTATCTACTGGGGCTTTGGGGAGAAAAAGGGAAAAAAAGGAGGAGGATTGGCAATAGACGTTAGCTCAGAGCCTGTCTTCCTCAGCAAAAAGAGGAGGATTAGCATGGATGTTAGCTCAGGACTGATCTGCCTCACAAAACAATAAATAAATAAATAAATAAAATAAAAAATAAAAAAAAGAGAGAGGCAGCCTTGGGACCATCATCTGACTCCCAGGGGGCTCAGGGCCTAAGGCGTAGCTGTGATCCCAGGCCATATTAAAAGAAGTATGACATGCAGAGCAAGGGAGGTGGAAGTCCCCATCTGCGTGGTCGGGTGGGGGAGCCTGCTGTTGCTGCTCCGGAGACCTTCATAACCAGCTGCTCACTCAGCCCTCTCTCTGAGCCTTCTCATGGGCAGTGACTAGCAAGGCCCCAGCGAGCACTGGACGCCTGCCCTTGTCCTGCCCCTCCCTACCTCTCCCCATCCCAGTGAGAGGCACCACCGCTCACCCAGAAACCTTCACGTCCTTCTGTCCCGCATCTCCTCCATCATTCTTTCAGCAGATGCTTTCAAAACATCCTTGAATCCATCCTCTCCTCCCACCCCAACGGCTACCAGCCTGTTTGAGCCACCGTCGCCTCCTGCCCAGATCATTTCAGTAGCCGCCTCATTGGTCCCCTGCTTCTGCCCTGGCCCCTAACAGTTTGTCCTCTGCACACCAGGGGGATCTTCAGTAAATAAATATTGAATGAAAGAACAAATGAGACATGGTCCCTGCCCTCAGGGAATTCCTCCTCGAGGAGGAAGATGGGGATGAATCACTGGAGTTCCGAGAGACCAGGTTACATATGAGGCAGGAGCTATGGGAGCACCAAAGAGAGAGGCATTCTGGGGCATCAGGGAAACCACAGAGAAAAGGGGCCATTTGAATTGGGCCTTAGAGGATGAGTAGGAGTTTGCCACAGGGAACGGATTGAGGAGAGGTATTTCAGGAGGAGGCTTGACAGGATTGAAATTGGGGCGTGAAGGTGCCCTGTGTCTTTGGGGACAGCAAGTGGCCAGGGCTGGGGGAGTGGGGTGTCGGGGACAGCAGGTGGCAGGAGATGAGACTAGGCTCTAGAGCTAGATGATGAAGGGCCTTGAATGCCAAGCCAGGTTCTCATTTTAGGAGAATTTTTCCGAGCCATAAAAGGGAGGTTGAGAGACAGCCAGCCCATTTCACTTCCATCACGACTGTGGTCTAGTGGCTGCCCAAGGTCCCAGTTTGAGAAGGATCTAGAAGCTGCACCCAGGCTCATTGGGTAGAAGTGCTGTGGTTGACACAGGTGTGGATGGGGTCAAGCCTCACATTCACCAGATACCCAGGGGCGGGTTTGGGCTCAGCAGGTCATTGAACAGAGCTTTCTCTAGAGGTGGTGAGCTTTATCTTTCTGTCCTTGGAGGTGAGCAGAGTGGGTCCAGCCCTGGGTAAGGGGTTGGGAGAGGCGAGCGTGGCGGGGAGGCCCCTGTCCAGTTGTCTCACAGTGTTTTTTCCTCCTCTCTCTGATTAGTGATAAGATGTTTCCAGCTCTGGGCTTCGGGGCCCAGTTACCCCCAGACTGGAAGGTGAGTGCAGCCAGACTCTTTCCTTTTGGTTGAGATGCCATTTGTGTGGCCTCTCGGGGATCTGCTTTGGAAAGGTCTGGGGCTTGGGCTGCAGCTGCCCTGCCTTCTCTGCGTTTCCCCCAAACCCACACCCGTCTCTCAGCCTGAACCTCACACAGGCACCGGGGCTATAACAAGGGGCAGGACGGTTGTGGCCTCTGCCCCCTGGCACCCACGTCAGGCGGGGAAGACAAGCGGGATGCCAGATTTAGCAAATAAAACTACAGGACACCCAGTTAATTTTGAATTTCAGAGAAAAAGTGTTTTAAGTATAGGTATGTTGTAAATATCGCCTGGGACATACTTATACTAAAAAATTATCCCTTGTTTATCTGAAATTCAAATTTAACTGGGCATCCTGTATTCTATGTGGCAACCCTAAAGACAGGCAGGGGCATCAGTGCTGCGATGGGGCAGGTCGGGCCTGGGAGGAGCCCGGAGGAGGGCCCCAACCAGGAGCTGAAAGAAAGTGGGCATAATGGACTCTCCACGGAAGATGGGCAGGATGGAGAGGCAGGGGGCTGGAGGGGTGGGGGGCCAGCCATGCAGGGCCTCAAAAGCATATTAAAGAGCAATGGGCGGCCACCGCAGGGTCCACGTGGGGTGTTATAATCCACTTGGCGTTTCTGAAGGCCCACTCTGGCTGCTGAGTGGGGCCTGGCTGGGGTGAGGGTGGGCAGGATGGAGGGGTGGAGTAAAGGGGTGATGTCCATTTTACAGGTGCAAAAACAGAGGCTCAAGTGACTTGCCCAAGGTCACGTTCACAACAGGGAGCCTGGGTTCCAACTGGGCAGATGGACTCTAAAGTTTATTCTCTGATGAGAAGCCTGGGGGTGTGGGCACAGAGCGCTCCTAAATCTGCATGTTTGTCTTAGTCGGTGCCCCCTCTTGTCTGCCCGGCTGTCCACATGCTGTTTCCAGAGTGAGCATTCCCCTCCCATCCTCTCCAGGAAGGATGATTTTCACCTAGAATTTCAGGGAGTCGCCCTGTGGGGTCATATAATGGGGGGCAGGATCCTGCGGGACGGAAGCTGGGCCTCTGGGCAGACTCTGGGTGATGCCACTGGGGGCAGGGCGGGCTGGTGCGGCCAGGCCCAGCATGAGCCCGTTGCTAGGACACCAGCCAGCTTTCAAAAACTCTAGCTGAATGAGATGTTTTCTTGTGCAAAAACCTCCTTGGAAATGTCACAGGGCAGCTCTGGGGAGGCTGGGGCTTGTCCAGGCTGGAGTGCCCGGCGGTGCCAGGAGGGATGCTGAACCAGGCTCGGAAAGGGCAGATGCTCTGTCCCACCGCCCCCTCCACAAGAGCCTGCCAGGCCTGGCCCTCCCGGCCCCGCAGCTCTCTCATTCTAACTCATCTTGCTGCTACCACTTGAACCTTCTGTTCGTTCCCACCTCAGGGCCTTTGCACATGGTCTCCCGGCCTGTGGCTCCCTGTCACTGACTTCCTGCAGCGCTTCTCAGCCTAGAGGTCGTCCCCTCCGGGAGGCCTCCCTGAGGGCGCTCACGGGGGCCCCTCCTCCTTGCCCGGCACTGTCCGTGGAGAACTTTGTGGTCACTTTTGTGTGTTGAGTCGCCTATTTGTCGTCTCCCTCCAGGGCTCAGCCCTCGGGGAGGGCCCTTGGTTTCCTTCTCGCTGTGTCCAGCTCCTGGCACACACTCGGTGTGCAGTACTTATTTGTCGACAGTGAATTTGAGGCCCAGCGGCCTGAGCAGACAGAGGTGTTGGTTCTCTGAGGGTGGGGAGCTGGAAGGAGCTAGGAGGATCGTGCGACTCGGCTGCCTACCCTTGGGACCTCAGTTCCTCCTGAGCCTGGGCCCGGTGAGCCTGGAGAGGATCCCGCCCTGCTTGGTGGCCGAGGGACTCAAGAAGCCTTTCCCTGAGGCGCTGGCGTGAAGGCTTGGACCTTCGTGAGCCAGAGTTAGTCAGACGAAGAGAGGGACCAGGCAGAAGGAAGGGCCCGTGCAAAGGCCTCGGGTGGGGAAGAGCCTGGTTTATGACTCTCCCCACTTTACAGATAGGGAAACTGAGGCTCAGAGAAGACGGTCACACTGAGATCCCTTCAGCTCCCTCTGTGGCCCCCTCCGCCGCCCTGCCCCTGCAGGGGCCACAGGGAGCGGTGTCTTAAGTAACTCACTGACCGCAGGACCGGGCCCGGCCAGGTGGGGTGAACAGTATTGCCAGTATTGTCAAACGGCAGCAGGGAGTCCCAGGACAAAGACCTGTGGCCGGCCAGGCCCCAGGGACCCCTAATCGGCTTGGCGTGGCCTCCGGGAAGCTTGTCCTGTTTGCTGGCATTTCTCAGGCAAACCAGGGCAGCAAGCGTGGGAGGGGCTGGGCTGCCACGGGCAACATGGCCTCTTGTCCCCAGATCTGGTCCTGGCTCTGCTGTGGCTCACTCGTGTGACCTGCGCATTCCCTGGCCTTTCTGAATCTCAGTTTTTCCACCTGTGAAATGGAGCTGCTGGAGTACATGACCTGAAAGGCCTCCGGGGTGGATGGGTGACCCCCCCACAGCCCCACCCACTTGACCCCCCGGCCCTCCCCCCAGGGAAGAGGGAAAAGAGCCGAGAAGGAATAGCGGTGTCTGAGAAAGCGGAACATTAATCCATCCCTTCCAGGAGGGGGTTTTCCCCCTCAGTCTCTAAAATCTCCTAAAATCTGATTTTGCTGGAAGTCGTTGGCCCTAGGGAGGCCTGTTTCCCTGGCAACCATTTTCCTCTCTCAGCCCCCTCCGTATGAGCCCCCCGCTTCATCTCTGTCGAGGCTTGTGAAGTTGCTATGGCAACGAGGGCCTCTGGCCCCCACACCTGGAGCCCAGACTGGGGACAGGGAGAAGAGGCCCCTGGACATCAGGGCACTGGCTCCACGCCAGCACTCAGGGCTGAGGGAGCAAGAACAGAAGCACCCATTCCCCAGAACAGGGAGGGGTCTTCTCAGGCCAGCCGCCACTCACAGGGCAGGGCCAAGTCCCCCCCCTCTTGGTCCAGGAGGGCTCCCCGAGGCCGGAGTCCAACCCCCACTCGAGGCATGAGGGCCCGGGTCTCAGGCCTGTTCTGCTGTGTGACCTTGGCACCTGGCTTCCCCTCTCTGGGCCTCAGTTTGTTTATTTGCAAAATGGGGATGTTGGACTTGGTGGGACTTTTCCACCATCCCCACTGTGGTGTCTCCGGGCTAAAGAGTCTGTCTGGGATTGTTTGTGCCCAGACTAAGGCTCTCACCGAGCAGATACTCGTCGCCTTCCTAATTTAAAACCCTGGGGAGAGGAACGCCTTCTGAGGTTAGTGGGTTCATGGAATGTGAGCTCAGGAGGCAGCCTGACCTCAGTTCTAGTCCCAGCTCTGCCCTTCAGTAAATGGAGACCATGGGAACATTCTAGCCTGTTCTGTGTCTGTTTCATCCTCTGAAAATGGGTAATAACATGCCTTTCTGCATTGGGTCATTGTGAGGAGTGAGGGGCTGTCTGCAAAGTGCTGACTGTGGAGTGAGGCACGCCATAGGGAAGGGGGCTGAGTGAGGATTTTGGCTGTGAGACTGCAGGGGGCGGGGGGGCGGGAGAGTGGGGAGGTCCCCCCATCTGAGCTCTGTCCTCTCCTGAGGCCCCACAGCCCTCAACGGTGTCTAGCGATGGTCCCTCTGTGTTCCCGGATTGTCGTGGGTCCGGTGGCATCCAGGAGTGTGCACTTTCATGATCCACGTGGTCTGGGGGCTGGGCCTAGGGGACCTGTGACAGCCCTCTCTGCCGCCACCCCTCTGGCCCCATTATGCTTCCTGATCCGTGAGTCCAGCTCAGAGCGGGTGGTCAGCTGATCCCGTTTGTCTCGCTGGCACACGGTGGGCTCCTTCCCAGGACTTGTGCTTACTATTAACACGGGGGAAAGCCCTCGGGGCCCAGAGAGGTGGAGCTCTAGTTATAGCCCCCACCGGAGTGATAGCGGGGACGAGGGCATTCCAGGTGCTCCTTGAACCCACCGCCCTCAGAGGCGTCTCTGTCCCCCTCAGGGACTCTCCTAGTGGAGTGAGGAGGCTTAGGCAGCTCCGACCCCCCAGGAGAGATTGGGGTGATGTGGAGTGGTCTCAGTTTCCTCCGTTATGAATTGAAGATGGTTGGGCCTCTCTGTGTGAGTCAGACCCGGCTGTGCAGGTGAAACCAGATGTGGGGGGTGTCAAAGCCTTGGCCTGGCAGGGGGTGGGGCCTGGGCCCGGATTTGGGGCCGGGAGGCGCCAGCTCAGCGTTTTCTCTGCATTTCAGGTCTCCCATGAGTTTGCCATCAACTTCAACCCCACCAACCCCTTCTGCTCAGGTGAGTGTCGGGCCCACCTGCCTCTGTGGCATCTGGGTTAACGCCAGGCCTGGTCATCTCCCTGGGTGCAAGGCAGGCGGAGTCCAGGTTTCTGTCCTTTTCTCCCGTCCCCTGCCCCTCACGCTTGCTCAGAATGACAGATGGGGAAGAGCTGGAGGTTGGAGTCAGGCAGTCCTGGATGCGAGGCCAGCTGCTGCCCATTCCTGGCTGTGTGACCTTGGAGAGATCACTGCACCTCTCTGGGCCTTTGCCTCCTCACCTGCCCCAGGGAGGTGTCATGGCTACTTAGCTCACCTCACTGGGGTGTCAGGTGGGACCTAAGCGTTGACAGGAAGCCCTGTGTAGACCAGGAGGAGGTGAGGGCTGCAAACTACACACCTGCCTCTCGCCTCCCTCCACCCTTGCTGGGAGGGCCAGACCTTGCCCCATCCTGCTCCCCCTGCCTTCCACAAGAAGCCTCAGCACCCAAGGATTAAGGCTTGCTTGGGGGTCAGGGGGGCAGAAAGTGAGCATGGTCTGTGCTTACCCCACTCCTGGGCCTCCCAGAGTCACTTAAGAAACTATTAGAGGAGGAGAAGGGGACCCAGGAGAGTGTGGAAGAGGGTGGTCCCTGTCACCATGAGACCTTTCAGCCTAGGCTTTGGCTTGGGTGTAGCGTCGACCTTCCCTGGGCATCCTCGGAGCTGGGCCAGGTGTGTACTTGGAAGGGAAATGCATCAAGTTGCCAACTTAGGGACGATGCTGTGACTCAGAAGCCATGGGCATCTTTTGGCCGGAAACGTGGCCCTGTCCTCCTGCTGGGTGTGTAGTTTGCGGCAGGTCTCCAGAGACGTGCTGTCCAAGTTCAGGTTGGTCAGCCTCCTCCCCAGCCAGGGGCCCCTGGATGGGATGACAGAGCAGGGGGATGCTCTTCGGCTCGTGGTGGCAGCTGTTCACAGAGCAGCTGCTGTGTGCAGGGGCTGTGCAAGCATCTCAGTCCCCCCACAGCCCTGAGCAGAAGCCATAGCATGTCCAGAATGGACCTCCAGATGGCCTCCCATGGCTCCAGAGCACCATTGCTGGCTTTGCCAAGCCCTTTTTCTGGGAAGAGCCTGCTGAACCTCCTCCTGCCAACTGCCCAAGAGTGTGGATTCTCGGTCCCCTCGACAGACAGGAAAGAGGAAAGATTAAACAACCTGCCCCAGGTCCCACAGCTAAGAGCTGGCAAAGGCGGGATTTGAACTCAGGTCTGTCTGACTCCACTCTGAGGGCTCTTTGCTCTATACCACCCTGGCCCTACCCTCTGGGAGCTTCCGGTCTCAGGGGATCTGCAGTGGCCACAGCAGGGGCATTTGGGGTGAGCGTGGAATAGATGCTTGGTCAGCAGTTGGGATGAGAGTGGGGGCGGGGCCGGGGGGACTGGGCTGATCCAGATCCTTCTCCCCGAGGCAGGCGTGGACGGCATTGCCCAGGCGTACTCGGCTTGCCTGCCCCACATCCGCTTCTACGGTCCCACCAATTTCTCTCCCATTGTCAACCACGTGGCCCGGTTTGCGGCCCAGGCCACACAGCAGCAGACGGCCACGGTGAGTAGGCAGCCACCAGCGTGGACGTGCAGGATAGGGCTGGCACTGGTGGGGCCCTCCCTGCCTGTCACAGGGATGACCAGACTGTAAGTTCCATCCTTCCTACCCCACCCACCCCCACGGGGCTGGTGAGCTGGGTACTCTGCCTTCCCTTGTTCTAAAATCCTAGATGCCTCTCTCTGTGCCTCAGTTTCCCTGTAAAGATGGTAAGAGGGTTGGATCAAGCTCAGCTTGATTGGTCCTGGCGTCCTGGAGCACAGACTTGAGGAAGATGCAGCAGCTCTGTCCATGCTTAGTAGGAAATAGGCCTGCGATCAATGAGGGGCCTCCCCGGGGCAGAGGGTGCTTGATACTCCTGGGACACATGGAAATCGGACACTGTGGTCCCTACAGCCGTAAAGCCGACCCTCTGGAGCACTCAGTTCCAAGAGAGTGGCCTCCGCCGCATGCTGAGGGCTGCGGGGCTGTCAGGCCCTGGCCTGGCGCTCAGTGATGAGGCTCGAGCCTGGCCCGGCCCGAGGCTGCCAGGGCTGCTGCGTGGCATCTGGAATATCTGGCAAACGGCCGTCCTGGGGATCTGTATCCCTGGTCCTCCCTCTCCCTGCCCCCCTCTCCCTGGCATCTCCAGGCCCGATGCCAGTATTGGGGTCACCAAGGGTCACCTTGCCCGCCTCCCCCACCCTCCACCAGCACCTGCCCTGCCCTCACTCTGCCATGTGAGTTGGGGGGGTCTTCTCCCCCAGCCCCAAGGGCAGCGCCCCAAGTAGCGCTTCCCAGGCCCTGTCCCCAGCCCCACGCGTCAGGCTCGGGCCGAGGCTGGGAGTCCGGCGTCCAGCCCCGGGTGGTGGGACCTGGACTGCGACTGGGGAGACTCGGGTCCGATTCCCACTCCTGGGAGACCTCACAAGCCCTGCCCCTCTCCGGGCTTCCTCCTCTGAGAGGAAAGGGTCGCTGCCCAGTGCTGAAGTCCGTTCTCGACTGCCCTTCCCACTCTACCTCCAAAACATCACCCCGAACCCACCCGCTTCCCCATCACTGTGGCTGCCGCCGCCCCTCGCTCCCGCACGGGACGCCGCAGCCGCCCCTCACCGCTCTCGCCCCTACTATCCCTTCTCCGGCCCCAGGGTCCTTTTAGCAGCAGATTTCAGATGCTGCCACTCCAGCCTCTCCCTGCTCGCCCACCTCCTCTCCTACCCACCACGCGTGCCTTCACTTACAACCATTCCAGACCATTCCGCCACCCACCTCCTTCCTATCCCTCAGACGCACCAAGCTTGTCCCCCCACAGGGCCTTTGCCCTACTGTCTCCTCCCTGGAGGTTCTTCCTTTGACTCTGCCTCGCTGGCTCCATCCTATCCCTCAGTGTCCCCTCAAACGCCACCCCCAGCAGCCTTCCTGGACCACCCATCTGAAATCCGTCTCCACCTTCTCTGTTTATTCCCGTCTTGATTCTGATGGTGACAATATCTGGTTCGCATACTCCGTGACTCCTCGTCTGTTGTGTCTCCCCCAGTGGACTCTGCCCCACGGGCCGGCTGTGCCTGTGTTCACCGTCTCCCCGCACTGGCCTGCAGCAGGCCCTCATCGTGCTCGGGGAATGGATGGATTTAAGTCGGCCCCTGCAGTGCACGGCTCAGGAGGGGGAGGAGGGGACTCAGCCAGGGCCTCTCCCGGTGGGAAAGGGACCTGGTCCCATTGGGACCACCCAGAGGAGGGAGGCACCTACCTGGTCACTAGGGAGGTGGAGGTTGGCTTCCAGGAGCGGGGGGCAAAGATAGGAGGGGGGAGGTTATGAGAGAGGGGCAGCGGGGGGGACACCGGGGCCGGCCTGGGGAGGGCAGGACAACAGGACTGGTCTGGTTGTTCAGGAGGCAGCAGAGAAGGGTCTGTGGGGAGGGGGCCCTGGGGTCAGGCTGCCGGGGTTTAAATGCTGCCCCTGCCCCTTCCTCACTGTGTCACGTGGGTAAATCACAACCTCTCGGTACAGTGGGAATACTAACTGGCCCTACCTTGAGGAGGTGGTGGTAGGATGAAATGAGATAAGGCAACACCTGGCACCCAAAGAGACCTGAAGGACGAGAAAGACGGGCGGCACAGAGTTCTGGGAAGAGCCCCCCAGGCAGAGGGAATGCAGACGCCAGGGACCGGCGGGAGGGAGCTGAGTGTGGGGGTTGGTTCTGCTGCGGGGAGCGTGATCCCTCCAGTCTGGCCCTGGTGGGTCTGCGGGCCTGAGACACGCCGCTTCCTGCACTGAGCTGGGTCCTTTATGAAATGGGAGAAGTAAGGCGCTGTGGGGGTCTGGGCAACCTGAATGGGACAGCGAGGGGGAAAGGCCGAGGAGTGGCTTTTTTTTAATTCCTTGGGGCGTGGGGCTAGGGCGGGCTGGAGAGGGTGGGGGAGAAGCAGCCCTTCAGCCTGCACACCGTTTATACGTTTATACGCCTGCGGGCAGCCCGTCGTTGTCCCGCCCGGTCTATTATGGGCCTGAGCCAGCTTTCAAAGGGATGGGAACAAGGCCTGCGTTCTTGTTTAGGGCAGAAAACACGGGGCGGGATCAGGAATGAAGCCCCGTGTTCACGCAGGGCTCTTTCACCTGCCGGCCTGGTGGGACTGGGCAGGAGGTGGGGTGCTGGGGAGAAGGGGGCCTTGCCCGCTGGATCCTCGTCTGCAGGGGGCTTGCACCCTGGGGATGGCCAGGAAGGGTGTCTGAGTTCTGGGGAGCAACTGCTGAGGCCCCCCAGAGGAAAGAGCTCAGCCGTTCCTCTGAGCAATTCTCGTCCTCTCAACACCCCTGCCACTTGTCATGACTGGTCCTCCCAACCTGGGGAGGCAGCCTGCTCCTGGCTCCCCCACCTTCAGGAAGCACTGTCACCCACCCCAGCTGTGTGACCTTGGGCCATCTCCAAGCGTCTCTGGGCTGCAGGAGTGGGGCCAGGGGGTCTCTACTGGCCCCTCCCACTCTGATGTCCAAGAAGATACAGACACTTCTCCACGTCCTGCCTTTCTTTACCCCGTCTCACTGTGCACCGAAGGTGGCGCTGCCTGATGGTGCAGCCTCAAGATCTGGAGGCCCGTCAACCTGGTTCCAACTCCAGCTCCCCCACTTCCTGGCTGTGTGCCCCAGGGCAGGTTGCTTAAACTCTCTGAACCTCAGTCTCCTCGCCTGTACAATGCGGGTGATGCAACAGTACTTGCCTAATAGCATTGTGAGGATTCAACCAGATCAGCATGTAGGTTGCTCAGCACAGTACCTGGCATATAATAAGCACTCGATAAATGTGGGTGGCCGAATCTTCTGGGGACACCTCTTGGGCCAGCGTTTGGTGACGCTGAGCATATTTAGGCCCAAGGCAAAAGGAAATAATTTATGGATTTATATTAATCCATAAATTAATAATTTATGGATGCTTTTGTGCAGCTGCTTTTGGGGGAACACTTGGTGTGGCTTCACCCTCCCTGTCCACAGACATCCGCACGTGCGTGCACACCCACGTACAGGAAATCAAGAGCAGGTGGTGGGAAGCATCTCTCCAGGCAGGCCCGCAGTCTCCCGTTCATTCACACTACACGTCTTTACCGAGCACATTCCTGCGTGGCCCCGGAGAGACCACGATGCACAAGGTGTGCCTCTGCCCTCCCAGAGCCCCCAGTAGGGGGAGCCAGGCCAGGAAACCGCAGCTGTGATGCCAGGCGATGAAACGTGTGGTAACGGAAGTACAGGATCATAAAGGCGGCCCCTCACCCAGACAGGGGGCTCAGGGGGGGCTTCTTAGAAAAGTGATGTCCAAGCTGAGACTTGGAGGATGCTTGAGTTAGCCTTGTAAAGAGCGTGTGTGTGTGCACGTGTGTGTGTGTGCACGTGTGTGTGTGTGGGGTGTCCCAGGCAGAGGGAACAGCATATGCAGAGGCCTGGAGGCGTGGTGTGTGGGCATAACTGGAGGAAGGAGTGTGATGTAAGAGGGGAGTGGGGTAGATGAGGGGGAAAAGGTGGGCCAGCTCCCACAGGTCCTCGGAAGCCAGTGAGGAATCTGGATTTTCTCGAGGGCAGTGCAGAGCCACTGAAGGCTATTAAGAGGATCAGGGGCCCAGGGGACTCCCATCATGGGGCTTTCGTCCTTCCCTCTGCTCTGGCCCATAACACCTGGGCCTTGCTGTCGGGGGCCCATTCCTGGTTGGCCACCTAGGTGTCTGGTGGACCAGTGGAGGGGGAGCTGAGAAGCAGCCGGGACCCTGGGAATTTCCCTCCGCTCTCCTCCCCACCCCTCAGCAGCCAGCTTCTCAGAAATAAGCCAGGGCGTGAGTGCAGCTTCCCCGGACCCTGCCTGGAACTGTTGTGGTGAAGTCGGTTTCTTATAAATCCAATCATGCGTTAAACGCATTAGGGGAAGCGGCTATTTACGGTCCTCGAAACCTGAAGAACCTCTGCGTAAAAGTGAAAGATACTCCATCCTGGAAATGTGTTGGGAGTTTGGGTTTTTGCTTCGACCTGACAGTGATTGGCTGCGTTTCTGGAGCACGGACAGGGTGCTGGGCTCGTGAGATGCAGAAGGGGGTGTGAGGGGCTACCCTGAGGAGCGCTCAGGGTGTGGGGGGACAGGGTTGTCCAGAGGAGCCCTCCCCAAGCGCTGATGCTGGCAGTGCAGGCAGAGCTCAGGGCTGGGGAGAGCCTTCACATCTCCTGGGACGGAGGAGTAGACGCTCAGAGGCGTCTCGGGGCTGTGGCCGGGAAGGTGTGCCAGGCAGAAGGAGGTAAAGCAGGAAAGGTGTGGAGCGGGGAAGGCTTGGGGTTGGGTGGACCAGGACTGGCGGTGGGGCCGGCAGCGCCCCTTCCCACCTCCTCCGGCCCCATTCCACCCTTCAGTCTCCCCGTCACAGCCCCTCCCACCTCCCCCTGAACTGCCTTGGGGGTGGGGCTGTGGACCCCTGGGGTGTGGACCTTAGAGGCTCCTGGACGAGCCCAGCTCTGCCTGGGATGGGCAGGAAGCCCAGGGCTTGTCAGCTGCGCTTCCATTGCCAAGGCCGCCCCGGCTAATGAGCCCACGCCGAGGCCCGGCACAGGGAGTGGGCACTGTGCTGGCTGGCTGGCACACAGGAGTGAGGGTTACAGTCCAGCGCCATGGCTCTGGGCCCTGGGCTGCTCTGCTGGACACGCAGGCCTTCCGACACTGGGTGCTGGGTGAGAGGCTGTGGACAGCTCCCCCCTGCCAGGCCCACTATGGGAGAGACAGCGACTGGCCACTGATGCCGGCGGGCCCTGGAAGAGGACATTGTGGCAAGAGCCCTGACTTTGGAGTCAGCCAGGCTTGGGTTTGAATCCAGACTGTGCCGTTCCCGGCTGTGAGGCCTTGAGCAAGACACTGAGCCTCTCTCGGCTCGTCTTCTCATCTCTAAAGGAGACCCACGGTGTGAGGGTGCGGTCACAGTCACTGTGTGTTAGTAGGGACTTCTCACCCCGTCAGTTGGTGCCCCTGGGAACTACAGGCCCTGTCTGCGCCCACCTCCCTGGGGAGGAAGGCTCCAAGGCTACGAGGGAGGCCCAGGCCAGGGCTCTCCATCTCCGAGTGTAGACGTGGGGCTGATTGAAAGGGGACAGCCAAGAGGGCCATGAGGGAGGAGAGGGGAGAACGCTGTCTGAGCTGGGAGGGGCTGGGAGACCATCCCACCACTGAGTGTGAGGCCTGCTGACCCAGGCCAAGCATTCTTTTCTTTCCTCATTGCCAGGCCTCTCAGTGCCTTCCTTCCTGCCAGCTTAGGTGCCCTGGAAATACTGCCCTGGACTGTTTCTGGTGGGTTGGAAGTGGGGTTTGAGGGCCACTTAGGGAAGGGGGTGCTGGGACAATGGTGGGCTAGGCGGGGACAAGGGTCTGGATGGGCTTATGAGGCCCCCGCAACCCCAGGGATGGGGGCCTGGCAGCAGCAGCCCTCCACCGCAGGGATTCAGGCTGCCATCTCCATAGCAACAGGTATCCCCAGCGAAGGGATTGGTCTCTTAAAGGCACAGTGCAGGAGGAGCTGGACTGCTGCTGCCCAGAGCTGGGGGTTAGGATGGTGGGGTCCAGGCCTCCAGGCGGCTCACCCCGCGCTCCTTCCTCCCACAGTTTGTGCTTGGGGGACAGGCAGGAGAGCGAGGCATCCTAGGGGCTGACCTTGTATCCTCTGATGTTCCGCAGGGAGCCGACGGGTGAGAGGGTGGCCGAGTGCTGGCCTGGGGTCTGGCCTGGTCCTGCCCTCCTTAAGCCCCCTGACCTTGACTGTCTGGGCCCCAGTTTCTCCTGGGTTGGAAGCATCAGACTAGAAGGCAGAAGCCCCAAACACTATTAGATCCACAAAGGCTTTTCTGTTTATTTCATGGATGGGGAAGACTGAGTTCCCCAAAAGGGGGCCAGAGGGTGCTACGGACAGAGCTGAGCCGTAACTGAGGTCTCAGCCAGCGTGGCACCGGGGCCGCTGCCCACAGGACCATCCAGGGAGCTCTCCTGAACCTCACTCACTCACCCCCACCTTCGCAGTTTACCCTGTAGCCACGTAGCACCCCCACTAATTATTCAGCATTTTTTTTACTTAAATAATTTCATGAAGAAACTGTATAACCCACTGTGAGTGAAAAGTCAGTTATCACTTGCCATAAATAGAGAGTAACAATAAAAATAAATACAACAAACTGTACAATGGTATTTAAGTCTGCAGACTGTTATCCCCTGAAGCTCTGCGCTTCCTGCCTTCTCTCTAATGAGGACAGTTAGCAGATGTCAGAGAGGCGTTAAAGACACCCTAGCACCAAACTCCTGGGTAGTCTGTCGAGTCGAAGGACCACTGCAAACTAGGCCCCTGCCCACCATGACTCGATGCTGTGTCTGGTGTGTGCCCCCAGTTCACTTATTCCTGGCAGAGTCCCACAGTCCCAGAAGCTCTGGCCTAGCTGACCTGCTTAGCTCCTGCAAGGTGTCTCAGAGGCTGTGCTCACGGGCAACCAGCAGGGTCGCAGGTATTCATGTGCAGGGGCGCAGAGAGGGAGAGGCTGGTCCTGGAGTCCATCAGCCAGAATGCATCTTCCTCCCCAGCCGTGAGCCTGCCTCTGCCAGGGATGCAGCTGTTGATTACCTGATTACCGAGCCGCTGCCACATGCCAGGCATGTTCTCTCTCTTGAGAGAGGTGTGGCCACTCCCACTTTGCCAGTGAAGAAACTGAGGCACGGCGAGTTCAATCAGTTGCCCAGAGTCCCACAGTGTAGCAAGTGGCAGGGCCAGGCCTCGAGTGCAGGGCCCTCCCCCGAGCTGAGGAGTCTAAGGCACACAGGGCAGGAGGGCAAGGGCAGTTTGTGCTTCCGGCCGCAACCGGGTCCGAGTTTAGACGGATGAGAGGCTTGCAGGGGCCGGGGCGCCTGGGGAGGTGGCTGGGATTTGGCCACAGGGAGGGAAGAAGAGCCACCTTCCTCCCAGGGGCCAGAGGGTTTGGGGGGTTGGGAAAGGAGGAGGGTCGGGGCGCCAGGCCTCGGGGCCGTGCTGAGTGCCCGCTGACTGCTCCCTGCAGCAGTACTTCATCCTCCTCATCATCACGGACGGGGTCATCAGCGACATGGAGGAGACGCGGCACGCCGTGGTGCAGGCTTCCAAGCTGCCCATGTCCATCATCATCGTGGGCGTGGGCAACGCCGACTTCGCCGCCATGGAGTTCCTGGACGGGGACAGCCGCGCGCTGCGCTCCCACACGGGCGAGGAGGCAGCCCGCGATATCGTGCAGTTCGTGCCCTTTCGAGAGTTCCGCCACGTGAGTGTGGGCCAGCCTAGCAAGGGGGCGGTCCAGGATCCCGGCAGCCATAGCTGATGGTCAAGGATGCAAGTCTCAGGGTTGCCTCCCCAATCCCAGGCTCCTCTAGCCTCAGCTCCACCGACTGTCCCTCCTGAGGGCCCGCTGTGTGCCCAGCGCCATGCCAGGCCCTGCCCGCAGACAAGGGCCCATGACCGTGTGAGCACTTGCTGCAGCAAGCTGACGGAACCCCAGGCAGCGGTGCCCCGTCCAGACTGGGGCTCCAGGGCAGGGTTTGCTGGGGGACCTGAAGCAGAAGTAGGCAAAGCATTCGGTGCAGACAGAGGGACGAGAGCACAGCCCAGAGGTGAGGGAGGCTTTCCTGGTAATCACACCTCACCCAGCCTCCTCACTTCACATTTCAGGATGGCCTCCTCTCCCTAAGGGCCTCTACAGGGGGCCTGGTGGCCTCACCTTGTTCCTGGAGATGGCTCTGGTCCCATTTGCAGGTGACCCCAGGTTGGCTTCCCAGTCACTGCCCTGGCAGCTGGGCCCATAAGGAGCCCCAGAGGGAGCACAGCCTCTCAGATGCCACCCCTGTACTGCCAGCCTGGGGCCTCACTCTTATTTGACCAGAGGCACACCGTGTGGCCTTGGGCAAGTCCTTGACCTCTCTGGGCCTCAGTTCCCTGAGCTGTAAGGGCCGCTCCAGGTGCCGTGGCTCAGATCCCGGGAGCCAGTCCCAGCAAAAACTGACCACTCTGTTTTGTACCCAGCGGTCCTCTCGTCTCTGCCCAGTATCCTCTGGGCTCGCCTGAGATGGTTCAGCTCCTTCCTCTGGAGCATTAGCTTCCTGACAACACATGCTGGGTGTCGGCCACCCATTCATGCCTGGGAGTTTGACTGAGCCCCTCCCCGTGCCTGGCCTGAGGCTGGGCGTTCAGCGTGAACCAGACAGCCATGGCCTGTGCATACTGGCCGAGGTGCTCAGGGAGTTTGCCAGATGAGCAGGCTGTGCAGCTGGCCTCCACCACCTCTTTCCCCGAAAAACCTCCCACAGACAAAGTCAACCTAAAGGGTTACTCCAGGGGAAGAGTTATGCTTAATGTAAAGGCAGGCACTGGTCGTGGTGGGCTTGTGGGCATGGGCTGGCATGAGGGACGCTAGTTTTAGATAGCCCTGGCCCTCGGCCCAGATTTGTCCTCCAGGGACACCGTCTGTTGCAGCTCTCTGGGCCTGGTGCCCCTCACAACTTCCGTTCAGTAATCCTTACTCTCTCTCCTCTCCACTCCACCCTCAACCCCGCAGGCAGCAAAAGAGACCTTGGCCAAAGCTGTGCTGGCGGAGCTGCCCCAACAAGTTGTGCAGTATTTCAAGCATAAAAACCTGCCCCCCACCAACTCGGAGCCCGCCTGAGCGCCGGCCCGCACCCAGCCGCAGCATGCCAGCTGGGCCCCCCGCCCGCCCCCAGGAACACCCTCCCCCAGGAACACGCACGCTCACCCTGCTTCCTCGTGGGTGGCCTTTTTTTTACCGATCCACGTTTTTATTTTTTACAACCGGACCTCCACCCCCAACTTCCCCCAGCCCAGCTGGGCTTCCTTTGTTGGAGTCACTGATGATGCTTCCAGGCCAAACTGGCTTCCTCTCCCCACCCCTGCCACTCTTAAGTACTGAATGTACTTTGTACAATTTTAGTGGAATTACTATTGTTATTAAAGAGAATAAAATTTTTACAATCATAACTGGCTTTTTCCAAGTAACTAAATGCAGACTCTGAAAGGAACGTGTCCCCGGTGCATACTTTGTGTCGTAGCCTGCACCTAATTCCTGCTGTTTTTTTAATACTGTGACCATGTTCTATTTGTTATACTCAGGGTAATAAAGGAGTTTCAGATGTCCCTGTGTCAGCTCCTTCCTCAGCCCGGACCTGACGGGCTCACTGATCTGGGAAAGGAAACATGAAAACCCCTTCCCCCAGCAAGCCTGGGAAGTTGGTGTAATCCCTTCTGCTTGGGGACATGCAGTCCCCGTGAACAGTGATGCCTCTGTTACACAGGCACAGAACCTGGCACCTTGTACATGCTCAATAAATATTTGTGGATGAACAGAATGCACGGGCCCCACCAGCAACTGTAGGTCTTCCGGCCCCTGCAGAGCCCACACCAGTGTTTGTTTCTGGGAATCCCCACATGCTGGCCCAGCCAGCACCATTGGTGCCTTCCCCTTCTTCCTCTTGGTCCACACTGTTCTGTGTCCCCCCACCATGCACACACAGGGCAGCAGTCGCTGCCACCCATTTGCTCCTCCTCCAGGTCTCCCAGGCATTGGGGTTCGCCCTGTGGTCTGCAGTGTGTGAAAGCCTCTTTGGCCTCAGGATGCTAAACAGTGAGAGCCACTGGTTCCTACCGCATGCCCCACTCTGGCTCAGGCCCAACTTCATGAAACCAGCCAGGGGACCAACCTCTGAAACTCCAGCCACCCTCCCAGTTCCTCTCTTCCACGTAACACATCGTTCTTACCCACCTCCCCCCTGGAGTTCCAGCTAGCCCCTTTGCCACAGGCTCACTGTAACCTAATAACAACTAACATTTCTGTTAAGCACTGTGTTTCCAGCTCCGTGTCAAGTGCTTTACAGGCATAATCTTGATGAACCCTTCCAACAGCCCCCACCTGTGACCGTTTCAGAGATGAGGAAACAAGCAGAGAAGCTAATCGAATCTATTAGAGGCAGAGCCAGAACTTACATCTGGGTCTGGCTGACTCCAGAGCCCCTGCTCGTTCCACTGCATTGCCGTCCCCCCTCAACTCTGCAAAGGAGCCTTCTGCTCCAGCAGCTGCTGAATTTGTCCCTCCTCTCCACTGAGACCGGGAAGTCAGTTACCACGACCCACACCCCAGGTCAGCAATTCTTACTAGTGACCTGCTAGACCTGGGTGGTGCCCCAGGCAGGTTCTTCCCTCCAGGTGCCTAGTCATCTCAGGAGCCAGTGTTCATCTGGTGGGATGGAGTGAGGGGCGTCTTCATCCTAGGCTTCCAATGCCTCTGCGGATTCTGTAGCCACCAAAAGTCGGCTGAAATATCCTTTAAGGGCCCCTTCACATCTCCTAGAGGCCGCAGGGCTGCTTGGAGCCCTGATTTCCCCAAGGACCGCCAGGAAATCACAGCACACCGGCCCAGGGACCAGCTTGGCGACATGGATGGAATCCCAGGACCAGTGCATCTGGCTCCTTGGTTCATGCCAGCTGCATGACTGGGTGCTGGTCACAACAACAGCACAAGACTGCTTGTTTCCCCTCCCATTTGGCAGTTGAAGTGAGTCTAGCTGGATATCATATCACATCCAAAAAAGTTTGTAACCCCCCCAACCTGAGAGAATCTGTCAAGTTCCGATTCACCAGAGGCCTCTATAGGGGAGCAGTCTTCTCCCAGCCCACCTCCCCTCCTTAGCCCCCAGGGGACGAGTGTTTTGGGGTGACCACTTCTCACGCAGACCTCTCCCTTACACCTCCCCATGGGAGTCATTTACCAGATTGGATACTGACATCTATTGGGCTGTGTTAAGGTAGAGTCCCTGCCTTGCATCCAGGGGCCATCCCAAATGCTCAGACTCATGGGCTACCTACCTCAGGTATGGGGTCTGCAGCCCCCACTTGCTGGCTTCATGTGGGAGCAGACCCAGCCACAACTGCCCTTTCTTCCCCCTTCTCTACCCGAGGATGGGTAGATCAGTCAAGTAAGCCCTCTTCTGCCAGCAGGCGGGAGTTCACAGGGGAAAGGAATGTGCCTGAACTCCTGACCAGGCCAAATCATCACTTAAAAACAAAATAAGTCCTGGGGAGGTAACATACAGCATGCTGACTATAATTAATACTACTGTATTGTATATTCGAAAGTTGCTAAGAGGGCCGGCCCCATGGCTTAGCAGTTAAGTGCGTGCGCTCCACTGCTGGCGGCCCGGGTTCGGATCCCGGGCGCGCACCGACGCACCACTTGTCTGGCCATGCTGAGGCCGCGTCCCACATACAGCTAGAAGGGTGTGCAACTATGACATATAACTATCTATTGGGGCTTTGGGGAAAAAATGAGGAGGATTGGCAATAGATGTTAGCTCAGAGCCGGTCTTCCTCGGCAAACAGAGGAGGATTAGCATGGATATTAGGGCTGATCTTCCTCTCAAAAAAAAAAAGAAAGTTGCTAAGAGAGTTAAATCTTAAAAGCTCTCATCACAAAGAAAAAGATTTTGTTAACTATTGTGGTGATGGATCATTTTGCAATATATAAAAATACTGAACAATTATGTCATACACCTGAAACTAATATAATGTCATATGTCAATTATATCTCAATAAAAACCAACCAACCAACCAAGCCTTGGTGCTGCTACTGGTTCTGACACCTGGAGAGCAGGCTGGAAAGAGCACTTGGAAATCTGACTACAAGACTCCTTCACCGCGTCCCCGCCACTGAGGCCCGGGCACTGGCAGTTGTTTAAATGTTTCACGGAAACCCCAGAAAGCCAGATGTAGAGCAAGGCTCAAGTTAAAGGTCTGGTTCTGTCACCCAGCTGTGCAACCTCAGGCAAGTTGTTCAACCATTACGAATTTTGGTTTCCTCTATAAAATACAGAGAAGGGCTGCTTCACAGGACTTTTTTTAGGATGAAAGGCTACTGTCCACAAAAATGGTCCACAAACGTCCCAAACAGTGCCTGGCACGTACATAGCAGGCCCTCGGCATACAGTGAAGGAACATAAGGGGTAATGATGTGCGTGGCTGTTACTCAGACAGTGACAGAGAAGCCCCGCTGACCGCCTCAAGCTCAAAGGGGAGGTCATCTCTGGGTTCTGCTGCCTGGCTCCTCTGCAAGCTCTGATGTGGGGGCCACATCCTGCTTGCTACTGCTGTCACTCTCCCTAAACTGTTGCTTCAGCAGGTAAGGGAGCAAAATGCCAGCCCTTGCCAGCGTCACTAAGGCATGAACGTGCAACTGGCTTCTTGGGTTCAACTTGTGACTACAAAAGCGTTGCCAAGACTCTAGCCTCCCACCGAGCAGAACACGCATTCCACACTGTTACGCGTAAGTGGGCTGAGGACACCAAGAAATCAAGAAAATACCCAAGTACAAATGATGGTGCATTGCCACTGAGCTCTCCTTTTTGTTTTTCTGGAGGGGCTTAAGATGACAGCTGAGCCATATACCCACGGCTAGGACACCGGAGCCAAGGAACCGGGTGTGCCTCAGCAATTAACATTTAGCTAAGAGGGAAGCACACAGCAGAAGCTGGTGGTTGGAGCTCTGACGACCAGATCTGACCCTTCATTGTGCCAGTGTTCTAGCTGCAACTGAGGAACGTAGGATAGAAAAACCTGCCATAAAGCACCACTAACGGAAGCTCGGGCCCCCTGCCCAGAAACGGGGGAGGCCAGTGGTAACAGTATTAATGAGGATGACCACCATTTACTGAGCACTGTGTGCCAGATACCACACCAAGTACCTAAGCCCGATTATCTTTCACCCTCACTAGGAAGTTGGTATCATTCTTCCTATTTACAGAGGAGGAAACTGAGGCCCAGTGAGGTTAAGGGCCTTGTTCAGGAGACCCAGCGAGTAAATGTCTGGCTCCAAGCTCATAACCACGATGGTCTATCTAGGGGAGGTGGAGCAAGGCTGAGTTCCCAGGGAGGAGAAGCAGAAGCAGCGGGGGAGTCTCAGGCGGACGAAGTCTGTCTTGGGTGGAAAGAGGCAGCCAGACGGAAAGCAACCTACGAGGCGGAGAGTGAAAGAGACGAGAACGCAAAGGGCTAGCCTAGGCCACCCCTAGTTAGGGACCTGACTTTCAGTCTAGAATGCTCTTGAAAAAAACTGAAGCCCTCCTTTCCCCTCCCAACTCTGGATTTGAGAAGCCAGCTCTCTCTCCTCCTGGGTCCTGGGAACAGGGAAGGGACACACACACAGGTCACCAGCCCCCTCCTGGGTCCAGTCACATCCTCCTCCCTGCTTCTTACAGATGGAAAACTGGATGCTATGAATTCCGTGCTCCCTTTCTCCCCACTCAGGTGGGTGCAGAGCCAAAGGTAGATGGCTAGCAGCAAGTGGTCGAGAGGGCATGGTGTGACACAAGCTAGAGAGTCCAAACAGAGCTGGCCATAGGATTCCTCACAGACAAGCTTTCTGTTCAAGCTTTTTAAGAATTTCAAGAATTTTAAGAATACTACCACTCAGGACAATGGAAGCAGGTTTAAAGAAACCCACCCCAAATTTTGTTTTTATCCCTTAATGCCTAGTTATAAAATCCCATATAATAATAAAATTATTATTATTATTATTTCCTTTCATCTCTGTTTTTCTCCTCTTTTTGGGCTTGAACCACACTGTCTACACTGGATGCTTTCCAAGGCTGCTTCCTCTATTGGGCAGACCAGAGCCGGTTCTGCTAGTCACGGTGTCTACAGAACCTGTGCCTCAGTTCCAGGGCTCTACAATGGGTACAATGGAATACCCATGAGGAAATGATCACCAGTGACTCACAATCTCTCCAGAGACACCAGGGCAGAAATCCCACCTTCTCAACATAATCGAGCTGTTACGGTAGATGGGGAGGGAGCTGGGAACACAAGATTCAGTATAGGAAAAGCAAGAGCTTGTTCTCTGACAGGTTTATTAGCTTTCAAGTTAGTGTGTGTTTTTAATGCCTGTAACCCTTTGTCCACTTTTTCCACCATCAACAGAGGCCAAGAGATAGAGCAATGGCCTCTTCAAAGTCAAACCACATACAAATGGTGACGTGGATTCCTCGGTCTGCCTCCTGAAACGACTTGAGGTTGCTCTGGGTACAGGCTGTGATGATAACAGCACGATCGCAGGAACAATGAAGCAGAGAAGCAGAAGGTGCCCACACAGTTTTACCTGAACGTCTTGTTTGTTAGCATGGAGCTGGTGCGCCTGCACTGACAGTCGGGAACAATTAGCACAGAGCAGTTCTGAAAAGGAGGAAGAACTCACGAGGCATCAGTTATGGGTGAAGGGAAGCCACCATCTGGCAACGGGTCCCAGAGCATCGCTGCACTGGAGGGAAAGGAGGGGCTGGACGAGATCCAGGGGCCTCTCTGCCCACGTTCAAACTGAGCAGCTTCTCGCCTGCCAGCACCACAGTGTCAACACGCTCCGTGTGTGTCTCTCCCCGTCTCACACCAAGGAAGGAGAAACAACTGATGCAGGAACCAAGGGGAAGAACGAACTGCACAGGCTCATTCTCCTGAAGCGGGGGAAACTACAGATTTTTTTTTTTAAAGCCCATGCCTCTCTCTGTCCTTGAGGCCTCCATACCCTGTCTCCCCTTGTCCCCCCTCCCCCCCAAAAGGACAGCCCTTGCCCCCCTTTATGAGACAGAGGTGGAGCAGTACCACTGGGCCTCAGCTGCTCACAGCTCGGAGCTGCTGTGTGGGAAGGGAAAAGAGCAGGAGGGACAGCAGATAAAAGAGGAGGAGAGGACAAGGGCAGCACCTTCAGACTAGAAATAGCTTGCAGAATTAGAAGCCACAACTATAGTATGTATCAAACAGAGAGGGGCCTCGACAGAGTACAGAGTATTGTCAGAATACGCATGTGTGTCCCACTGGTTGGCTATATTGGGATTCCAGGAGCTGCCAAATTAGATCATCTCGTCCACACACCTACCAGCACTTCTGTCTCTGGCCATGATGAAATAAGGCCAACATTTCTCTAAGGTTTCGAGTCTTAAATGGGATTGGATGCAGGGAGGAGAAGGAATGGCCAAAGTAAGGGACAACTCCACGACAACGACGAGTGTTAAGTGACGCCCCCTGTAGTTGATCATCTTTACTTAGTCACACAACATCAAGAAGTCGCTACTCCCAGGGGAGTGCGCCATTTCAGCACTGGGGTCAGTTCTCCTTCCCTGCGCATGCTCCACAAGGCAGTACAACCAAAGGACGTGCTTATCCCGAATGAAGGTCTAAAGAATACCTGTCTAATACTGGCCCTTGCTTCTTTGTGCTGTCAGGAAAGGAAAAAAAGGAAAAAACAAGAAAGCAATATAATCCAAATCTGTGCAAGCCAATGGGTGCCTATCCTCCCAGGGCGTTTTTAGTGGCATTTCTGCTGGGCCCTGACCTCTGCCCCACGACAACACTGAGGAGGGAGGCAGAGGGACAGGTTTGGGCATCTGCACTGGACTAGAAAGAGAAATCAAACACAAGTCAGGCCACTGGTAAATTCTGGCACATTTTTAGATGACGTTAAAAATGTCTCGGTGCGCACAGGAAGCAGGCAAAGGAGTTTTCTGAGGGAGGTAATGCCTGAAGGCAGAAGGAATGTCCGGTCTACTCTTGGGGAGGAGCTCCCGGTGGTAAGGACATGGGAGCTAGGGGGCCTCGAGGAAGGTGTTGGTTCGGAAGATGGAGGAGACGATCTTGCCGGTGGCGTTGATAGTACCTTCGCTGTCGGAGCTGGACTCAGAGTCACTGCTCCCGGAGTAGGCGCCCAGGCCTGGGAGGATGCCGATACAGACCGCAGCGGAGGGGCAGTGGATGGAGGGACCACTCAGGGACGTGCTTCCAAGAGACACGCAGGACGGGGCTTCTGCAAAGGAGGAGGAAAGACTGTTACTTCATCACCTCTTTCCAACGTTGATTGGGTGCTTTCCATATGCCAGGCACCGTGCTGAGGGCTTTACCCACAGAAGCCCTCAAAACAACCCTACGCAGTCAACACTAACATCACCTTCATCTTACAGCTGTGCTCCTCTCTGACAATTGAGAAAACTGAAGCCACAGTCAGAGAACATCTTAAGACCATGCAGAATGTCACCACATAGCTGGGGCAGTTTTTGTCCCAGGAAACCCACAGGTACTCTGCCACCTCAGTGACAGAAAGCCTCCATCTAGAAAACGCAGGGCTTGACGGTGAAAGGAAAAGTTAAGAACTCTGCTCCACTCCTTCTTCCCTCTAAACCTTCCCAGCCTCACTTAGTCACCATAGCAGCCTGATATGTAGGGATCCCCCAGGGTACTGATGAGAGGTCAAAAGACCTGGCTATGGTTAAAGGGCACTAAAGAGTAGAAAACAATAAATTCACTCTGAATCAAAAGATAATGTACTAAAATAATGCCAGAGCTCACTGGCGAGTGAGCGCTGGAGTTTAAACCTCACTGGCTCAGGCTGACAAGCATATTACCTTCCAGGGTTTTGCCTTAACAAACCCCTAACACACACCTTACCTAAATGTGAAAAGGATACGTGGTGCCCAGTATATGAAATCAGGAGTAAGTAAAAATACCACTGAGAAGCAAAAAGAGATCTCGAATAGCCAGCACAGAGTGCAGGAGCTCCGTGTCTGTGCTTGTCTTACAGAAAGTCCTAATAAGGAAAAAGAAGCCACTAAAGACAAGCAGTGTTAAAACATGGAGACGGAGAAACATGAAATGAGAGCTGACAATGGTTGCAGAGATGGCGATGACAAAGGCTACAAGAAAGCAGAGGCAGGTATTTGCAACAAATATCACAAGAGCTCATTTCTTTACGATATAAAGAGTTCTTCCAAAAGCAACCAACCAACCAACGACTGAATGGAAAAGTGGACAGAAGACAGGGACAGTTCACAGAAAAAGAAACATGAATTTTAAACACAGGAGAATAAACAATATAAAAGGAGAGAAAGTATGCGGAACAGGCATCTTTGTATGTTGCTGAGGGAGCATAGGGAAATTTGGAAATGTCCTTCAAACTGAAATGCTGTTCATATGAGAACATTCACTGCAGCACTGCTGACAGCAGCAAAAGACTGGAGACAACCTAATGTCCATTAACAGGGACCAGTTAAGCAATGGACTACTATTCAGCCAGTACAAAGAATCAAGTATCTCTGTGTACTGGTATTGAATGGTCTCCAAGACTCTGTGCTAAATGAAAGGGGCAAGGGTGTGTAGAAGTTATAATTTGTGGGGAGAAAAAAACATGCCCATGTATATGCATGACAATGTCTGAAAAAATACATAAAAAACTAGTAACAGCGGCTGCTCTGGGGAGAGGAACTGAATGGTTGGGCAACAGGAGAGACTTAACTTTTCACTCTACACTCTTCTGTCCCTTTTGAATTTTCTATGATATGCATACACTACCTGTTTAGACAATTGTTTAAAAAGGCAAATGTAAAAATTCAAAGAGCATCCTGGGCCACTTAAACTAGGGAGGAACAGTCCCACATATCTCTGTAACCCCAAGGGCATCCCTGAATTCCAGCCAGGAAGGCTGTTGAGGACTGGACAGTCCTAACGACGAGAGGGATTACTTGTCTCTATTTTCCTCTAACGCTAAGTCTCTTGAGGGCAAGGGCCCCTTCTTCCCCATTCCATGCCCTTGGCATAGAGCATAGGGCCTGGCACAGAGCAGGCCAGCACTCACAATGTGTCAGAATGCAGGGAAACCTGTTAAAGGCATTTTACAGGTTGACTGTAAATGGCTCAATTTTTTGAGGTGGGATGTGAAAATTTGGGACATAACATCAAACTGTCTACCATTCATTATGTGAATATTCACTGTACTATTATTTTCACATAACAACGATACTTCCAGTGCAGTTATGCACTACATAATGATGTTTCAGCCAACAATGAACTGTGTATATGATGGTGGTCCCATAGGATTAGTACCATATGGCCTAGGAGTGTAGTAGGCCATACCATCTAGGTTTGTGTAAGCACACTTTATGATGTTCACACAACAAAAAAATCACCTAACGACGCATTTCTCATAACATATCCCTGTCGTCAAGCAACATACAATTGTATTGTCAGAAAAATTCAGTTGTTTAAAAAAAACTGATATTTTATAAGGGTATGAATCAATTACTCAGAAAAGTAATTTATCTGTTCAGTGAGATAAGTCATTTTATTAAGTATTTCAAGGGTGAACTGAATTTTAGAGTCTATCTTAGAAAAGAAGGATCAAGTTCAGAATACCTATGGAGGACCAGAGGTGGTCTGAGGGAAGGATGGAAGCCAGCCACAGAAATGCAACCAAGGAATCTGGACCACTGTGGCATCAGCAGAGTTTAAGCCAAAAGACCAAATCTCTCAATTACCTAGGAGCTTTCAAGTAAGAAAAGAGACTGCAACTCTGACAAATTTCATTCCAAAAGCAGTTAATTGTCCAAAGAGAACAAAGTGGTGCCCTCTGATCTCACCCATTTGGTGAAGTTTCCTGCCAACTTCTGCATTTGCAGGACCACACTGTCATACCAAAATAATACCGAAAATTACTAATAGAGACTGTTCTTGGGATTCAGACAGATGCGTGACTTGAGAGTAGATGGGGCCAACTTGTGCATTCACTGGCTCTGCTCAGAGCTTAAGTCCAGAGCCTCTAGTGGAGGAAGCCTGAACCTCCATTAGGATCAAAGCTAAGGAGGCAAATCCTTTTACTGCCGAGGAAAAGACTCTGAAGCAAGCTTCAGGGTATATTCTTCTCATGGGACCTTAGCTCCTAGCAAAAGAGGATATTTCTTGCCCAGCTTCTGCTGTAAGAATGGAAGGGTAGGAAGAAGGGGTTTAGAATGACAAAAAAGATGGATCTGAAACAAAAGTGTCTGCCTGAGAGAGTTTAAAGAAGCCATGCCAGTTTTCCTTTCCATTGATTGATGCAAATAGTTCCTACCAGAGAATAAGTACCACATACAGGACTATTAGTTAACTAGTTGAAATACATTTAAGACTTCTATGAAGTTTTAGATATAGATAAACTTCTATGAAGTTTAGTATACACACACACACACAGAGTATAAGTTATCCTATTTAACTAGCCACAGTTTAGCAAGTTTCCCAATATTAAAACGATATCGGTGAAATGGAACTCCTACATTGTTGATGGGAATGTAAACTGGGATAACTTCTTTGCAGGGCAATTTGGTAATATTTATCGAAATTATAAATGTATATTCTCTCTGACCCAATAATTCTACTTCTAAGTATTTAACCTGATATATTTGTGAATGTGAAAAATGATGCACCTACAGAGGTATTTAATGAACCATCAGAACAGACAAAGAATGGAAACAATCTAAACATTCAATAAAAAATGGGATAAATATAGCATAGTACAACCATACAATGGAATACTACACATCCTTAAAAAGGAATGAAGTAGCTCTTTATGTTCAGATATACAACAATTCCCAAGGTACAATAAAAGTGAACTAAGCAATGAACAAAAGAGTACGTTAATTAAAATAATAATAATGATAATAGGAAGCACAAAAACAATATATGAAGTATTCTTGCCAAAAAATCAACTTGAATTGATCAAGCTCTAGATCTAATTACCATTTTACAGGAAACACAGGGTATAAAGGAACACCATGGGGATGTAATCAGCAAAATCTAGAGTATGGGAAACTCCCACAGGACAAAGACCCAGTTTTTTCACAAATAAAGTACCAAGGAAACAAAATATACATTAAAAAAGGAGGAAGAACCTAAAGGTTAAAGAAGTCTCATTTAAAAGACATATTAGGGCCGGCCCTGTGGCTTAGCAGTTAAGTGCGAGCGCTCCGCTACAGGCGGCCTGGGGTTCGGATCCCCAGCGCGCACCGATGCATCGCTTCTCCGGCCATGCTGAGGCCGCATCCCACATATAGCAACTAGAAGGATGTGCAGCTATGACATACAACTATCTACTGGGGCTTTGGGGGGGAAAAAAAAAAAGACATATTAACCTATTGTTAAGACGCCATAGGGCCGGCCCTGTGGCTTGGTGGTTAAGTGTGCGCGCTGCGATGCTGGCAGCCCGGGTTCGGATCCCGGGTGCGCATTGAGGCACCACTTCTCTGTCCATCCTGGGGCCGAGTCCCACATACAGCAACTAGAAGGGTGTGCAGCTATGACATACAACTATCTACTGGGGCTTTGGGGGCAAAAAATAAAATAAATAAAATCTTTAAAAAAAAAAAAAAAAGACGCCATAAGATGGTAATATTTCCATTGATCTACAGATTCAAGCAATCTCTATCGAAATCCCAGCTGCCTTTTTTGTAGAAATTGACAAGTTGATCCCAAAATTCATATGGAAATGCAAGGGACCTTGAAAAGCCAAAATGATCTCAAAAAAGAACAAAGTTGGAGGACTCACACTTCACGATTTCAAAACTTACTACAAAGTTATAGCGATCAAGACAGTCTGGTAATGGCACAAGAACAGACACACAGATCAATGGAAGAGAAAAGAGAGTCCAGAAATAAACCCACACACGTTGGTCAACTGATTTTTGACAAAAGTGCCTCAATAATTCAGTGGGGAAAGAACAGTCATTTCAATAAATGGTGCTGGGCCAACTGGATATCCACACAGAATGAAACTGGATCCCTACCTCATGCCATATACAAAAACTAACTCAAAATGGATCAAAGACTGAAATGTAAGAGCTAAAACTATAAAACTCTTAGAAGAAAACATAAGTTAGTAAATCTTCATGACCATGGATTAGGCAATGGTTTCTTAGATATGACACCTAAAGCACAAGCAACCAAAGAAAAAACAGATCAACTAGATATCATCAAAATTTAAAATTTTTGTGCTCCAGAGGACACTATCAAGAAAGTGAAAATACAACCCACAGAATTACTCAGAATTTGAGTAAATACTTCTCTAAAGAAGATATACAAATGGCCAATAAATACATGATGCCAAAATCATTAGTCATTAGGGAAATGCAAACCAAAACCACAATGAAATACCATTTCACATCCACAAGGATGGATATAATAAAAAACGACAATAACAAGTGTTGATAAGGATGTGAAGAAACTGGAACTCTCATATACTGCTGGTAGAATATAAAAATGATACAGCCACTTTGGAAGGCAATTTGGCAGTTCCTCAAAAAGTTAACAGCAATTCCATTCCTAGGTATATACCCAAGGGAATTGAGAACAGTTGTTCACTCAAAAACTTGTACATGAATGTTCATAGCAGCATGATTTATAACAGCCAAAAAGTGGAAACAAGCCAAATGTCCATCAACTGATGAATGGACAAACAAAATGTGCCATATCACACAATGAAATATTATTCAGCTGTAAAAAGTACTGATACACGTTACAGCATGGATGAACTTTGAAAACATCATGTTAAGAGAAAAGAAGCCAGACATAAAAGGTCACATATTGCATGATTTCATTTACATGAAATGTCCAGAAAAGGTAAATCCATAGAAACAGAAAGATTAGTGGTTACCAATGGCTGGGGAGAGGGAAGAACAGGGAGTAACTGCTAATGGGCATGGAGTTTCTTTTTGGGGCAATAAACATGTTTTGGAATTTGTGGTGATGACTATACACTCTTGTGAACGTATTAAAAATCACTGAGTTGTATCCTTTAAAAGGGTAAATTTTATGGTATTTTATGGTATGGGAATTATATCTCAACAATTTTTTTAAAAGCCATATAAGCCAAATACAATGTCTAATCCACGCTTGGATTTTGATTTTTAAAAAACCAATTGTCAAGAAAAAAAATTATGGGAAAATGAATACTAATTCGATATTTGATAATATTTGGAATTATTGTAATATTTGAGGTGTGATAATGATACTAAAATGACGTTAAAACAGGGGTCGGCCCGGTGGCTTAGCGGTTAAGTGCACGCGCTCCACTACTGGCGGCCCGGGTTCGGATCCCAGGCGCGCACCGACACACTGCTTCTCTGGCCATGCTGAGGCTGCGTCCCACACACAGCAACTAGAAGGATGTGCAACTATGACACACAACTATCTACCGGGGCTTTGGGGAAGAAAAAAAGAAGGAGGATTGGCAACAGAAGTTAGAAAAAAGGAGGAGGATGGGCAATAGATGTTAGCTCAGAGCCGGTCTTCCTCAGCAAAAAGAGGAGGATTAGCATGGATGTTAGCTCGGAGCTGATCTCCCTCACAAAAAAAAAAAAAAAAAAATTACGTTAAAACAAACAACTTAAAAAAACCCCTATTTTTTAGGGATACATACAGAAGAATTATGGATGAAACAATTTGATGCTGGGATTTGCCTCAAAATACAAGGTATAAATGAAATAAGATTGGATATGTGTTAAAAGCTGTTGAAACTATACGATGGGGTTCATTATACTATTGCCTCAATGTCTGAATATGTTTTAAGTTATCTATAATAAAACATTTTAAAATATATATGTTTGTAATTGCTTGTACATACATAAATAACTCTGGATGGATAGATACGAAATGTATAATACTGTCCCCTCTGGGAAGGAGAATTGGATGGAAGAGGATATATGGGTAGAAGGGATACACTTCACTGAAAGTCCTTTTTAAAAGTAGATTCTAGAGCAAAAAGGTATCAGCAACAGCTGACCATTATTGATACTCAGTAGATACGTATCAAAAAATATCCATTAGATACACATTAAAAAATATCCACTATTTTTTCGAGAGAGTAATAAATGTAAGCCCTGTTTTATAGATGACCCATTGACTTTAGCTTAGCGTGTCAATCCCACAGGGAGTCAGGGGTGAAGTGAAAACACTCTTGAAATTCTCATTCCTGATCCAGCCCCCAGGATACACTGACCTTCACTTACAACTTTGCCACTTACTATAGTGCCAGTTTGATTACATAAAAGTAACCACCAAAGACAGTGTACTCCTGGAAACTGTATTAAGCCTCTAGGCTCAGTTCAATCCAACCATCAGCAGGAGGCAGGCATTCTACCTCTCACTGGTAGCACGCCAGATGAAATCAAGAAACTTGACATTTGGGGGAGACAAGAGAAACCCTGTGTGAGCTGAGGTGATATGACCAGGGTTTGGCTTTGTAAGCACTCCTAGGAGAGCACAATTGTCATTTATCAGTTCCACTGGTTTCTAACATACTACTTTGCAGGGCAGCTGACATCCTCTTGGGTATAAACCCTGCCTGGCATAAAACAGTTCAGTAAACTAACTTTGGGTAGGCTTGCTTAGAGACAAATGCATACATTCACAGACGCAATGCATTCCAGCCCTTTACTGTGGTTCATGTGTATTCTGAGTACAGAATGAAACGAAGGCTGCCACCCACCTTGATTCTTGTCATCTGGGTCAGGGTCCGATTTCAGTCTTTTCACACTGTTGCCACTCTCTGAGCTGTAACAAAAAAACATGGTGATTTGAGCTACATCCAATCTTGGGGATCAGAGCTTTGGGAATCAGGAGTGCCAATAACCATTTATACGGGTCTTAGGCAGCCTCAAGGAGCTGGGATGATCTGAAATGAAAAGTCTTCATTTCAGGATCTTAATCTCCTTCCAGTTATATTATTAGTTATAAAGACAACTTAAACTCCTGACCAATTCAAGGGGTAAAGCATTATACCTTCAAGAATCACCTCAACTTCAGATTCTTTGTTGTCCTTATCATTCATCCTGGTTAGAACCACAGATGGATTTCAAGAATATCTGGACATGTTCAGAAATGACAAAAATTTAGTTAAGTTATTAAAGATTGAAGGAAACATCTTTAGCGGCATGCTAGAAATTCTGCAAGTCACCCAAAAGACTTTCACTATAAGAATATCTAAAGAATGTACTTCAATGAGAAAGGAAATGATCCCAGAAGGAAAAGGATGGTGAACAAAGAAACCGGCAAATACGAATATAAATCTAAACAAATACTGTCTGTATAAAAAAATAACATCTAACTTGTGATGTTAAACATGACCATACTAAAGTGGACAGCACTAACATGTGAGAAAGGAAGAGGGTGATTGTCGCTAAAAGTTTTAAGATCTGTGTATAATTTTGTAGGTAAGTAAGATAGCTATTTACTTTAGGTTTTGCTAAGTATGCCTGGTAAATTGCAAGGTTAACCACCAAAAGCATAGAAATAGAATACATAAATCCAAACTAGTAGAAAGAAAAAAATAATGAACAAAAGATTTTAAAATCTTCATTTTTTTAAAAAGCAAGAATACAAGGGAAAAGTACTTTTTAAAAGTAAAAAGATAAATAAAATTAAGATAGTAGCAACTATATAAAAATCCTAATAAATCGAAACCTATCAGTAAAAAGAGATTAACTGATTAAACTTTAAATCAGCTATTTATGAGACACATCTAAAAACTTAACAAAAGCAAAACCAAACCAAACAACTTAAGACGGAGAAAGACTGCAAGTAAAAGAATGGAAAAAGAGTTAGGCTGGGGCACTGATATTAACATTAGGACAACAGACTTTAAGACCAAAAGCATTACAAGGGATAAAGGAGGTTACTTTACAATGAAACAAAGTTTAATTCACTATGAAGAAATAACAATTCTGAACACGTATGCTTTTAATCAAAGAGCTTAAAAAAAAATATATATATACAACAGAACTCTGAAGAAAAATCAAGAAACCATTACTACAGTGGGAGATTTCAAAATACTTCTCTCAAGTACTGACAGAGCAAGTAGACAAATATGTAAAGACACAGATTTAAACAATATAATTCACAAGTTTGTTTTGTTGTACCTGCCTACCAACTCAAAACAAAAAATTACACAGATTCTCCTCAAACTCACTTGGAAAATTCACAAAAATTAACCTCAGGAATAACAAGTCACAAGGCAAATCTAAAGCAATCTCAAAAGAATCAGTACATATAAACTACGATGCAATTAAGGCAGAAATAAATAACAAAAGATAAATACAATATTTCATAGACTCTCTAAGACACCATTGATTATAAGGTGTTAAAATGTGAAAAAAAATGTTCATCTTAGAACCAATGAAATATGGTTACCTCAATATGTCTGCAAATTTTAAAAAGTGTTTCCAATTCACGAGTCAAACAAGAAATCATAATGAATGTTTAAAAATACTTAGTTGGAAATATAAAATGGTTTACAATGAAAGCTGAAGAAAAATTATAGTTTTAGATGCCTATAACTGAAAAGAAGGGCTGAAAATTAATTAGCTAGGTATCTGACAGTCATTTGTAACAGAAACAATAAGAGAATAAACTTGAAGAAAGTAAAAAATATTCCAAAGAAAAGAGGTATGAGATATTAAAGAGCAGAAACTAATGAAATAGAAAAAATACAGAGAAGTAAATCCAAAAGAATCTTTGAAAAGACTGATAAAACAGAGACTACCTCTCATGAAACTAGTCAAAATAAGAATAAAAGAACAAATCATCAATATTTGGGATGAAAAAGGGGACAATTATGGATAGAGCAGCAATCAGAAAAATAAAGAATACTAATAACTTCAGTTAATGCATTTGAAACAAAACAAAATGGACAAATTCCCAGAAAATATAACCAAATAAAACTGACTCAAAAAGATATGGAGAAACTGAAATAGTCCTACAGTCACAAATAAAAAAAAGAGGAACCAAAATTATTTTATAGAGGAGTTCTACCAAACTTTCACAAAACAGAACACTACTATCTTATACCATCTCCTTTAGAGAACAGAAAAAGAAGGATCACTCCTTAACTCATTCTAGAAAGCTGGTTTTAATCTTCATATCAAAATTAGATAAAATAGGGAAAAAAATACAAGACAGTCTCACTCAAGAACATAGATGCAACAAACTATACAAAATATTAGTAAACCAAATCCAGTAGAGTTAAAAATAATAATAATACATCACTGCCAAGCTGAGTTTCTCACAGGAATGCAATATTAGGAAATCAGGAAACACATTGACAAAATGAACAGTTCACGGCTATGGAAAACCTCTTATCAAAGTAGGATCAGAACTTCCTCAACCTGCTAAAGGATATCCACAAAAACAAAAACAATAAACACTGTTCTTACTGGTGAAAAAGTCCTAAACATTCTGTTTAAAATTAGAGATAAAACAAGGATGTGTACAGTAACTGTTTCTATCTAACATTTTACTGGTGGTCCTAGCCAGTGCAGTAGGATAAGAGGAAGGAATTAAAAGGTATAAAGAAAAGAATAAAACTGTCTGGGGCCTGGCCCGGTGGTGCAAGCGGTTAAGTGCTCACACGCTCTGCTGCTGCGGCCCGGGGTTCGCCAGTTTGGATCCTGGGCGTGCACCGATGCACTGCTTGTCAAGCCATGCTGTGGTGGCATCCCATATAAAGTAGAGGAAGATGGGCATGGATGTTAGCCCAGGGCCAGTCTTCCTCAGCAAAAAAAAAAAAGAGGAGGATTGGCAGATGTTAGCTCAGGGCTGATCTTCCTCACAAAAAAAAAAAAAGATTAAAACTGTCATTATTCACAGATGGTAACTCTCTACATAAAAATTTCAAAAGAATCCAGACAAATTATTAACATTAATAAGTTACTAAACAATTATTATTAAAGTTAATAAGAGCTGGGTGGCTGGATGTAAATACTACAAAATCGATTGCACGTTTACATACCAGCAACAAAAAAATACAAAATACTTAGGAATAAATCTAACAAAAAATGTCCACAACCTTTATGAAAAAGAAAACTATAAGACTTTATTAAATGACGTTAAAAGAAACAAATGTCGATATATGCCATGGATAGAAAGACTCAAATCCATAAAGATCCGTTCTCTCTACAGATTTACCAAGCAATTTAATAACATTCCAATAAAAATCCCAATAGGGATTTTTAAAGAACTAAATCTAAAATTTATATGGAAGAACAAAATAGCCGAGAATAGACAAAACACCCTTGAAAAGAATGTAAGTGGACATGCCCTACCAGATATCAAGATTTATTATATAGCTACAATAATTACACAGAGTGGTACTGATCTAACAGACCCAACGAACAGAAAAAAAGACCCCCAAACAAACCCATATACGTATGGAAACTTGTTATAAGCCAGAGGTGACACTGAAGATCACTGGGGAAAGGCAGAAGTATTTAGTAAATGATGCTAGAAAATTGGCTTTTCATTTGAAGAAAAAAATTAAAATGAGATCCCTACCTCATACCCTTCACAAAAATCAATTCCAGATAGATTAAAGACTAACATGTGAAAGACAAAATTCTAAAACTTTTAGAAGAAAAACTCTTATGATCTCAGAGTAGGAAGAATTTCTTGAACAAAATATAAAATGCTCTAACTATAAAAGAAAATATTGATATATTTGACCACCTTAAAATTGTCTACCTTCAAAAGGTACAAACTCCCAGTTATAAAATAAATAAGTCCTAGGGATGTGATGTACAGCATGGGGACTATAGTTAACAACACTGTATTGTTTATTTGAAAGTTGCTAAGAGAGTAGCTCTTAGAAATTCTCATCACAAGAAAAAAAATTTGTAACTATGTGTGGTGATGGCTCTTAGCTAGACTTACTCTGGCGAACATTGCAAAATATATACAAATATCAAACCATTGTGTTGCGTACCTGAAACTAATGTAATGTTATACGTCAATTATATCGCATTTAAAAAGAACTGACCACCTTAAAATTAATTAATAAAAGTAAAGAGATTAGCTATAAACTGGGGGAAAAAATCAGGACTAGATTAAAAAAAAAACACCTATGAATCAGCAAGAAAAATACAAATAACCCAGTAGGAAAACGACAAAATAAATGAACAGAACTTTCACATTAATAGGACACGTGAACAGCAAATCAACATATGAAACGTCAACTACAGTCGTTAACAGGGAAATGCAAATTAAGACCACAAGGAGATAACTATTTTAAAAAATCACTGTATCGCTATATCTGTGCTAATAAGGCAGTTAACTAGCTACATATGGCTATTGAGCACTTGAAACGTGACTACTGTGGCTGAAGAACTGGATTTTAAATAGTTTCAATTAATTTAAATTTAGATAGCCACAGGCGGCCAGTGGTTACTGTACTGGACAGCACAGCTCTAGAGAAACATACGCAGGTATGTAACAAAACATATGTCCCAGGCCTATCAGCACTGTTTGTCATAGTTCAAATACTCACCCACAGGAGAATGGACAAATGTTGGTATCTCATATAATGTACTATTGTACAGCAGTGAAAATGAATGAATTACAGCTGTACACGTATGCACGCACACAAAAAATTGTTTCAATCACAGAAAAAATTTGAGTGAAAAACCAAATTCGCAGAAGATTGTTTATATAATGAAATCATTTTTATAAAGTTCAAAAACAAGCAAGCTATTATATTGTTTATGGATACCTATATAGGTAGCCGAAAACCCCCCAAAATTACTAAAACTAAATAAAAGGCAAAAGAATGATAAGCCAGATATGGGAAAGTAGTGGTTGAGGATGGCAAGGCAGGGAGATGGAACGGGAGGAGTGCAGAGGTAGACTCAATATTGTTGATAATGTTCTAGGTCTTAACTTGGGTGGTGGGTCCACAGTGCTTCTTTTATTATTATGCTTCATAACATACGCACACCAGGCATTAGACTTTTTTTTGTGTGTGTGTTTGAGGAAGATCAGCCCTCGGCTAACATCTGCCAATGCTCCTCTTTTTTTGCTGAGGAAGACTGGCCCTGGGCTAACATCCATGCCCATCCTCCTCCACTTTATATGGGATGCCGCCACAGCATGGCTCGACAAGCAGTGCATCGGTGCGCACCTGGGATCCGAACCAGCGAACCCCGGGCCAACACAGCGGAGCGCGCACACTTAACCACTTGCACCACCAGGCCGGCCCCAGGCATTAGACTTTTTACCGAGCATCAGAATCATCTACGGAGCTTTAAAAATCAGATTCCCAGACCTCACTCCAACCTTACTGAAACAGAATAAGTGTGAGGCCTGGAATCCAAATTAACAAACTCCTAGGTGATTTTTTTTTTTTTTGTGAGGAAGATCAGCCCTGAGCTAACATCCACGCCAATCCTCCTCCTTTTTTTTCCCTTTTTCTCCCCAAAGCCCCAGTGGATAGTTGTATGCCATAGCTGCACATCCTTCTAGTTGCTGTATGTGGGACGCAGCCTCAGCATGGCCGGAGAAGCGGTGCGTCAGTGCACGCCTGGGATCCGAACCCGGGCTGCCAGCAGTGGAGCATGCGCACTTAACTGCTAAGCCACGGGGTCGGCCCCACTCCTAGGTGATGCTAATAAACCCAGGGCTGGGTAGATTAGGAACTCCTGCCCCAGGAGGCTAATTTATCACCTTGCTACACAAAACAACAATAAATGATGTAGTTTCAAAACCCAAAAGGGGTGATATGCATGTCACCATATAAGCTAATACGGAGCCCCTTCAAAGGTGATTTAAGGCCTTTAAAGATTAAGAAAGGGAGATAGTTCTAACACCCATTCTGCTAGGAGCAAGACACTGCTGAGAATTAACTAATTGCCCCCCTAGAGAGCCCTTTCTCAGCGTAGCCCAGTAAAACTGACCCAGGTCCAACTCCTGAGAGGCACTGGGCCAGGCATGAAAGCTTACGTGAAAACTTGAAAGGAATAATTCACGGTCCTTTTCAGGCTGCTGCTTCTCCTGCCCTCGCCGGCTGTACCATGAGGACATTTTTACACGTGAGCACGTCCCCAGGAACATCTGCAGCAGATGGATGGCATGCCAAACCACAAGACTCCATCAATACACTCCCTTCAAAACATGTGCCTGGTTCCAATATACCAATACACTCCCTAACAGACTGCACTTAAACTTCGTATCATTTTGCCCATGGTATGGTTGGCCAAACTGAAATTACTTTGGTGCCATTTCAGGATTTGGAAAGGGAGGAGCAAACAAAACAAAGAACGTATCAAAACCTCTAGGCAGTGCTGCCACCCCACTTCCATCAAGCAGAGCCCCAGCAGGTCTGTAACCCTGTCACAGCTGCCATGTTCTTACAGGCCACACTGCCTTTACAGCAGCTGTTCCCCCTGCCCGGATGTTCTCCTCTCCCTTGTCTGCCTGTCAGTGCTCTACTGGTCCTACCTAATCAACCTCTCCTTTCCAGTGCCTTTCCTAACTTCGCCTACGTGAGGACACACACCCGCTCCAGACTGTTCTGTTTCCTCCTCCCTGCTCTCATTACACCCCATGCAAATCCTGTCACACAACTGGCTACGTCATTTACCTAGAAACACAATGCTCAAATATTGAACTTCACCTCTCCTATTACTTTGTGAGCTTGGACAAAGGTTCTCAACCTCTCAAATTCTTGGTCTCCTCATCTGGTAATGACTTGTACTTCACAGACTTGTTGAGAGGAATAAATGAGATCATGCATGGAAAACACTTAACACAACGCCTGGCACACAGCAGTTGCCCAAGGAAGAGAAGCTATTATTTGTCAAATGAACCATCAGAGACAAAGGTCAAAGGCTGTATAGAAGACACCAAATTCAGAAGGGGAGAGAGAGGTAAGGCTACCAAAGGAACCTCATGGAGACGTATGCTTGGGTGACCTTTTGCTCTGGCTACCATTAGAAGCAGCATTTCAGAGTACACCGTCAGAGGGAGATTTAAGTCGTGGGAGTGCTGGCTGACCTCTTATGCTTCACAGCTCCTGCCAACAGCTTTGCCTGGGAGAACTTGTTCTTGGTTTCTATGGGTTTCACAGCCACTTTCTTCTCCACTTCCTTCTTGTTTTCTGAAGAAATTCCAACCTTGTTGAGATTACTGTGAGTTATAGGTTAAGGGTCAAACTAAGCAAAAAGAGCTACAGCAGGACAATGGCAAATCAAGAGAAGGAAGACAAATAGAAGCCACTAGCACTTCAGCTCTGCCATGTAATGTTTAGCCTATTCCTTTAAAAAACACCCTCCCCTCTTTATTCTGCCAATCGAATCAGCTCACTTACAGAGAAATGAAGGTGACCACAGAGAAAGATGGCAAATCAAGCCCAAAATAATACAGAGAAGCAAACTTGTTCCCTCTGATTCTCAATGAAAAGCTGAGTACAGCCAGCAAACCTGCTATTACCAAAGACATGGTCAATATCATGCTTGCTGGGGAAAACCAAGATCATAAGGAATATAAACGCAATAGAAAACAATGTAGCTTCTCTGAAAATAAAAAAAGGTTTGCTTTTTTCCCATTAAGGCTAAAATCAAATTTTGCAGAATGTCCTGTGATTATCAATGGCACTCAATCTTAGACGCCACAGAAACTAACTCCTGGTGCAATACAACATCAGAATCACCTTAAGGCTCAGTAAAAAACAAAGGACCTCCCTGTCCCAAACCTACTGAATGAGGACATCCAGAGGCCCAGGAACCTGTTTTAAACACTCTCTCAAGGTGATTTTAATGAGAAACTCCTGTGCATATACAACACCAGAACCAAAAAGCTGTTTTAAAAGCATAACCAGTTCACTCGTAACAGCCCTTTTTTCATGCTTGATGTCAATCTCCGGCTCTCAAGGTTTATCACTTTCTTTTGTTCTCTCCACCAGTCCCCTCCTTTCCTTCCCTTTCATGCTCTCTCTCACAACCTATGAGGCAACAGATAAGTATTCTGACATGGTGCAATTCCTTATTTAAGATGCAGTAGTGCCTTCCTGGCACAACAGTGACATCTAGTGCCCAGGAAATCTAAGAAGCATGTGCTAACAGTCCAAAGAGGCAGGGGTGGGGGGTACATGGTCTAAGCTATTTATTTATGTGTCTCTGACCATGAGAAAACTGGATACAAGAAATAAGGAAAGTCTAATTCTGATCACTCTTCAGGCGCTAACTCTGTTCTCATGGGCACCAATTATGTCAAATATTCACAATATTAAATGGGGACTATGCATAATGCTCAGTACCATTCTGAGTTTCATCAACTTAATGTTTTCACGGTCATCCTGGAAACAGTATGTAAACAATAAAGGTTCATTTCTTTAGAATAAAACTGAAAGAAACAGAGATTTCATCTTTCTAGTACAGAATGCCAAAAACCACGAGCATGCTGTGACTTTTACCTGCAACTCCATCATTAAGGGATAAAAACTCTCAAAGAAAATTTTTAATATTAAATACTGAAAAATAAAATAAAAATGGAAAAAACTAACACAACAAAAGCCCACATGTATTTTTAATACCAGGACACAGGCAAAAACCAACACTTACCTTTTTATTCTTTTATTTATTTATTTATTTTTAAAGATTTTATTTATTTATTTTTCCCCCAAAGCCCCAGTAGATAGTTGTCTATCATAGCTGCACATCCTTCTAGTTGCTGTATGTGGGATGCGGCCTCAGCATGGCCAGAGGAGCAGTGCGACGGTGCGCACCCGGGATCCGAACCCGGGCCGCCGGCAGCGGAGCGCATGCACTCAACCACTAAGCCACGGGGCCGGCCCATTTATTCTTTTAAAGTGAAGAAAAGCCCCCAACCTTTTCTTTTTTGGGGGGAGATGGTGGTAATATTATTATTTTTGATCCATATCCAAAGCATAAGCAATTTTTTCCTCTTAAGTCCCTCTCCCTCTAAAATGCTTTAAATATACAAACACACCTCAAAAATCTCAAGGACTTCATTAAATGAGGCATTTTTTAAAATCACATAGTTTTTAATACACATAATATTGCTAAATACTGGTTTAACCTTAAGGAAACAAGAGTTCTGTTGTTTATATGGCACAAACCATAGCTTGTTTGTTTCCATCAGTATCACATCATAAAATGTACCACATTATAACAATCAAGCAAAGACAAGACCCAGCTCCTGATTTAGAGCTTCAATAAACAAACGGCTAATCCCTCAATTCCTATCTCAACGTGTCTCAGGATACACGCATACTTGGGGTAGTGCATTATACCTCAGTGGGTGGGAAGGCTTGCTTTTCTTCAGTTTTTCTAGACAGTCAGAACTTTCTAAGTTTCCAATAAAAGCCACTACCCATGAGCCTCTTCAATGTTATAGTGTAATGTTACCAGGACAGAAAGTTTCCTCTGCCTCCCTACTGCCCTGTTCATTCTTCCCTCTGAACTCAAAACCAAGTGCATTTCACCCTCATACCACACTAACATTACGTTCCAGAATGCTGTCTTGGGAGACACTCCGTCTTATTTGTGAGCCTGCCCAATTAAGCACATAAAACAAGACATAACTCAGGTGAGAAGTATAGTTAATGCGTTTCCTTAGAGGAAAAAGCCTGGTGCCTGAAACAATGCAATACATACATCTGCCCGTCTCTGCAAACATCAATGCATAATATTAGTCTGGGGTCACCAGGGAAGGAAACAAGGGAGGGGGACTTCAGAAGAATCAGCCTCAATCCTGCAGTCGGGATTCAGGTATGACTCAGCCTAATGTCACAGCAGAATGCCACTAGGAGAACTGGGATTGGAAGCCAGGTCTTTCGCTACCCGTTCAGAGCAGGTTTTGTGGTACCATGCTCCACCTAAATCACCTGAGTCACCTTGATTTAAACCAAATCCTTGGAAATCTAGCTATGCTTTCTCCCACACAACTCTTTAATGGAACCTACTGCACACTCCCTGCAAAAAATACCAACGAGCACATACACACAGAGTCACAGCATCAATCTTAGAGGTGAAGCCTGTTCAATCACACTAGTGAGGTTATTTAACATACAGACTTATCACATTCAAATAAGCTTTCTCATAGGAGGAAAAAAGCTAAGGTGGCTTTATTAACCTCTCCTATGAGTTACTCATTAGTTTATTCACATATATATACTGAGCACCTACGACATGCCCACCACTGGTGAAATCGGTGGTGACCATGTCCTTGTTCGTATAGAGCTTACTTTACATTCCAGCAGTAAAGAGGCAAACAAACCAGTAAGCAAATAAATTAAGATTTTCAAGTAGTGACAAGAACTATAAAAAAATGACATCACAGACAGTGGTGGAGGAGAGTACGATTTTAGACAGGGTGCTTAGGGGAAGTCTCCCTGAAGAGGGGAGATGTGAACTGAGACCCAAGTACCATGAAATGCCAGCCTTGTCAAATCTGAGGGCAGAGCATTCCAGGCCGAGGAAACAGCAAACACAAAGGCCTTGAAACAGAATCACAAAGCTTGGTGAGACAGGAACACGAAGAAGGCCAGGAGGCTGCCATACAGTGAACATGAGGAAGAGTGAATTTAAGACGACAGGGAGGTGGGCTGGCCTAAATCATGCAGAGCCTTGTAGGGCCTGGTAAAGAATCAGACTTAAGTCTAAACGCAAGAGGCAGCCACTAGTGATTCCAACAGGAAAGTGACGTGATTCCATGTATGTTTTCAAAAGTTCCCTTTGACTGTTGTCTGGAGATTGGATTGTTGGGGATGAGAGTGGAAGCAGAGACTAACTAGATGGTCACAGTAATCCAGAGAAAAGTCTATGACTACCACAATGGCAGAAGAGATAGCAAGAATCGGGCAGACCTGGAGTACATTTTGGAGCCAGTTGTTGGCGCAGGCACCTGGGGGTAATAGGAGCACCAGTTACTGAGACTGGGAGACCAGAAAAAGAAGCGATTTGCGGGGAGGGCAGTGTGATGAGGGTGGGGATAGTGAGGCATGGAATTGAGAATTTTGATTCAGCCAAGGTACATTTGGGGTGCCTATTAAGACACTGAAGGAGCCGGCCCCGAGGCTTAGCGGTTAAGTGCGCGCGCTCCGCTGCTGGCGGCCCGGGGTTCGGATCCCGGGCGCGCAACAATGCACTGCTTGTCAAGCCATGCTGTGGCAGCGTCCCATATAAAGTGGAGGAAGATGGGCACGGATGTTAGCCCAGGGCCAGTCTTCCTCAGCAAAAAAGAGGAGGATTGGCATGGATGTTAGCTCAGGGCTGATCTTCCTCACAAAAAAAATAAATAAATAAAAATAAACATAAAAAAAAAAAGACACTCAAGTAGATGCCAAAAACACAATATTTTGGGCTGCCCAGGTGGTGCAGTGGTTAAGTTTGCGTGCTCCACTTCAGCAGCCTGGGTTCGCGGGTTCAGACCCCAGATGCGGACATACACCACTCATCAAGCCATGCTGTGGCGGCGACCCACATATAAAATAGAGTAAGACTGACACAGATGTTACTTCAGGGCCAATCTTCCTCAAGAAAAAAAGAAGAAGACTGGTAACGGATGTTAGCTTAGGGTCAATCTTTCTCACCAAACAAAAACAAAAACAAAAACAAAAAGGCAATATTGAGTCAAAGCGAAGTCATCTTGGCTGCTTTCTCTGCCCCTCTGGAGCCAGACCATGCAGTACCTGTGGGGAAGGTCTTTCTAAGGACACAGGAGAGTTGACAAACATTTCCTTTTAAAACTCAGAAGCCAACTTCTCCCCTGGATGAGGTTTACTGCATCACCCATCTGTCTCAGAGTCTAATCCCACAAGGCAAGAATACCCTGGTACTGACTATTAGGATTTAGGCCTTTAGTTAATCCTAAAGGATCTGGACTTTTGATTGCAACAGACTCCTGCACACAACATAACCACAAACCACTGCCAGATATTCAGTCAAAGGAATACCACTGTCGAAAGGGAACTTAGAGATCACCACGTAGAAGACCCTCATTCTATTTACGAAGAAACTAAACTCCACAGATGTTGATGAGAACACTGACACCTTACAGACTTCTCTCAAAGTACAAAGGATATTCTGTACTCCTTCAATTCCTTCAGTTCTTCTTCTCTTCGTTGCTTTTCTATTAGTTCCTGCTGCCGAGAAACCTCATCAAGGAAGTTGGTCTCATCTTCATCTAAGCCTCTTACCATGTTTTCTGAGGAAATAATTAAACAAGGAACACTTAGCAGGCTAAAGGGAAAATACAGTCAAATAAAATTTTTCCTTTTCCTTTTTTTTTTAATAAACAACAGATCCTTTAGGGGCTTAGAAGAAAGTAAACACCGTGGCTTTTGGATAGATAACGTGGCACAAAATCAAGGCATTTCTCCCATTACTAGATATTAGCATAGAATTAAAATGGGTATCTTGAGCTCTAAACAAAAATGTTCAATGTGGTCTAGAAGGCAGAAGTTTGTCTCTTTTCCACCAAATGAGCATCTGGAGACTAGATAATCAAGACAATTCCAGGGCTAGTTAGAAAAAGTGTTGCATAAGGCAAGAGTGCATCAGACAGGCTCTGCCGAGTCCCCTGGACTCTTTTTGGAAGCTTACTGAATTTGAACTGCTCCTCGTACTCCTGCTGCTTCCTGTCTTTCTGTTCCTGTAGCCTTTCATACAGAGACCGAGGGTCATAAGCCTCCTCTGGACATTCTGAAAGGAAGAGGAGAGAGAAAGGGGGACAGAGAAAGAGAAGTGGGGAAAAAAAACACATACTTTAGAATTCTTTCATATTATTTTAGAGTCACAAAGAATTTTAAAGATAAAGTCAAGTCTCTGCATGATCTGAGGGCAAGAATAACACAAAAATAGCATCAAGTCCACAGCTTCCCTCCGGATCTCAGAGAGGGGCCAGCAGTTCTTAAAGCCAATGTCAATACAACCCACGGCCTGAGATAGTTCACTGGAGAGGGGTCACCCAAACCCTACAGAGCAGCAGCATTCCCAATTGTTTGGATCCTGGATCCACCTGTATAGATGTAGAATCTCCTGGAAGACAGTGTGGTAGAGTGGGGAGGGCAAGGATCCTGGTTCTGCTCCCAGCTGTGGAGGCCTTCCACAGGTGCCTTCACCCCTCTAAGCCTCAGTTCCTGGGCTCTAGGGCAAGGACATTCATACCTACTTTGCAGGGTTGTGGTGAGGATTAACGATCACTATGTCGAATACCAAACTATAAGCCTATATACCTTGTGGATCTTCAGGTTTTCGAACTTTCTCCCATTCTTCTTGCCTCCTTTTGCGCCGCTCATCTAGTTCTGCCTCGGACACAAACCTCTTTTTGATAACAAGGTTACCATCATCCCCTCCATCCATAATGGAACAATCAGTCTACAAAAAACAAACACAGCATTTCAAGTGAGAACTGCAATTAAAACTCCAAAGAGAAACAAGGAGATTTAGTTCTGTCTCACCCAGTAACAGACTACCTCGAAATTCCCCTCAATCTTGAAACAAAGAAATCCTCAAGTAGTTTAACTTAAAGGTCAGTGATGAAAGCACATGATTACATTTTCCTAAGGTACCACGTAGTTTTACTAACATCTATGTTATCTATAAAGCCAGCAAGAGCACCTGGAATGATTCTCAGTACATGCTGTTCCACAGTAAATCTTGCATTGCAGATATTTCTCTGTCCCTCTAATCTAGACAAACTGGCCTCCTGGGCACCCTATCTTTTTCCCAGTTCTCATTCTCCTTTATTTCTGTAACATCTGACATTGTTCCTTCTTGAAATTCCTGTTTCAGGGACATTACGCTACCTCGACTCACCCTTTCTTATTTCCAAGTAGATTCAGAATGGAGAGACTCAGGTATTCAAGGAATCTTGGAGATGGAGTCAGTCTGTACAGCAGGGAAGTGATATCCTAGAGGCCATTCCTTATAGCCCACCTAATATGATTCTCCAGCTGGTATCTGAATCCACCATACATACCCAGATTTTCATCCAACCCACGTTTTAAAACTTCAAGATGGACCACTGCCCTCCCTCCCAGGCTGCTGACTCCCTCTCTGAGCAGATCTGACTGGTAGGATAGTTCTTCCTTAAATTGAACTGAAATCTGTCTCCCTGTAAATTCTACACACGGGTTCAATCCACTGAGACTACACAAAGGAAGCCAATCCTTTTTTCAACACGACAATGCTTCAATTGTTCGCAGACAACTCCCATGTTCCTCCTAATTTGTCGCTTTTCTGGGCCAAACATCCCCAGTACCTTTAATCTTATAAAATGGAGAAAAAGAATAGTGTCTCAAAGCAGTGAACTCATCAGATTGCATATGATTTAAACCTGGGAAATAAATATTAGGATATGGCAATGCCACCGGTATTCCATTCAACATATCTCTTCACTCTCAGTATACATTTTTAAAAATGAAAAAAATATATATTAATACCGAAAAAAATCTTCCAACAGGCCAAAACAAAAACCTAGAATCTTACATGCTTCCATCCAAATAAGAATTCAGACTCTAAGAATTATTCTTATAACTCAAAATTAAGAAAGTAAAATCATTCATTTAATTTTCACGGCCTATTGAGTTTTTGGAAAAAGAAGAACCCACTTTCATTTAACTTTAACAAAGAACCCTGAAACTCAAGGCACAAAGGCTTTAGGAGACATGTAAACAAGGGTTTGAATGTGGAATGGAAACACTAGAAAAATAAGAATCTTCCCAAGACTTATCAATCACTTTTGGGAAAAGACAAATTTATGGGGTTCCAAGACATTCTTACTTTCTTTTCCATCAATCTTTTTCTCTTAAGTGTTAGAATTCAACTTCTACCCAAAGAGTTTATTCTGGCTATTACCCATCTTTCACACACAGGGACAAAACCAGGAATCACAGTTGGTTAATGAAAATGAAAATAAAGCAGAAATACATTAAAAAGGAAATTTAAAGACAATGGCGGGCCGGCCTCGTGGCTTAGTGGTTAAGGGCACGCGCTCCGCTACTGGAGGCCCGAGTTCGGATCCCGGGCACACACCGACGCACCACTTCTCCGGTCATGCTGAGGTCGCCTCCCACATACAGCAACTAGAAGGATGTGCAACTATGACATACAACTATCTGCTGGGGCTTTGGGGAAAAAATTAATTAATTAATTAAAAAAATAATAATAAAAAAATAAAGACAATGGCTTTAAGGGCCCGTGGCGTAGTGGTTAAGTACACGCGCTCCGCTGCTGGCAGCCCGGGTTCGGATCCCGGGCGCACCAATGCACTGCTTGTCAGGCCATGTTGCGGCAGCGTCCCACATAAAGTGGAGGGAGATGGACACAGATGTTAGCCCAGGGCCAGTCTTCCTCAGCAAAAAGAGGAGGCCTGGCGTGAATGTTAGCTCAGGGCTGATCTTCCTCACACACAAAAATAAATAAATAAAGACAATGGCTTTAGAATTTGACAGAGAAACTACTTCTCTCAATGGGTTAGTTTCCTGAAAACACGACCACAAAGTCAAAACTAATGAACACTGACAAAAGTCTGCTCTTTAAAGCTAATATTATAATCCTGACATTCCTTTGATCCCAAAATAAATAAAACAAGCTAGATGGCCACATCTAAATATAATGATTTTTTCTGAGTTTAAAAAGGACAAGACTAAAGTACAGACTGCTTTATCCACATCCTTCTTCAATTTCCTTATCTCCTCTAGGTCCTCACGCCCTGGCACTTCTACTGTTGTTGTACCCTCCCGGCCTCAATGCCAGTGGCGGCCCTCTGGCTAATTAATTTTGTCATCGTTCTACATTAGGAGAGGTCAAACATAGGGTCAGAAAATGTTCATGAACAAGTGGCCTTACTCCTGAGTATTCTGGATAATATCAGAATATTCCTTCTCCAGAAATATTCAGGTCTTTTCAGGATTCAAAACTTCACTGTCAATAAATACTGCCAAGAAGTAAGCTGAATTTCAGACACCTTTCACTAGAGTAGTCCTATCTTCTCTGCGGGGCATATGTTCCAAGACCCCCAACGGATGCCTGAAACCAGAGGTAGTCCCAAATACTCTGTTCTTTCCTATACATACACACCTATGATAAAGTTTAATTTATAAATTAGGCACAGTAAGAGATTAACAACAATAACTAGTAATAAAATAGAACAATTATAACAATATACTGTAATGAAAGTTACCGCAGATCTTAGCAACCTCAGCATATGATTTTTTTTCTTATTAAGTTGAGAACTTGCACCTTTTCACTTAAAGGAAGCACTTTATGGCTTCTCTTTGGCATATCTGAATTGCCAGCATGACTACTCTAGTGCTTTTGGGGCCGTTAAGTAAAATAAGAGTTACTTGAACTCAAGCACTGCGATCCTGTGACAGTAGATCTGATAACCGAGGCTACTAAGTGACTAACGACGGGAAGCGTATACAGCAGGGATAAGCTGGACAAAGGGATGATTCACGTCCCAGGCAGGACGGAGAGGGACTGACTCAAGATTTCATCATGCTACACAGACTGACGTGCAATTTAAAACTTAAGAATTATTTCTGGAATTTTCCATTTAATATTTTCGGACTACGGCTGACCATGAGTAACTGAAACCCAGGAAAGGAAAACCTCAGATAAGGGGGGACTACTGTACAACCTAACCTAATTCAACCAATATATGACAAGTATCCTCTATTGTAGTCTCCTTACCAAGACGGGGTACAGGTAAAGATAAAGATTATAGACTGTCTGAAATCCAGAGCCCTCAGCTCTACCCCTTACAAGTTGTATGACCTTGGACAAGTTACTTAAGTCCTCTGAGCCTTGGTTTCCTCATCCATAGATTGCACTCACCAAGGGGGATTAAAATAGTACTGCACAACATAAAGCTTCTGTGAAGATAAGATAACCCACGTAAAGCACTTAGCACAGACTTTGGCACATGCTTAGAAATGCTTCGGAAGGTTTGCCATTAGTACAAAGCACTCTGCTCAGCTCTGGACTGGTTATAGGAGCAAGAGAAAGACTGTCTGCTCTCAGGGAATGAGGGAGAAATAAATCAGTAACGTAAACAACCGTGACATTTCAGGTGGGAAAGGAATCACATCAAACTGAGAGAAATGAGGAAGAACTTACATGTATATATAATTTGGTAATTCTATATTTTCCCTTTACTGTGGTTCTCTATTTTCCTGTTTTACTTTATCAGTAATTCGATTTAAATAAACTCTACACTGTGCTGAATGCCGAACTCTGTGTCCAGCACTGTGCGAAATGCTACCAGGTGCATACAGGAAATAAATTTGAAGAGTTAGTACTCTTGTGCTAGTTAATACCAGATAATAGTGTATATAATGAATTACCAAAATGAGTAGTACTGTAAAAGGCAGTAGTAACAAGGGGCACCAGTATGGACCAATCCAGTTTCCCAGGCTGAAAACCTGGACATACACCTAGACTCCTTTTTTCTCCTTCCCTTACATCCCACCAGTCACCAAGTTCTGTTGTCTCGACCTCATAAGGTCCTCTTTTTAATCCATCCTCTCTTTTTTTTTAAAGAGAAGAGTCCATTCCTTTCAAATCTCTTCTTTTCAGGGCCTCCTCTTACATGGACTACTGCAATAGCATTCCATCAGTCTCCCTGTGTCTACTCTAGCCCCCACTACAGCCATTTATAACTCTACTACAGCACTTAGCCATTGTGTTTTATCCTTTATGTCTGTTCCAAGAGCTCTGTATCCACAGTGCTCATTAGCACAGTGTCTGGCATATATCAGGTATATAATAAATACTCACTGAATAAACCAACCATGAAGAGGATTTGAAAAACTTAAGCACAGAGGCATGCTCTCACATGAATATTCCTAGGTATTGTCCAATGTAAGTTATAGAGAATGGTAGGCATTATAGGAGTACTTGCTGAAGCTTCTATGTCCCAAAGGAAACTCTAGTCAAACACCATACAATTTGTGCAGTAGGAAACACAAGACCAAAAATTACATCACTTTATTATGTAATGGATGTCTTCTTCAAGAATAGCTCTTGCTACTTTCCTTTAGTTTCAACTGACTAAAAAATGCTCTCTTATACTGAATAGTAAGTATTTCCCTCACACAGCACTTTTCTTTGAAGAGTCCAATATTCATTGGCTGTTTATTCTGCAATAGAGAGGTGATGAGTACCTGCAACTTACTTACCTCCTTCTGGAAGTAGAGAAACTGGAAATTAAATTGTGTTTATTTCCAATTCCTACTGCCTAGCTAAATTTTCTCAAATCTCTTATTTTCCCCCTTCATTTGCTAGAATAATTAAAAACAAAACACAAACAAAAGCCCAGGGGTCTGGGGATCTAACTATAAAGACTCATGTAGGAATGAAGAAAATTTACATGGGGAATGCTTATTTTGTCCTTACTGTGTTTAATCTTAGAGAGAATAAATGCTGTCAACTTTCCTTTACTCACATAGCTTTTTTTTTTCAAGATGACTCAAGTTTAATTATCAAACTAAACATTACATTACTTTAAAAAGGGTTATTTAAGTTCTTCGAATAGGAAATTCATGAAAGGGCCGGCCCTGTGGCTTGGTGGTTAAGTGCGCGCGCTGCGATGCTGGTGGCCCGGGTTCGGATCCCGGGTGTGCATCGAGGCACCACTTCTCCGTCCATCCTGAGGCCGAGTCCCACATACAGCAACTAGAAGGATGTGCAGCTATGACATACAACTATCTACTGGGGCTTTGGGGGTGAAAAAATAAAATAAATTAAAAAAAAAAAAAAAAAAAGGAAATTCATGAAAAACTAAAACCATACCCAAATGACTTTGTCCAAACTTAAAAGTTTCAAACTGACACAAAGAACATAGTTTTCAAATTTGCTTGACAGCCAAAAAAACACAGTTCTTATATCTCAAGCCAGAGTAACTGTTAAACAGTGCACTACTGTGTTTGTACTGGAGACTGTGATATTTAATTTCCAGGTTGGTGGGATAAAATGGTCTCAGCATCTTATATAGCATGCTACACAGGTTTTAAGATACAAAACTTACATTGCTGCCCCCAAAATAATTGCTATTGCTGACCTCAAAATTATTCCATTTAGCTAGTGCCATGAGACAAGCTAATGAGATCTGGTTTCCCATGGAACTGAATTTTGTGATGGCAGACTACTTAAGTCTTTATATCACTGGCCACCACCATACCCTCCTAATGCTAACATTAGAAAGACTATATGTGTAAAAATATAGGGGGTGGAGGGGAATCAAATCTCTGTGTTATGGTGTTCTAAGGCTTCTCTTTGGGTAGCAAAAATAGGCCAATTCACTTTCCTTTTGTCAGTAAATACACTTAAGTACTGCTATTCTAATATTTTTACCCTGATGTTCAAGTCACATGGAATTTCAAAATGCAGGACAGCCGCTAAGAGGAATTTGCCATCTGGCAAACTCAACTATACTCCAAATAAAGACTGCTTTCTGGCCAGAAGGCACTTCTACCAAACTACAGTAATTCAGATCAAGCTGACTTTCCTTATATTATAAAACTTCAGAGAATGACAACTACTAACAGAGAACACTCTGTTAGTATTTATTACTAGACAAAGTAATCTTCAGTCAGTCTTCTAACACTGAGGCTTATTTAACATACTCCAGTGGCAAAGCAGACTAAAAAAATCTAAAAATAAGGGTACAGCATAAGCAATTTAATCCATATTTAAAATGTTTATTATAAACAGCAATTTGTAGTAACTTTCTGGTTGTCTAGGCATCTAAAAACACATGCAATGAAAAGTTAAAACAAAAAAGATCTATATACACATTTGTCTTTCCATAGCACAAGAACAGAGTCTCATCGTATGTGCATTAACCTTGACTTCATCTACACGCACTGGAAGGAAAAAAGAGAACTACCTTACATTTTGATTCCCTTTGCTGATCCTCAGTTCTCCAGTTCATGTGTGCCTCTCACAGTACAAACACTTCCCTCGCTATGTATGATTCTAATATTAGTTGTAGCTTTTACACATTGTGGCTCCTAAAAGCAAACCAACTACTTACTTCATCTGGGGCTCAAAGGAAGACAAAGAGCAGCTGTTCCAAAGCTGGAGGAAAACCTCGCCATGTTGGAATTTTGCTGCACTGGTATACCTACCTCCAAGTGGTACCACCCTAAAAGATTTTCAAGGGTAACTTTGTACACTATTTTGCCATTTGAGCTGGCTTTGGAACCTAACCCACACTCAATTGTACTCCCTTACCCAACCCCCTAGGCTTTATGTAACTCCTCTCTAAGACCAAATTTAAAAAAAAAAAAAAAATGTTTTGCATGACACAAACCATACAAGACCAACTAATTCACTCAGTTGTATTTTTGAAATAAATCTTTACAGAGGACCTATTATGTGCAAGGCACAGTGCTAGGTACTAAACAGGCACTTTACTTTTTAGCAAGTGAGGAACCTGCATTTGGTAAAAGAGATAAGGTTGGCACATGAGCAATTTAAGGAAAAGGAGAAATGAGGTTAAGCACTACAAGAGAATAGAAGCTAAGCACCAAGGAGTTAAGAAAAAGAAGACTAGAAAAAAGCATCAGGGAAGCTTAATTTTGATAGTGGCTATCACAGTGAAAAGTGGTGGAAGTTTTAGGTATACAAAGAAAAATAATCTTTAACTCAAGAGTGCCTGAAGTCACAAATTTTACATTCCAAAATCAAAATGAAAGGGGGCTTTCAGTTCCAGCAATAGTGGGCTGGGTAATTGAGACCTATCATCTATCTCTACTATAAAAAAACTGGAAGAAATCTTAAAAATAATTCTGCAACAAACAGAAAAGCTAACAAGACAGTACAAAATTTGGCCAAGATCCAAGAAAAGGTGAAAACCAGAAATTAAGCCTGATAGTCAGGGCAGGCCCCATGGCTTAGCGGTTAAGTGAGCGCACTCAGCTGCTGGCGGCCCGGGGTTCGGATCCCGGGCACCCACCGACGCACTGCTTCTCCGGCCATGCTGAGGCCACGTCCCACATACAGCAACTAGAAGGACGTGCAACTATGACATACAACTATCTACTGGGGCTTTGGGGAAAAAAAATAAATAAATAAAATTATAAGCCTGATAGTCAACCTGAAAGCTGCTGTTTGGGGGCCCTTGTGAAGCAACAGAAACAAAAGTCAAAGCCAGGAGGCCAGCCAGGGTGTGGATTCTGATAACCACCTTCCTCTCTATCTTAATTTGGTATCCCAAAGAACTACACCTTCAAGGTAAAAGTGAGCTGGGAAGAAAAGCAGCAGGAATAATGGGCAACAGAAACAGAACCAAAGGGAATTCAGACAGTGGAATTAACACATATAGATCATAAAACAATTATGCTTACCATGTTTAAAGAAATAAAAACTAAACCTCAAAATTAATACCAGAGAATAAGAAACTGTAAAACAGTGGCATTGCACATCCGAAAAAGAACTAAACAGAACTTCAGAAACTAAAAAACGCAATAACTGAATTTAAGATTTCAAAGGATGAGTTTAATAACAGATTAAAAATAACTTGAGAGAACTAATGAAGAAGAAATTATCCAGAATGTAGTATGGAAAAATAAAAAGAGAGTAAGAGGGATAGAGAATAGAGTGAAAAGTTCTATGTTAAATCAGTAAAGAAGGAAGATAGACAATGGGGCAGAATTTTACAAAACTAATGAAAGACACTAACCCACAAATTCAAAAAGTCTAATAAACACCAAACAAACTGAACAAAACCACATCTGTAGTTGGATACATCATAGTAAAAATGCAGAAAACCAAAGACAAAGACAGAACAATCTTTAAAAGACATACTATAGTAGAGAGTGAAACAGACCATATTTAAGAATGAAGACAAAACATGTTCAAAACGTGGTCAGGGCCGGCCCGGTGGCTTAGCGGTTAAGTGCGCCCACTCCGCTGCTGGCGGCCTGGGTTCCAATCCCGGGCGCGCACCGACACACCGCTTCTCCGGCCATGCTGAGGCCGCATCCCACATACAGCAACTAGAAGGATGTGCAACTATGACATACAACTATCTACTGGGGCTTTGCGGGGGCAGGAGGAGGATTGGCAATAGATGTTAGCTCAGAGCCGGTCTTCCTCAGCAAAAAGAGGAGGATTAAGCACGGATGTTAGCTCAGGGCTGATCTCCCTCACAAAAAAAAAAAAAAAAAAAAACCAAACGTGGTCAATAGTGAGTACACTGAAATTGCTTAATTTAACTGTGACAAAAGCATAATTACAATATGCTTGAGCCTATGGCTGAACCATGCACTTAAATTACTTCATTTACCAGATATATGGTTTTCAATTTCTGAAGCAGCGGCTTGACTCTAACAAAACATCAAGATTCTTGGAAGGTGACAGGGAAAACTGCTAACCACGTAATCGTCTTGACATAATTCTTCCTTTCTTACAACCACGAAGAATTTCCCCACAAGATAAAGGCACCAAGACTTCAGTAGAGAAAGACAATTGGGCAGCCTCCGCTTTCGGATCCTTACAAAGCGTTAACAGCTCATCTCAAGCTCTACTTGAAGGACCCTAAGAGCTGCCTTTATCTTAGCTCAATTTTTCCTACCAAAAAGCAGTCTACAGACTGACTCCTTTCAAGGATTTCAGAAGCAGGGCTCTCCAAACCTTTGTATGGGGTCCCTGTTGACAGAGGGGACCCCAATAAACCAAACAGCTGGAGAATCAACAAATCTCACCTCACAGCTGGTTCACCAGAGGTCATTGGGAATTCTGACCACCAGGCCCGCACTTGGATTCCTGGGTCCCACTCCAGCCCTACTCAGCCTATTTGGGGGTGGGGTCCAATAATCTGCATTCGAAAAGGCCCGCAAAAGATTTGTTTTCTACTTGCTTAAGAACCACTACTAAGAAGGAATAGGTCTCCTCCTTTTCCCCCCGTGCGGATTGACATTCACATGGGCCACCAACTCTCAAACAAGATGCTTCAACTCTTCGTCTCAGTTTTCTAAGTTTTCTGCAAAACGAGCACGCTGGTTTGTTTCCCATTAAAAGAAAATGAACTGAGCGTAGCAACTGGTACATGGTACATAATAAATCAGTTTCCCATCCTACACTTACATTCTACGATTCAACCATTTCCAACCAAGCACCCCCACATCTCTTGAGTAGCCTGGAGCCGGTCCAAGACCTCTGGAACAGAGCCCGCTCCTCACTTGGAGCCTGCGTGGCCCCACTTAGCAAGGAAGGAGGAGGGGAGCTGGTAAGAGGCCCTGCAGTGCCAGAACCGCTGGAGAGGGTCCGGATCCTCCCGCACACGATCTGGACGCCTTCCCACCGGCTCCGTCGGCTCCCCTCCGACTGGGCCCCGCAAGCCCTTGGCCGCGAGGACTCAGAACCCTGGGCGAGCGCGCAGACTGAGACCAGGCCCGGCCCTAACCCTCACATCGCGCACAGCCCCCATCTCCTGAGCACAGAAGCTGGACCCCAGGTTTCGCCGCCTGGCCAGGGCTCAGGCCGCACTCACCTACCAGCGCGCGGGAGGCGAGACCCCCTCACCTCGGCGGCGCTCACCCCAAACCGCCACAGCCAAGGTAGCTCTCTGTTTAGGAGAAAAAAAAAAAAATAGAAAGAATGAAAAAAAAAATAGGAAAGAAAATAGCCTTTGCTTTTGTATTCCTTTTGACCCTTCAGGGCTTCCTGTTCCTCACCGCCACAACAAAGTCCCGCCCCACTTCCGGCGACGTAACCCAATCCACACCTCTCTTCCTCCCCAGGAGACAGATGGAAATCCGGTGCCCGAAACCTAGCCGGAGACATCTGATTGGGCCATTCACACCTCAGCAAAGGGATTGGCCAGCTCCTGCCTGGGGGGCGGGCTAGGTCGTGGTATCACGTGATACAGTTCCTGAAAGGTGATTGGCTGTCAGGGAGAGGGATTGCCACCGAGGAAGGGGCGTTTCCTAGGGGACTGAGGGAGGGCCGGGGCGGTACGAAGCGGGGGTGGGCCTAGCGCGTAATGGCAGCGCCGTGCCCTCGCGTCCATCTTTACCGCTCTCTCGGACCTGTCACAAAGGAGTCGCGTAGCCGCGGCCGTCGCCGCCCCCTTCCTCGAGTGGGCCTGGGAGCTGGAGAAAGTCAGTGCCGCAGCCCAGCTGCGCTGCTCCGGAAGCGCCTGGGGACGCGGAGCCGCGGGGCGTCTGAGGGCTGGGGACGGCCGTGAGGGAGGGGAACAGCCGGCCGAGTCTGCGGCGGGGAGACCGGCCTGAGGCCGGGGGAGGCTCCGGGAAGGGACCCGGGAGGAGGTGGCGGTGGGCAGAGCCCAGGAAACAGCCCAGAGATTCTCTACCGAGGCCGCGCTGAAGGCACCTGAAGAGGTTCCTGGAAGAGGGTGTTCCCCTTTTAGGGGGTTCCTGACCAGAGGAGGTTCTTGGGGGTCGCCCTTCTGAGGAGGCCGCGGCTACAAGGGCCCAGGTGAGAGGCAGGTAGCTCCTGGAAGGCTCGTGATGTTTAGGGATGCTCCTCTGGGATGCCCAGGGCGGAAGGGGGAGAAGGGAGGATGCTTTGGGAGGGTTTCCTTTTGTGGTGTTTGAGGTTTCGGTGGCACGGGTCGGAGGCAGATCTTCCCCGGGGAGACAGAGAAATGCCTTGGGGTCGAGAAACGTCTCAGAGACAGTGGCTCGGAGTTAGGAGCCAGAGCTAGCGGATTCTCCTACTCCGGAGGCCAGATGGGAAAAATGGGTAAGGGCCTTGGGGAGAGGGGATGGCTGGGGGGATCTGGCAAGAAGAGACCCCCATCCATAGGAAAGCCCCTGTGGGGAAGAGCGAGAGGGAGGCGGGGATGGCGAGGGTTTTCCCTCTCTAGAGACCGACTTGTGTCTCAGACACAGGATTCAGCTCTTTCTGGGCTTAGTGCAGGTGGAGTGAGGGAAGTCCATCCCACCAACGCTCCTTGCTGACGGTGGATCAGGCTTCTGTCCCTACCTGCTGCCTCAGTTTCCTTGTCTTTGGGGAGGGAGACCGAGGCAGAGATGGTCCACTGAGACTCTGCAGTTCCATCCTCCTTAGCTGTCTGGATGAGGCTGCTCTCCCTGGAGTGTTGTACTCTGAACTTTTAAGGGTTGGAAGTGTCTGTAATTAACTAAGGAAGAGTCCCACAGTTGTGTAGACCCCTCGTCTACCGTCTGCTAGTCCTTAGACGAGTGACTTCATCTCCTTGGGTCTCTTCTGTAAAATAACAGTGTGCGAAAGTATTTTATAAGCTACAAGCTGTGTGAAAGTAAAAGGACTGTGATTGTACCACCAAAGGGGTTGCTTTTGAGGAATGAAAGTGAAGGCACTTTCTGTACTGTAGAGCAGTATGTAGATGTGAGGGGTTAGCGTTAACACAGGTGTCCTTGATCACCTATGGCGTGCTGGGAGCCATGTTGTACTGAAAGCTTCAAGGTTCACAGCTTTTTAGGTTATATTATAATCCAAACCCGTGGTTTCACCCCCTGCTTAGATGGGGCTGGAGGGATTTCCAGTTTTTGCTCCCAGAGTTTTAATTTACTTTGAACTTCTGATGGTGCTGGCAGGAGGTAGCTCTATAATATAATCTTTTCCTTCAGGAATTTTTTCTCTGACAGCTGAAATTTTCCTCCATGTAATTTGATCTCAATATTGTAAACCACCTTCCCCTTTTCCATATATATATATATATATGGATATATATCATATATATGTGGAATATCGTATATGGAAATATATATAAATATATGGATATATATCTTATGTATATATATTCATGGCCTTTAGGTGTCTCCAGGTGGTGAATATCATGCTTCCTCCCTCAGCTGTGATTTACCCCCTCTTTGTCTCCGTGAATGTTGTGCCTTCCTGTGGTAACCCCAAACTAGAGATTCTGAGGCACATTAGCAGTTGTTTTTCAGTTTCTCTTCCACGATGGTTCTCTTTATCCTTCACCATGTGTAGAGTTTGCATTTCCTGGGATGACATCTTGCTTTGTAGCTCCATCTATGAGGTTATAAGATACTTGTGTCCATGTATGACATTTTCCTAATGTTTGGTTAGTGGCATTTGTTAGAGCTGGTTTGCCAAATATTGGGTAATTTGTGATTTTTGAAGTTTTGTTTGTTTGTTTTTTAACAGATGACTTTCTTTTTTCTAATCTTATATTCCATGGGTCTTTTAATAAAAGATTGCTGTGGTGGTTGTGTGAGCTTTCGGATTTCCCAGGATACATGTTGTCCTGACCTACTGCTTAATGTCTTTCGGTGTCCTGCTTTTTGCTGTTTTCCCAAACCCTTCATTACTTCTGTACTCCATGATTACTTTTAAGTTATTGATTATAGGAAGTGTTCCAGCATAACACTATGTGGACTCTTTCTGCTTTGTCAGCAAAATAACTTTTCACTTAGTAAATTGGCCAAGAATCAAGGGGAAATAAAAACTTAGCATTTTGTGTAATATTATGTTATTCTATAGTGAATAGGGGAAAACAACTGTTCTAAAGTAGGTTTTGGCAAGAGAGTAACAAAAAAATCGTTGTGTACTCCTGAAGTGCATTTACAAGTCTATTTCAACTCCTGAGTTTAATTCAATCTATCAAGAATTGCCTATACTTTCCTTAATAATCAAGTAATTTGTTATAATGAAGTGAGAAGTTACTTTGCATCCTTTAAAATACAGCTCTCTTTGATGCTCTAATATGTATAGTTTGAGAAATTATTAGGAATTCTTGAGGATGGTAATCACTATTACACTATTTTTAACTGGAAATTGTCTGTTTTGTGGTGGGATCCTTGTAAAGTAGGATGTGATCCTCACAGGGTTTCAAAAGTAAGTAGAAAGTCTTTAGGCACCACAGTTGGGCGTCACAGTGGAACCAGTAGTTGATTTCAAAAGAGTTATTTGGGGGTAGTAAACTATCAATTTAGCTTCTCTTCAAATATTTGGCATTTTCAAAGCCTTTACCATTGAATTTAGATAGTTTCTTCCTGATAGTCAAAGTAGAAAATTGAAAAACAGAATAGTCAGGAAGTAGTGAATGCCAAAACTTGGGCCACAACCCCTAGGAGGAGACGTTTACAACTTTTAGGAGTACAGAAGAATGAATGTTTTCTCTGGTTTATTTACTCAATAAGTCAGCTTTTGAAATAGTTTTCTTGCCAACCTTTATGATTAGGAAAAAAGTACATATTTGATATATTTTACTCTCAGTGTCCATTCCAAAAAGGAATGCTTGCTGGTTAAATACGTAGAAGCATATTTAACTGTAGATAACTGTGATTTATAAAAGGCTAAATGAGGTAAAGTTATCTTATAAATAGTGGTAGGCTCTTAGAGAATATTCCCCTTGTCTCCCTTTCTGAGCTTTTGAAATCTAAGAATGCATTTGAGATAGCAAAGAATTGATGCACTCCTTAAGTTTGTTAAGGAATAAACCCTGCGTGTAGCTTTCTTACTGCTTGAAATTATAGTTTGCAGGCATAATTTCATGGGTCCTATACACATCAAACAGAAGCTTTGAAACACCTTACTCAGCAAGTTTATTATTACCTCATAGTTTAATGTTTCAGTGTTAGTTTTTTCTTACCCCTTCTACCTCCTGAAGAATTAAGTTTACTCTCCTGTGCTCCCTTAATGCAGAGATTCTCAGTGTGGCTGCTACCCCGCACCTCCTTGTGGGAAGTGCAGCTCCTCTTTTCAGTTGTTAACTGCTTCATAGTTGTTCATATTTACATATGCCTAAGGGCTACTTATTAATAACTTGCCAAGTGAATTATTATGGATTACTAAAACTTGGTATTTATAAACCAAAAACAGCACAACATTAAAGTTTACTGTTGGCTATAATACTTTTTTCTCCCAGGAAGTCTGTCCTGGGAAACCTGGCAGCAATGCAAAGCTTCTTACATGTCATGTGCAGAATGGGGATTCCTGCAGTGTTAAGGAAGGGTGCTTATTTGGGATGCATCATCAATGTTGTCTCAAATTGATCTCGGTTTTCCATTGTGCTTCCTCTTGTTTGTTTTGTTCATTAGCATTACTATTAGCTTCATCTTTATCAATTAATTTATGGACTTTTGGTTAACCTTTCACTGTGTGGTCGGGGATATTTGTACCAACAATATTTTGGCTTCTAATTTAAGACATGGATGTGTTTCAGTGCAAATATAAATCCTCCATTCCCATTTTGCTAATGCTGATATAGACACCTAAAAACTTGCTTGTACAGAGATACTTGAAAGTTACCAAGTTCCTTTTCCGCTGGAAAAATGCTGGAGTGAGAGGCCTCCTCCTAGTGGACCTATGCTTATCCATAGACTTCTGTGACATGTACTGTATTATGGGTAGGGCCCTCAGTGTTGTCTGTTGCTGTCGTTCATCTCTGCCAAGAGCGTGAGGGACCTTTTTCATCTTTGCTCAGTGCCTGGCATATACGCATTGTATTCATGTTTATTGAATGATGTCTCAGTTTTTCAAAGTGATAAATATTTTCTCTTGTTACAGACGTTAGAATAAATTTACTGAAAATATTTACTGAATACCTGTTAGGTTCTACTAGGTACCTGATTCAGTGTTTTCAGACACCATTTTAAGTAGATCTTATTAAGGAAAATGGTGCTGTTCATGCTGTTTACACATTTTATTTGCTTTTCTTAATAGCAAAGAGTTTTTTATAATAGGAAAATCCTTTTCCTTCAGATTTGTGAATCATATATGTGTTTGAATAACACATCTATAGATTTCCTGTTGTTTGGTCTCCTGGAGGGAATATCCCAAGTAGTATGGAGTATTACATTTGTTTTTCTCCTTTGTACTGCAACCATCATTAGTACTTACCTCAGTTCTTTCTTAGTATTTCTTTTTTGGGTCCAAGGCAGATTTTTCAATCTTTGAGACCAGTCAGGGATTATTTCTCCTTTTTTATTACTGTTTGCTTCTGGAAGTTCCTTACTCTATCCCAGCTCTAAATTTTATTTTTTAATATGTTTTTTTGAATGCTAAAAGGATTTGTCTTTTCTCCTTTGTACTGTTTCAGGTCAGGACTGTATTCTATGATTTGTTCTGCCATAAGTCTCACCTGACCACAGACACCACTGCTACTGGGTTAAAAAGCTCTCAACATTTTAGGGGAAACTTTTTCCAGATACTCCTTCCCTAACAGTTCAACCAGAAAAATTATATACTTCCCCCTCAAAGATGTACTTTCTTAAACCAACCTCAGTGCGTAAGAGAAGTATCAGAATCATCCATTGCCTTCCCCAGACAACGTGAAGGTTACAATCCAGGGGATAATAGTACCCTGTGTGATTTAAACCTCAAGTGGCCAGTGCCATTGCAGATAGATAGTTTTGGACACCTGGGCGACATGAAAAAGTATCTTCTCAGTGCTGCCTTTCCTTTGGGGGGAAAAGTGAAGTTCCAACCAAATATTTCACAATCTTCCCCTTCCCTTCCTACCCCCACAGAATACCAGATGCTTTAGAATCGGTAGACAAAAACACTCCTGTTGAAACGTCTTTAGGTGGTTTCTGTTTCAACTGCCTGTTTCAACTGCCAAGTGTACTCTTGATATATAATATACTTTTTTAATCTACTTATTGCACTACCAAATAATCAATCTTGTTGACCTCCAAGTTTTCCCCATTTAAACACAATCTTCAGTAAGAAAATTACGGTCTTTGGGGTGTCCTGCAGGATATTCTGAGAGCAAATATATTTCTGGGTAAGGTTCTCTGTCTTGATAGGGTTTTAGTTACACAGGTGTATGCATTTGACAAAACTTAACACATATGCTTAAGACTTGTACATATCATTATATGTAAATTTAACCTCTAAAAACATATTAAAGTTCTGTTAGTGATATGCATGCTGAATTATTTAGGGGGAAGTTCACTGATGCCTGCAGTTTACTTTGCATCAAAAAAATTAGATGGATAGATATGTGATAAAGCAAGTAAAGCAAGTATAGTAAATGTTAATGGTAGAATCTAGGTAGTGGGTATTTACGTGTTCACTGTCAAATTTAACTTTGCTGTATGTTTGAAATTTTTCGTAATGTTGGGGGGGCAGTAAGCATGATACTGGAAGCTATTACTTGTAATACCTTTACTGACTTAGGAAAAAATCCAAAACATTTTCTAATGAGAGAAAATCATGAAGATTTCCAGTGTCTTGTAGTTACTGTTCATGCTTATGATTGACCCTTTTGGAAGTCGGGGGTGGATTGGAAAAAATGCTGCCTCCTATAACACAATTTTAGAAGGATGAGGTGAAGGTGACAGCAATAGTGATTTCATGCCCAAAGTTTGGTTTTTCTTCCTTATTCAACTACCTTCTCCTTTCTTGGCACCATAATCCTGAAATCTTATTTTCAGAGGAAAGAAAGTGTTTTTAATATCACTGAGCCGTGTTATGATTAAATGCAAGCAAATATTTGAAGAGATGAATCATTGATTCCTGGACCATTTGTTAGAGAGAGTTAGACCAGTCGGCCAGATGCCTCTGTGGTGAGCTGTTTATGATGGTCGAGGTCTGTTTTGAGTGCCAGACCTTACTGCTTTAACACTAAACTTACTGAGAAAAAAAATCAAACTTTTTTTCCTCCTAGAGTAGCTTTAAAAAATATAAAATATAAAAATTTAATAAATCATAAATGATACAGAATTGGAAAGAACAGTCTTTATTTTCTTTTTAAAAAAGGGAAGAATCAAAATTAATAATACCACACTTCAGAGAAATAGATTCACAGAGGAAATGTTTGATTGTAATTATGCTCTTGCAGCAAAATGACTATGAACAGTATGATTTAAAAAACATTACAATTTAGTTGGTAAGAAAAGTCTGCTAAGCAGTGGCATTCAGTGGTATCACTATCATTAAATCACGTGAAGATTGCCACGTTAGTTGATGATTGCCACAGCCATAGATCCAATAGTTGTGTATATTTAAATTATGTGACTAGCTATTTTTTGGTCTCAAAATGGACTTGACCATCTAATGCTAAGTAGTCTTCAAAGTTAAGGTGAAGTATTTAGGTATTACGGATATGTTGCTTTTACATAACCTCTAGTCTTACTCATTTTCCATCCATTCTGTCTGTCAACCCTTGGATAACGTTACTCATAAGCAGGGTACCATCTAGAAAAATTATATACTTCCCCCTCAAAGATGTACTTTCTTAAACCAACCTCAGTGCATAAGAGAAGTATCAGAATCATCCAGTGCTAGAACCAATCTAGGTTCATTATGATGCTTCATAGGGTGGATCTGGTGGGAAGTATACAGAGCTATTCTGTTCATTGTGTTGATATGTACTGTATATAATCACTAATGGATGTAACTATTCTAGTGATTATTTTGACTGACCTCTCCAATAGACTATGTTCAAAGAGAGTCTCAGTTCATTTTTATGGAAAGTGAGATTAACTTTTTTGATCCTAAAAGAATTATCCTTTAATGTTTCAATTTGTGTCTTCACTCAGTCGGTAGATCCTGCCTACTGTGCCAGGTTCTGTGTTTGCTTCGATAGCACAGTGATTTCCAGACCTGGCCACCATCAGAATCACCTGGGGAGCATTTACGAAAACACCTGCTTGGGCCACATCCTAGAAACTCTGGTTCTGTCTATTTGGAGTGAAACTAGGAATTTGCATTAAAGAAATACCTAAGCAGTTTAATGCCCATCACCTTTGGGATGATTAAGCTACAATCCCTTCCAAGGTTTTTTGTCTGAAAGTATAGATAAGTAAAAATTATTTCAGTACAGAGTAAATGAGTTTCATAAAAAATAAGTTCTTGGGGGGAGGGAAGAGGGCGAAAGCAGTGAGAGGGCACATGTGTACGGTGATGGATGGTGATTAGTTTTTGGGTGGTGAACGTGATGTAGTCTACATAGAATTCGAAATGATGTACACCTGAAATTTACTTTATATAATGTTATAAACCAATGTTACCTCAATAAAAAAATTTTAAAAAAAGAAATTCCTTAGTTATCTTAGTGCTCTTTTTTTTTTTGTGAGGAAGATCAGCCCTGTGCTAACATCTGCCAATCCTCCTCTTTTTTTGCTAAGAAAGACTGGCCTTGGGCTAACATCCGTGTCCTTCCTCCTCCACTTTAAAGATTTTATTTATTCATTTTTTTTTTTCCCCCCAAAGCCCCAGTAGATAGTTGCATGTCATAGGTTCACATCCTTCTAGTTGCTGTACGTGGGACTCGGCCTCGCGTTGGACGGAGAAGTGGTGCCTCGGGGCGCGCCCGGGATCCGAACCCGGGCCGCCAGCATCAGAGCACGCGCACTTGTGGTGCCTCGGGGCACGCCCGGGATCCGAACCCGGGCCGCCAGCATCAGAGCGCGCGCACTTAACCGCTAAGCCACGGAGCCGGCCCATCCTCCTCCACTTTATATGGGATGCCGCCACAGCATGGCTTGACAAGCGGTGCGTCGGTGTGCACCTGGGATCCGAACCAGGGAACTCCGGGCCGCCACAGCAGAGCGCGCACACTTAACCACTTGCGCCAGTGGGCAGGTCTCTATCTTAGTGCTCTTAAGTCAAGTCTTACTCCAGAGTCTCCACCTCCCGGATAATTTAGTTACTTCTGATTAGCTACGTGCTCATTTTATAATAACATCTTGCATTTTTGGATCCAGTTTGAGTGTTAGGCACTGTGCCATTTGTTTTACGTACACTATTACATTTAATCCTCACTGTGAGGTGTGAGAACTATTACTATTTCCGTGTTTTAAAGTGTGTCAATAGTCAGAGTAATTAGAATTCGTAGCTGTAAATATTGCAGAGCAGGGACCTGTGCCCAAGTTTGTCTGACTGTGGAGCCCGTGCCCTGTGTTGTAGGTGGCCTCTGGCCTCCACTACAACGTCTGTAGGCTGAGTGTTACTGTCTTAAAACAATGGTCCTTGAAAAGTGGGCCACATAATGCTTTTTGGAATGAGATAAAACAGAGCTGTCTGAAGTGTAATTGTTTAGCTCTTATCACCCAGTCTTTTGCCTAAAGTATTCACAATTTGTTCTCTGAGAAAAGTACCATGAGTGACAACCATTTCCAGATAAAAAGCTTTACATTTTTTAGTGCTGAATAAATCTGAAAGATGATACACTTTGTTCATTTGTGTGTCCTGCCTTTGGCTGTAACCCTCAAGTACTTTGTATGCTCGTTTCAGAAATTTTTTAAAGATAGCAGCTCTTATTTTTTTCTTGTATATTTCTTAGTCTTTGCTTTGAAATGCCTCAAGACTTCTCTCACCTAATTAACCTCTTTTTTTGTTTTTGTGAGGAAGATCAGCCCTGAGCTAACATCTGCCAATCCTCCTCTTTTTTTTTTTTTTTTTTTGCTGAGGAAAACTGGTCCTGGGCTAACATCTGTGGCCATCTTCCTCTACTTTATATGGGGCACAGCCACAGCATGGCTTGACAAGCGGTGCATCAGTGTGCGCCCAGGATCCGAACCAGTGAACCCCGGGCCGCCGCAGCGGAGCACGCGCACTTAACCGCTTGCGCCACTGGGCCGGCCCCTTAACCTCTTCTTTACACTTGATCTTTACAGCTAGTCCTTAAAAAAGAAAATCTTTGGTTTTCAAATATTTGAAGACTTTTTATTTTTTTTACTCGATTTCCTTCTCTGACAAGTTTTGTAGTTGACATCATTTTCTGGGTCATTTAAGGAAAATGACTCTTTCGGAAGCAATTGACCCAAATTACACTTGAGTTTAATTTGGAAATAGAAAAAAAAAACTGCTTAATTCTTGTCTTCTCACCTCCAAATTTAGTCAGATTTTTAAAAATACTGTATTGTATGTATTGGATATCTTCCATTTACTTTGAAACTGTACTAAATGGAAATCTGCATAGATTAATGATTCTACATTCAGTTTATATAAGCCTTAGCAAAAAATTTTTGGATAGAATAAAGTTTAAGAATTTGAGATCCAACAAACTTCTTTTTAAGCCACTGCTTTCCTCACAAGCACTTTCAACATTGTTTCTTGTTAGTTATTCTAAATAGCTTTAGTGTTGGCATTAAACTGTAACTTTGTAGGATCCCCTGTTCTCTCCCCTTCAAGGCTTTGTTTTCTGGGACTTAATCTCACCTTGATATTCTCAAATCATTGCCAGTTATTTTTAGTACTTGACTGGTCTCCCTTCCTCAGGTATGCCTTCCCGATATAGTGTGTCTGGTTGGATTGCATCTACTGTTTGCATGTCATGCCCGTCCCACCTTCTGTACTGATTGTGTGGAAAGGCTCGGGAGCTTTAGAGAAGCTAGCAGAATTCCCTTCTGCTCTGGTGACAGTGACTGCACGGAGCAGTTTGGGGTAAGAGAGCACTTCCTCAGGAGATGAAGCATTCCCAAATAGGGTGTCCTTGTATCGAATCCTGGAGCACTCCCTTCCACCTCCCCAAAGTATTAGTTGGTTTAGCCTCAGATTTTTATAGCATAGTGGTTAAGACACTGTGATAATCCAGAGTGTGGATTTCTGTACAGCCTTAAACAGGATGAGGTAGTTTTATATATACTCGTATAGAAAGGTGTGTTGTTAAGGAAAAAAAGCAAATCACAGAACAATACTTACGACATCGTCCTAGTGGGGGGAAAAAAAAACGAATTTGTAAGCACGTAATAACGGAAACAGACACATGAAGCTTTTAACAGGAGTTACCTCTGGGAAAAGAATGGGCTGTGAAGAAAGCCTTTCAGAAGAGAGGCTTTTCTGTAGGCATCTGCAGCATTTAGGACTTAAAATTAATGTGTATTCATTTTTCATTTTTAAAAATTAACAGATAAATTTTAAATATAATATTTTAGGATTTCAAGGAAGTGTTCTAGTGGCATGTCAGCTGGGCTGCTTGCCCAGTGGCAGACCTGCCACAAAACCTTGGTTTCTTTACCTCCTCTCATCCAAATTGTTCCAACAGTGCCTTCTCTGCGAATTTTCTGTGAGAAGGGCCAGAGCATCTCTTCTGAAATGTTGCTTTTTGGTCTTTCTCAGAAACCAACATAATTTATAAGATCAATAGAAATTTATACCAGAGACCCTTTAAAAGAGTTATTTCTGGTTTGTCTCTTGTTCTTTTAAGCCCTGAAATCTCTTGGTTATCAGCCTTCTCTAGGGAATTGTATACTCTGGTCCCTACAGTAATGGGAATGGTACTCTGATGGTTTAAAATGTATTCTCTCTTAAAAAGCTATTTCCAGCTGAGTCCTTGCATCATGCTTCTACCTAAACTTCAGACATCTTTTTATGTACAACCTCCAGATTTTGAAGACAGCCTGACTCTTTTTGGGGGAACCAGGAATGTCTGTGGTATTACTTGGCTCGCCCATTGCTATCTTGGTAGTCTGGAGGGAGACAGTGTCTGTCGCTTCTCCTTTCTCCTCCTATCCCATCCCATCTCATCCCTACCTCTCCCCCTTTCCTGTCCTTCCCCCACTACGTAGATTAGATTAAATATTTTATATATATATATTTTTTTTTCTATCTCTGTCTCTTTTTCATTTTCCTCCTGTGAGCATTAATTAAACTTGGCAAATATTTAAAAGAATTTGCTGCACATCTGTCCAAAATAATGGAAGTAATTTTTCTCTTCTATTCTCACTGGATTGTACATTTTATTTATGTCTATTCCTGAGCCAGAGCTTAATATATGAGGACTTAATTGTAAATAGCCAACTGCTGAATAGAAACTACACACTATTCTCTATTCCTTATGTGTCCTTATGGGTCCTAGTCTCCAGGTCCCAGCATGATTTCTTACTTTTTGCTGCCAACCCCATGATCAGTCTCCTGCTTCCAAATCTTCTTTGTGGACCTAACCAGGTTTTCTCAGCTTAATGAAGAGCTGGTTCCATCATTAGGTTTTTTGATGATAAACATACTGTGTGGGATGAGAATGGCCATCCACGAATTCCTGGCGGGCAGGGACTGTGCCTTGTTCATCTTGGTTCTCCCAGTGCCAGTGTGGTGCCTGGCACGAGGTGCTTAGTCAGTGTTTTCGGACAAAGATAATTGGTGCATCCTTATTCTTATCTTTGTAGCAGACGTATTGTGCAACAAACTGATTATTGTGAAAATGTAACCTTGTGATATATATTTGCCTTTCCCAAAACAGAGTCTTGCTTACGTAACAGGAAAACTTTGTAACTACTTGCATGATTTCTGTAAATTCTGTAGAGAGCCTTCAAATGGGAAATCTATGCAGTTTGGGTAATTTAAATAGAACACTCTATCCTTTTATTATTCTTGATATCAAGTGGGTGCTATCACATTTGTATCATAACTTTTTTAACAACAAACATCTGTAATTAGATATTTTATTTGAAACATAGTGAATTTTCTCATACATTTGAGTTAAGAAAGGAAACAATTCATTTTTTTAATCCACAAAAGGAGACCTTGAAACAATTGCACACGTTCTTCTAATGTATTTCTAATGTATTTAATGGATCCTCATATATGGCTTTTTAAAAATCAGTGGTGACTCCTGTGGTTTACAGGATATGATTTAGCAATTACCTTTATGATATAATGATAAAAAGGAATTACTGGTTGTTAATTCTTTTATGTAAAGTTACCTCTTTGTGTCAGAAATCTACAAGGATTCTTCACTGTAATCCTAATGTCTATAAAATCATATAAGAAAGTTTGAGTAATCAAGTGGCCAAGAATCTTTGATTCATTTTCCTTTTCTCTTCTCTTTTTCTTTTAGAACTGCCGCTGGATGACCAGGATTCCCTGTAAGTGATAATGTTGGAGATTAGCTTTGCAACTTTCTTCGGCATTCAGTTGTTAAAAACAAATAGGATGCAAGTTCCTCAACTCCAGATTATGAAAACAGTACTTGGAAAACTGAAAACTATCTAAATGATTGTCTTTGGTTGGGCCGTGTTCTTAGTGAGCAGAAGCCTTGGCCAGGGTCTGCTGTTGACTCTTGGAGAGCACATAGCCCGCTTCCTGGGGACTAGAGGTGCCACTGCTACCATGGGTAACTCCTGTATCTGCCGAGATGACAGTGGAGCAGAAGACAGTGTTGACACCCAGCAGCAACAGGCTGAGAACAGTGCGGTACCCACTGCTGGCACAAGGAGCCAACCCCGGAACCCTGTTCGGCCGCCAAGGAGGGGCCGAGGACCACATGAGCCAAGGAGAAAGAAACAAAATGTGGATGGGTTAGTGCTGGACACACTGGCAGTCATACGGACTCTTGTAGATAAGTAAGTATCTGACTCACAGTCACCTCCTACATGATGAAAAGTTGTTCTACCAGAAACCATAACTTTTGGACTCCTTCAGTTCATTAGGATATGTTCGCCAAGCCTTGTGTTCATAGGGCAAGGGAGAATATTTTATTTCCCCTCGGATGGCAGAGTAAATTCTAAGATTTGATGTTTTTACTTGCTAACATCTTCTCTTGTCTAGAAATGTCTAAACATTTCTGTAGCAGAAAACACTGATTAAAGCGATGATCTTTATCAGAGAATATGGTAAATGTGGAGTGAGTTTGTGTTGCAAGCTCTAATAAGAAATGGATTCATGAAGACTCACTCTTATCTTGCTTGCCTATCTACTCCGCTGACTAGAGAGTCAAGCCGAGTGGTTTAACCAAGAGCATGGCTGCACGCAACTTCTGCTGGCAACATAAGGACATGAGTCAAGGAGGGTTTTCATCCTCCTCCCTTTATTATATCCCTTATTTGGCCCTCATCGATCCATTTGGGAAGCTTGTAAATTGAAACTGCAGGGCACACCTTACCTGTTTTATTTTTCTTCCCCTTTGTCTAACTCTAAGTACAAAATCCCAGATTGAATAACAGTAAATTAAAGGGCATTGTTCAAGTTGAAAAAATATATATATATTTGTGTGTGTGTGTGTGTGAGGAATATCAGCCCTGTGCTAACATCTGCCAATCCTCCTCTTTTTTTGCTGAGGAAGACTGGCCCTGGGCTAACATCCTTGCCCATCTTCCTCCACTCTATATGGGATGCTGCCACAGCATGGCTTAACAAGCGGTGTGTCCATGCGCACCTGGGATCCAAACCAGCGAACCCCGGGCTGCCACAGCGGAGCATGTGTACTTAACTGCTTGCGCCACCAGGTCTGCCCCTGAAAAAATATTTTAACTTAACCATATAATTCAATAGTTAAGAGCAAAAGTTTTAGAACCGTAATGGACCCAGGTTCGAATTCTGGCCGAGCCCCTTAAACTAGCTACTTGGCCACTGGTGAGTTACTTCTCTAAGCCTCAGATTACTCGTGTATAAAAAGGGAATAATACCTTTCTTACAGGGATTATCATGAGATAATATATAAAAGCATCTAGTGTAGTGCCTTACACATAACAACTGCTCGATAAATGTTAGTATTTTTTTCAGGTTATATCTGGGTTCTTTTTGCTTCAGGCTCTGCTAGTAAATTTAAGCATCTAAATATTTGATAATCATGTTTATAAAAACCCAATTGTGTTTAGTTCCTCAAACATTATAGCATAAAGCAAGGTATATTTGTGCATTTTATTCTTAATGGTTTTTTTTTTTGTGAGGAATATCAGCCCTGAGCTAACATCCATGCTAATCCTCCTCTTTTTGCTGAGGAAGACCGGCCCTGAGCTAACATCTATTGCCAGTCCTCCTCCTTCCCCCCCCCCCCTTTTCTCCCCAAAGCCCCAGTAGATAGTTGTACGTCATAGTTGCACATCCTTCTAGTTGCTGTATGTGGGACGCTGCCTCAGCATGGCCGGACAAGCAGTGCATTGGTGTGCGCCCGGGATCCGAACCCGGGCCGCCAGTAGCAGAGCACGCGCACCCAGCCACTAAGCCACGGGGCCGGCCCTGTGCATTTTATTCTGAGGTGATTTTTTTCTTCCCCATAGAAATAAATTTATTTTGCATATCTTCCTGCTGTAGAACATGCTGCAGAAAGGTGGTACTTACAAATATTCTCCATAACCAGTCAGAAAGGCCTTCCTGAGGTTATCAAAACCAGCTGTTGAAGTAGTTCTGGTGTCTGAATTAATTAATTAATGTCTATTAAATATAAATCTATGCCATTTACATCCCCCAAACTCAAGCAAGGGGCTAGAACCTATTATAAAGTTTCTTCATGGTGACATTTAAAACGTTCTGTAAAATTGTAATGAAAAGTTATCCTTCCCAAATAAGGAAGTAAACCACAAGCAATGTTATTTAAGCCAATTGGAAAAACAGGTACAGAATAGACTTTGCCATATTTTTAAAAAGAGTGTTTAAGAGAGTATGGGGGCAAGGTAGGAGCTTTGTTTCCAAGCTTCTGGAAAATATTACAAATTATAAGTAAACTTACTGATAAAGCATGTAATTAAGTGAGGCAAGTGGTATACGTTTGAATAACAGGGTAACTTTTACCTTAAACCTGTTTATACTGAATTATAGTTATAACTTTTCCGAAAATGGAAAAATAAGGCAAATGTAGAGCAAATGGGAAGGGTCCTTTTGGAGAATATCATGGCAAAATTGTGCAGACATTTTATAAGCGTAGTTACATAGCCTGTTTTTTACAAACTACTAAAGGAGAAGAGTTTCATAACCTATAGGGTTTATAAGACTGTTAAAATCAAACATGAAAGATAGTTAGGACAGATGAGCTTAGTAAGAACATGCCTAAAAGGATGTATGCAGATATTGCAGTTATAAAGTGATCTGTATTTATTATCCTCTTCTCTCTACTTATTACTTAGGACAGGATGACGGTGATCGGAGAGGAGAGCACAGTTCCTAATGTCATAGTGAGAGAGTTCCTATGGGAAATACACTTTAAATACACTTATTTTAAAATCATTTTGAAGTTCTGTTATTTGCATTTTTTGGTAGTGACCTTATCTTCAGATTGTTAATGGTGTTAATATGAGTTATTCTCATGTGCTTTGGAACTTCGTTTGCAGGCTCCTCTTGATGGAAGTTTTTTTCTCACTTGTGTGTGCGTGTTCTCTGTGTGTCTTTCTGTCATTCTGACTCTGTCTCTCTTTCTGTCTCTCTTTCACTATCTCTCTCTCTCTGTCTCCCTCTCTCTTCCTATCTGTCACTTTTATTGTTGTCTCCCTCTGGGTCCCAGGGACCTCAGCCTGTAACTGAACGTAAAATTGGTGGTTCTGAGTTCCTATTCCACTGTAAGAAGCCCAGGTCCTGCTGCATGGCTTTTCCTGTCTCTGGAGACTTGCAGCTTTATACCAGTTGTAGTTCAGATTATCTTTCATAACTTTTTCAACTCCTTTTACTGAGAGGGGAACCCTGTCCTGGCTTCAGTTAGTGAGTTTGCTCCATCCCCTGCACAGATGGGATTTTGGTCTGCACTACCTACCCTGCAGGCATAAAGCTCCTGGTCACCTCTGTCTAGTTCCTGACCCAGACCCCAGGAGTCCTATGGCTTTAGCTCCTGCCTCCCACCAGAAATTTCTGCTCCATTTCTGTTCCGCAAAGAAAATCTTGTTTTTTTGTTTTTTTTTTTTTGTGAGGAAGATCAGCCCTGAGCTAACATATGCCAATCCTCTTCTTTTTGCTGAGGAAGACTCGCCCTGAGTTAATATCCGTGCCCATCTTCCTCCACTTTACATGGGACACCGCCACAGCATGGCTTGACAAGCAGTGCATCGGTGCGCCCCCGGGATCCGAACCGGCAAACCCTGGGCCACTGCAGTGGAGCGCGCGCACTTAACCGCTTGCACCACCAGGCCGGCCCCCTTTATCTTGTTTTTTGAGTGTAGAGATGTGTGTGTCCTTTAAGAGCATCTGTATAGAACTGAGGTGCTCATATTCCTTATTGGTTGCTGACCCTGTCATATTTTATTACTTTTCCCTTCTTCCTTAATCCTGTTGTCCTCTTTACCACCCACCTCCAAATATCAGAGGTAACCATGCTAGTGAATTTAAGGTGTGTTCTTCCAGTCTTCCTGCCATATGTTTGTTTATGTCTGTATAGGAGGTTTGTATATAGTGTTTTGTGTGTGATTTTTAAAATTTACATAACTGATATACTCATATAAATCTCTTTGTTTTTTTAACTTCTCTCAACACTGTGTTTGAGACCTATGTTGCTGTATATAAATCTACAACTGCTCTGACTGCTACAGAGTGTTCTTTTGTATGCTTGAAGTATTATATTTTATTGTCCTGTAATCTGCTGATGGTTCCTTAGGTTACTTCCCAAGTTTTGTTCCTGCCAGCAGCCTCATATGCATCTCTTACCTATGTAACAGCTTCTCTAGCATTATTGGCTATATACATACTTAATTTCATTATTGCCAGATTGCTCTCCAGAAATGTTTGTATCCGTTAGTTATATCATTTAAAACATTTTTTTTTTTTTTTTGGGTGAGGAAGATCAGCCCTGAGCTAACATCCATGCCAATCCTCCTCTTTTTTTGCTGAGGAAGACTGGGCCTAGGCTAATATCCGTGCCCATCTTCCTCTACTTTACATGGGATGCCACCACAGCATGGCCCGACAAGTGGTGCATCGGTGCACGCTCAGGATCCAAACCCGGGCTGCCAGCAGCAGAGCGCGCGCTCTTAACCACTACGCCACGGGGCTGGCCCCAAAACAATTTTTTTTAAGTAAGAATTTTGCCTTATTATGAAAGGGCACAGGATATGTCAAACAACCAGCACCTAATGAGTTCCTGCAATGAACTTAGTGATTCCCATATCACAAAGTTATTCTGAGAATGATTGAGTACAATAGTTTTTACATTTTTTTCATAGTAAAACAGAGCCACGATATGTAAACAAATAAATGGTGAATATATTCCTTAAGTAATTAGATAACAATGGTTTGTTTGATGGAAAATTTTTCTTTTTTTCAATAAAGTTCCCCTAAAGCACCTCCTTAGGATTCCTGGAGTCACAGTTTGAAAACCCCCTCAATTAAAGTATATAATGCCATTTTAGAGCAGTGTCTAGAATATTAAATAGTTCCTTGAATAAGTTTGGTTTCTTTTTCTCCTATTTTATGACATTTAAACATAGTGATATTTCCCGGAAAAACACTTAAAAATGAAGATTTTATGTAGGCCCTTGCTTTCATAAGTCCTCAGCTGGGATTGTCATCTCCCTTCCTAGCATTTCTTTAAGGTAGGCATGAGGAAGGTGATAATGACCTCCCTGGCTTGTCTCAGTTGGCATTGGGCCTTTAAAGGTAAAGCTGAGAGGTAAAGCTCTAGTCTCCAGTTTTAGTCCTGTGCTTTTACTTCAGGCCACGTGGTGGTCCTTTCGTGTGCCCTTCTGCCCATTTTATTTGTGGGCCATCACACACAGTGACCTTGGCAATGAGCACGTGTGGTGTGCATTGTCCTTACCCATTATAGCTCTGGTTGTCTCTTCCATTTCTTTCTCTACATTCATTCATGTTCATTTCTTCTTTTTCTACCTCCATACTTCCAGTTTGAATTTTTATTTGGAGTTATCATTTCTTATTTCTTCAAGTTTGATGTCTTGAATGTTTGTTTTTCAGTGATCAAGAACCTCCCTATTCAATGATTACGTTGCACGAAATGGCAGAAACAGGTATTTTAAAAGTTTTTTTCAATACTTCCTAATGAGTTAATGATTATGAAGAAATGTGGCCACTTTTTTTTCGAGGTAAAAGATTCCAAAAATACTTAGCACACCTGACAAAAAAGCCCTTTGTGTATGGAAATTTTCCTGTACAAGGGTAATAATTAATAAGCCCTCTATATTGCATCCTGAATATATAACTGCACCTCTCAGTAATGGTTTTATCTCACTGAAATTATGAAAATAGAGTTTCGGGGGGCATTGACGGGTCTTTGACCATAACTCTTCTAGAATGAGGAGGATAATTTTTTCTCCCTCAGTTTCCTAAGCGTCAGTCTGAAAACAGAGCCAGCTGCTTCAGATACTTAATCTTCTCAGTTAACTCCTATGTCATAAATAAGATACTGAAAACTATTTTAATCATAATTTGAGAACCCAGGACCATAGTTTGAATTTTCTTCAAATAAAGATGCCCCCAAATCACCAGTAAATTAGGATTCTTGGACTCTACCATGATGACTAGCAATTGATGACTGTGTCCATGCCAGATATTAGCTGCTTAAAGACTCCAGGATGAAGGCCAAAAGCGTTTCTATTTTAATGTGAAGTCATCTTGTGTGATGTTATATCTTTTCACATTTTTAAAATAGTGGCTCCATCGTATAATCTTCTTGATTTGCTCTTAGATGAAGGATGGTTGGACGTTGTCCAGTCTTTAATTAGAGTTATTCCATTGGAAGATCCCTTGGGACCAGCTGTTATAACATTGTTACTAGATGAATGTCCATTGCCCACTAAAGTAAGTTAATACTTATCTTTTATGAAACTGTCATCTATGCCTAAGCACAGGATGAGTGACCACAAAGAACATTTGATGTAATACATTTCCTCTTTATACCTTTGGGGTCTGTTATTATTCAGTGTTAATTTCATTATGTAAACTTGCTTTTTATTACTAATGAAGTGCTACATCCTCTATCAATAGCTTACTATCAAGCTTTAGTATAAAATTTTTAAAATGTTAAAAACGGAAGCATTTATTTATTTATTTATTTTTTTTGTGAGGAAGATCAGCCCTGAGCTAACATCCGTGCTAATCCTCCTCTTTTTGCTGAGGAAGACCAGCTCTGAGCCAACATCTATTGCCAATCCTCCTCCTTTTTTCCCCCCAAAGCCCCAGTAGATAGTTGTATGTCATAGCTACACATCTTTCCAGTTGTGGTACATGGGATGCGGCCTCAGCATGGCCAGAGAAGTGGTGCGTTGGTGCGCGCCCGGGATCCGAACCCGGGCCGCCAGTAGTGGAGCGCGCACACCCAACCGCTAAGCCACGGGGCCGGCCCAAAAATGGAAGCATTTATATCTGAAGTGGCAATCTTTGTTTGGAAACTAGAAGAGAATATTCAGTTGCTGAGCTGATTTTCTTATCTTTCTCTAAGCAATTTCCTCATAACAAAAGTTTTTTAAATGTTTGCTGTTAAGAGAAAAAACTATTATACTGAAAGCACTTTTGAGTCTTACTCCAACATATTCAAGCTTGGTGTAACCTTGATTATCACTTACCTAGAACAAAACTATCAAACTTTCATTGCCTTAGCCCATATGTTCTATGGAAGGCTTTTTTTAAAAATTTGGATTCTGGCATCTCTATCTGTTTCAGCCTCACACATTTGGGCCCAACATGAAGAAACATTATGGACAGAAGGGAAAAGTCTTTGGCCTAGTCACTAATGAATTGACCTTTTCCTAGGCTTATAAGAAGTTTCTGTTTTAATTTGCCTCAGAAACTCTGGTGAGATTTTTTCTTGCTTGGTAAAAAAAAACTTTTTAAACCTACTTTTTCTTTCAACATCGCTAGGCCCTATTGTTATCAGTCATATTGGCATTTGGGTAGGTTTAATCTGTTTAATGATTCAAGAGTATATAGCATCTATTTGATACAACTAGTACATTTTGAATGAAATGGAATCTAGCAATTTATGTAAGAAAACTTTCAGGTCGATCAAATAATATTTCCCATCAATAATGATATCATTGAATACATGATATCATTTTTGTATTGTCATTTGGAGTTAATTTAACTCCTGGTTATAGCCTTTGTCTCAAAGAATTACCTTGGGGGAGAAAACCTAGGTAGTGTATTTATCAAATCCACTTGTACATTTTTGTTCTTAGGAAGCACTCCAGAAATTGACTGAAATTCTCAATTTAAATGGAGAAGTAGCTTGCCAGGACTCAGGCCATCCCGCCAAACACAGGAACACATCTGCAGTCCTAGGCTGCTTGGCTGAGAAACTAGCAGGTAACTCTGGGAAGCTCCCCAAAGGAAGATCTGAAGTTGGATGTTAAGGGGAAAATTGCACTGCAGGTCTTTGATCAAACCTACTGCACCAGAAAGACGTGTCTCCAAAAAAAAAAAAAAATTAATGGACAGGGGCTCATTGGAAAAAAATTACTCAGAGACCATAGAGGTACATGCAATCTAATTCAGTTTTGAGGATTTTCAGAGGGAATTTTAAAAGGAAAAAGTTTCACTTATTTGCTTTTAAGTTAAGAATACGAGAAAAGGCTAAACAGTATAACAAAGATTATATATGTTTATATGTATGTATATAATATACATATACATACACATTTTATAAAGTTTAACTAGATAATGGAGACAGCCAAGGTAGGGGAAGAGGAAAAGGAACTTTAAATTGGAGGAGTTCCTGAGAAGAGAAGCAGATATTTAATTTGTTTATCAGTGTTACTCATTTTAGGAAAGTTAACCTCAAAGTACAGGTGAATAGCTCAGCTAATCACATCATGTGTGGTGGAAGAAACAATGGATTAGAAATCAGAACACATGGCTGCTGATTCAGGCTCTGCCCCAGGTGCCCTGGAGTAAATCACTTCACTCTGTGCATTCGGTTGTTCAGCTGTGAAATGGGGATGGTACTATTCCCTACCTCAGAGTGCGAGGCTTGAGTAAGCTAATGTGCATGGGAGTACTTTGTAAAAGAGTTCTACCAGAACAATTTTATTGTTATTAGTTACTGATTAAAAGTAATATGATGCATTTAATTATATCCAGTGTTTGTTGTATTCGTCTAGGTCCTGCAAGTATAGGTTTATTTAGCCCAGGAATACTGGAATATTTGCTGCAGTGTCTGGTAAGTGAGACATCAAAGGTAGTTATTCTTTGTCATCTAGAATTGTGCATTTTACTAAAATTGCCAGCTTAGCCACTGGCAGAGAATGGAATCAGTTATAAATTTTAATTTGCAGGTGTTTCCTGAGTGTTTGTCTATTCCTTCCTATATTTAAAAAAAAAAATGAAGGTGGGATAGGAATTTATTACAAGCAAAAACAGCTGAGTTGGACTGGTTTAAAATTTAATCATAAGATATCTGCTGTGATTGGCTTTTTTTTGTGTGTCCTTCGAGTCTGCCAAATGGTAGTAGGGACCTCCACAGTGGAAACAAAATTACATGGCATTCCAAGCCAGGAAGCCGTCAGGTCCGATTCCCAGTGTATACAAATCTCTACTTCTCCCTGCCCTCCCCCCTCGCTACCGCTCTTAAAACTGTTATCGTTGAGTATTTGATGTATTGTCTGTGAAGCTTGTGGTTTGCTGAGGCTCTGCTGTCGGATCTCTCACACTGCTGGACTGGTCTATATTTTTAAAGGTTATTTTTGCAGGCCTAGTGAGCATTGGCCTTTTTCAAAATCTCAGAGACCTTATTTTTTAGTACCTGTGTGTTGTGTACTTAAAACACTGAACACTGTGCTAAGTAAGCACTGTGGGGATCCAGAAGTAGTATAAGAGTCCTTTGCCCTCCAGAAGTTTCCAGGTTAGTTGAGGGAACCAAACTACTCAGACAAGACAGTTGGGCTCCATTTTATGACAGGATGTTACCTGTCATAAAGGTAATGGCAAGAGGGCAAAATCGCTTCCTTCAGACTAAGTGCTGTAAGGGTTCTGAGAAGGTGATCAGAAAGCAGGAGGTGTGGGGGGTGAGAGCTGGGAGAGTGATGGGAGACAGACAGCCTCAGCTGGCTGACACCATAAGGTTAGAATTTGACTGCACAGGAGAAAAAAATGGGTTTCTTGGCTAAGGACACATCACCAACAGAAGCCCCAAGACAGAAATGGCTGTGTTCCTGGCATATTGCAGAGAATTGTCTGTTGAGAAGACAGTGTTCAGAGACAGGAGGACGTAGACTGTATAGCCAGGTGGGGAGAGCTCAGGGCCTGAAAAGCCAGACAGGGATTAGGGATGGATATGGCAAGAAGTGAGGTGCTGACGAGGCTTTGCAGCAGGGAAGGATGGTGGTTATATGAGCTTTGTAAAACCTAGCTGGGCAGCAGGGCAGTGAGTGGGAATCATCTGATGTTCTGGAGCTCCTCTGCAGGCTCCTAACATAGGTGTGGGAAAGGATGGCTGTGAGATGTGATGTTAAGCAGATAGACCTTTAAATGTGAACACATGTGACATGAATGTAAATGTAACTGAATAAGCTCACTTGTTGCTCTCTCCCACCTACTGTCAGCATTTGAGGAATTCCTTTCAGAGAGCAGATTGAAAACTAAGCCATTAGTTGTTCATTTGATTATTTATAATTTTGGAACTTGGTAATGAGAATGGCTCTTTTTAGGAATCTGAACAAAAAAATCATTTTTAGCTGCAATTCTAGGTTTCTGTTTGACTTGCTTAAATGTATGTAAGAATCAACATTTTATTTAACAAAGCCCTACTGTAGATGTTACTAAGTAAAATAAGTGCATTTAACAAGATACTTTTGAAATTTCCATATCTATAAATGAACCAAGTGATTTCAAGAAAATAATAGAAGATTTTAAGAGACTCTATCTTGGTTCTTCATTACCAACAATATTATTAGCTGGATAATTGAGGACTTGAATGAGTAAAACTTTTCTGACTGCTCTGAAAAAAAAATCTAGCACATACTGGGCAAGAAGAGGAAGTTGGTAACTTGCCACCTCTGCAGGGGAATGATGTTTTTGTTTTTTGTTTTTTTATCTTTTGTTGTCTTTCAGAAGTTACAGTCCCACCCCACAGTCATGCTTTTTGCACTTATCGCACTGGAAAAGTTTGCACAGACAAGTAGGTATAGTGACTTCTTGCACTAATGATCTTCTGTATCGGTTAAAAATCTTATTTTTCTTAGTTAATGTATGAGCTTATGCTTTGAACCCCATCAGACATGTATGAGTTCTGTTTTTGTCTGGTAGACACCACAAGGCCAGTGAGGTGTAACAGGGACAAAGGCAAGGGTTTTCTCACCTAAGGATCAAAACTTGGTGACCATGATTATCCCTTTTTATTGCTAAAAATTTAGTGATGAGATTGCTACTTCTACGAAATAGTCAGAGCGCTTGGGCTATGTCATTATTCTAGTTTCCAAGTTCTCTAATTGCCTCTCCTCACTCCTTTCCACCACTAATCTGCCCAGCAAATCATCCTGTTCCTTCATGGTTAATTCAAGGTTTTTTATCTTCCCAAATAGGTGAAAATAAATTGACTATCTCTGAATCCAGTATTAGTGACCGGCTTGTCACATTGGAGTCCTGGGCTGATGATCCTGATTATCTGAAACGTCAAGTTGGTTTCTGTGCCCAGTGGAGCTTAGACAATCTCTGTAAGTACAAGTTGTCCTTTATTAAAATGCCTGTTTCCATTTCCAAACCCATTTCTTCCTTTTCCTTTTATGATAGTGAGTGTGAGTCTTTCCTTATAAGGTCCTCTTGGTAGGTCGGCTATTTTCTAGCAGAAAAATATTCTAGGAACCCTTCAGACAAGAATTATATGGAATGCTTCTAATTCCAGCACTCTTCTGTGCAAAAACTTTTACTGGTACCCTATTTCCTGCTGCATCAAGGCTGTTAATCACATGGCACTGTCTAATGAGCTCTTCCCAACACAGACTATCTCCTCACTGTCCTACCAGCAGGTCCCAATCGTCCCCACCTCTGGGCCTGTTCCGCTCACTTGGAGTTCCGTCTGTTTACTCTTCTCCCTTTCCCAACTTTGCTCTTCAAAGCTCAAGTCATGTCTTACCTACCCATGAGAGTTGCTCCTGACTTTTCTCTTTTTCTTCAAGGGCTGCTAGAACTAAAACTATGCTACTGCTATATCCTCACACACACACACCCCTCCATAGTTAGCACTGTGTTAAAACACAGTTGGACGTGTAACCCCCTGCTCCTACCCCAACATTGTGGGGACTTCCTTAGTACACCGCCTGTGTAGTGCCAGTTAAAGAATAGTTCTGAAAGAGTGCAATTTGGATTTTATTGCAGGCAAAATAATGAATACAGGGAACAGAAGCATAAACCTAGCAGTGCTGCCTTTCCTAGCATTTGCTTGATTAATCTTCATATGGTAGTGTAGCAGCAAAGCCAAGGTCTCCCCACCGATCTTGCCATTTATGAGCACTTCCATTCCTTAACTAGGATGGCAGCTAGCAATGACACTAGCTTTTTTTCCCCACAACAGCCTGCCTTGGAAACATGAGCACTCTTTTCTTTTGCAGTTCTAAAAGAAGGTCGGCAGCTGACCTATGAGAAAGTGGACTTGAATAGCATTAGGACTATGCTGAATAGCAACGATGTCAGCGAGTACCTGAAGATCTCGCCTCATGGCTTGGAGGTAAAGCTTCCACAAGTGCACCATTCGGGGAAAAAAATCTTGTTTTCATTTTCATGCCCTGATTCTGAACCAAAGCAATTTCTTGCAGAGCAGATGGAAGTTTATTTCATACTCAAAGAGTGGTTGGAGGTAGAAGTGGTGGGAGAGAGGGTATTTGGGATATCATTTACTCTTTTATATCCCACGTGGTGCTATGCATATAGTAAGCACTGTAATATTTATTGACTGTTTGGTTTAAATATGTCTGTTTTTAATCTCTGCCATTTTATTCAGCTAAAGGTACAAAGACTAGTGTTTATATAAAAGAGGCCCTTCCTTTTTTTAATCCCTACATAGCCAATTGTATCTGTCTAGTGCTTCCCCTTCTCCTTGTACGTTGGAAACGTTGCTGATTTTGTGGTGAAGGTTGATGAAAGAGCTGTTTATGTACAGGAAGGTACCATAAGCACTAGACCCGTCAAGATTAAAGAGCTGTTTGAAGAATGACTGCAAACAGCTCTTTGATCTTACGTATTGCCAAATGCCTTCTGCTTTAGATTATTTTTAGGTATCCCATCTTATATCCTTTAATATCCTTCTCTATCATAAGTACAGGTTAAGGCAATGTTTATACGTTTGTAAAAGATTCTACTATGAGAGCAAAGCTCTGTAAGTGCTTAAAAATGAAGCCACTGGCCTTCGCTAATCCTTACTGCAGCCATCTTTGAGGTCTTCCAATCCTGTTAGAACTCCCTGGAAATAGAACTATAAAATAGAATGTGCTTCATTCGGTTTTGCACTTTTTGTCACTGAGGATGCACAGAGAAAGAAACAGTAGTCCACCAGAAGCTTTACTAAGGAAAACTACATTCAACCTCCTGAGCAGTCAGTTGTCTTTGGTGGTCTTCAGGCACTGATGATGAACTGTCATGCTCTTTGCTTTTGCTAGGCTCGCTGTGATGCCTCCTCTTTTGAAAGTGTGCGTTGCACCTTTTGTGTGGACGCTGGGGTGTGGTACTACGAAGTAACAGTGGTCACTTCTGGAGTCATGCAGATAGGCTGGGCCACACGAGCCAGCAAATTTCTCAATCATGTGAGTACCCTGGAGAATGTGCAAATGGGGGCAGAAGCACTTTTCTGGTGAGTGGGAGGAGAATAACTAATTTTTCAGATAGGTTTGTACAGTAATCGTTTCTCGGGCTGAACCACATAGTGCTAAATCCCTAACAGTGGTTTGCTAAACTGATTCAGAAGTAGGAAAACACAAGTGAAATTGCCTCTCAGATTCTTTTTCCCTCGAGTTTTAAGTTCATGTTAATTTTCCACCTAGAAGTTGGATGCATCCTATGTCTTTGTCGGCTCTGCCCCAACCCCAGCCCCATCTTTGGCTCAGTTTTTACATTGGGACCAGTGATAATTTTTACCTTGCACTTAAGCTTTACGAACTTTGTAGGAATTCTCTTAGTACTTTCACAAAGTACTAAATGTGCTTGACTTCTACCTTGTAATTAGTAGGCACAGTTGTTTTCGGTATTTAGTATTTGCTTTGTTATAGAAAGCTGTAATATAAAAGGGAAGATTAAGTGCACTAGAGGAAGCAAAATTGGGCTACCACTACCTGAGTGTGAGAGGTTGGGGTTCCTCCCTTTCCTACAGATGTTGATTTCTTGCCACTTCATACCCTTCTAATGTCCAGCCCAATTGGCTTTCTTCTGTCAGTCAAATTATAAGCTGTTTGGAATTAATCCAGTTTTGATCAGGAATATTTTGTGTACATATGATTTTTACCCTTTGAGCTGAAAAAGCCCCCTTGGATTATTTTGTTAATCTAAATAATAGTCTCCCATCCCATATGTAAGGTCCTGGGATGGGTTTGAGAAGTGATCCAACAAAATCAAACTAAACATGCCTGCCATGAGCATAGTTTCTAAACGGCCTTTTCAGCAAGGCTTTATAGCATCCTGGAATTATTCATGGCATTTTACTAAACTCCTTGCTGGAGAGAGACACATTGGAGGAAGAGGGCCAGTGGAGAGGTCGGGTCTGGATTCTTGTCCAGGGTGGAAAACTAGAACCCAGTCTGCCATTGCTTTTGTTGAGAACCTTCCCTGATGCAGGGCCTCCTAGTCGGCTGGGCCTTAAATTAATTAAAACCTGGAAGCATGGGGCTTTTCTGTGGCACCATGTAATCAGAAGTAAATGGATCTGGGAAACAATGTCAGTTAATGTCTTAGTTCCCAACTTGGGCACTGATTTAAAGCAGATAGTATCAATTACATGACAGGCTGCCCCAAATGATGTCCTAAAGATGATTTTTTAGGACTTTAAAAAACATCTTAATTTCAAGAGCACCTTCATTTTAGAGCCTATCATCTGATACCCACAACAGATTTTTTTTGTCACAATTTCCATTTCACAGGTGAGAAAACTGAGACTGAGAGTAGGAAATAAAGAAACTAGGACGAGAATTCAGTTCACTTCCTGTTCTACAATAGTTGTTTTCTTTGCATTTGAAAATGGGGAGAGTCTCAGAGAATTAGCTAGTCTCCTCATTTAGAAGTAAAAAATTGTTCCAGAACTAGAAAAAATATGAATCCTCTAGGGAGGAAGCTTCGCTATAAAATTTGTTTCTCCTGATTTGGCAGCAAACACACTACAGGTCTAGGTGTAGTATATCTGAGACTGAATGTTGCAAATATTTAAGTGACCAGTGAAGCTGGATCATTTTATCTGGAAGATGAAGCTAATTTCTGCCGTTATGTGCAGAATCTTTGACTCCTCAAGTTAAGAGGCTTAAAATACTGTTTTCCTACCCTCCAAATTGCTTGATAGACTATTCTTTCTTTAAAAAACAGAAAGCAAAACGTTTTTCCCTGATCCAAGTGCTGGTTGATTCCCTGTTAGAAATTGAGGAAGTCTGATACATCTTTTCCCAATTGTAGGATTTTAATGATGTTGCCGTACTTACAACTTTGCTTCACATGGACGTTGTTCTAGTGGTTCTGAATCTTTTTGCTTGTCCAGACAGGGTGTGATTTTATGGAATAAGTTATTCCTAGGATACACCCAGTTTCTAAAGATTTGAAGTCTGCCCATAGTGCCTCTTATTTTAACTCTTACTGCTTGGGCTTCAGTTTTGAAAGGATGATCAAAGTGTTGGGCTCAGAGATAGATTATTAAAAAGAGAAGCTTAAGGATAGTTCTTGCTCAGGTCACCTGCAGAGTAGTTATCTTGTTGGGTTGTATATTTTTATGGGGGTATGGGAGGAGCAAGCCTCCAGGGGTACATTTTGACTTATCTAAAATATGTTTAGCCTTTTGAGCATCTACCGTGTGACAGGTCTTTCACATACTCATCTCAAATCTTTTTCAGAGTTTGGGAAGGTATTTTCGCGTTTAAAGATGAGGAGAATGAGGTTCAGAGAATTTAATTTAGAAACTTGACCAAAGTCACCAGCCTCCAAGTACTGGAGAATTCAAATCCTGGTCAAGATAGCCCATGGTCCTTCCTCTGTTGAAGCCTCTTGCCTGGAGAAAATGATTCTGCTGTCTTAAACAGAAAGGAATGACTTGGACACCTGTCCGGGGCTCCCAGACTGTGGAGTGGTTTGGGAACCTGGGCTCCAAGGCAACGTCAGAGAGCCAAAAGACAGAAGTGCAGCAGCCAGTGTTTCAGGGGCCAGGATGCCAATGCTGCTGTCATAAATCAGTCCTAACCATCCCTCCTTGTGGGGTCACTCACACCCCACTGGGTGTCTGAGGAGAGGGTCCAGTTGGCCAAGCCTAGGTCACGTCTTACCCTGCCACCTCCAGAGCAGGAGGCAGGACACTGTATCTTCATTACATTCTCCATAACAGGAAGGGGTTGGGATGCTGGACAGCAGGAGAAAGGACAGTGTCCAGCACACGGGGAAGGATTCAAAATATTCCCTGAATGACAAGCTATGGGTAAGCTTTCTTTTTTTTGTTTTTTAGTAATCCATTATTAAAATATACATGACAAGAAAAAGGCAGATCAAAATTATCACCCTAAATACCAAGGCAGCTTCCCTGTTCTCTCATTTATCTGTCTCAGCTAATGGAAACCACGGTTAGTCCTGCTGGGAATGTTTTCAGGTTGAGAGAGCGTGTAGTACATCTAGGTTGCTCTCTGGGATGTAAGCTCAAGGGATTTTTAAAGTGCATCTCTAGGGGCCGGCCCCGTGGCTTAGTGGTTGAGTGCGCGCGCTCCGCTGCTGGCGGCCCGGGTTCAGATCCCGGCTGCGCACCGACGCACCACTTCTCCGGCCATGCTGAGGCTGCGTCCCATATACAGCAGCTAGAAGGATATGCAGCTATGACATATAGCTATCTACTGGGGCTTTGGGGGAGAAATAAATAAATAAATAAAATTATAAAGTGCATCTCTGTTTGGCAGAGGCATCTAATTCTTAGCCTGTAGAAGCTGATCTGTGGTTAAAATTATTAGAGCTCCACCTTTGTCCCACAGTGTCACTCTGTTGTGAAATTCATCCAGGCATAGAAGACATTGCATGGGAAAGTCTGTTCTTAACCAACTCTTGGTGGCTAGGAATCTTCTAGGAACACTTCTTTCAAGTGTTGTTTCAGGACTTCCTAGGACATTAGAAACTGAAGATAGAAAAGAATTGCTTGCCTTTTGCCTATGCCCCAACACCCATAAAATAAAAAATAAGTTTTTTACTTACATGTTTATAGGCTTTGAAAGGGATAGCAAGGTGTTCTTCTAGTAGACTGCCTAAAGGCAGTCAGATGCAAGATCATGTAACTCTTTAATAGTCTGAATAGTGTGTCAGAACAGCTAATTCAGAATCCTCACTTGGGAGAACACTCATCTGAATTCAGTATATTGCAATCCAAGTAGTCAAGGAGTATGTTAGAGCCTTTTTCCCAGTCTGTCTCCTCACAGACCGTCACCAGGACCTGAGATCTTACTTGGATTTGGCTCACGTTTTCAATTCCTTTCTCCACTACAATCTTTCACCATTGACCCTTAAAGATAGCAAGCAGTTGTCTGATCTGCATGCTTCCTCTATTTCTTCTATTTTTTTATAAGCACTGAAAATAATTTCTTAAGGTCCCATCCACCCTTTTAATATTAAAAATAAAATAATTGTGAAATAATTAAAAGGCGGTTAAGTAATAAAAGCAGCTGCCAAGGACCTGTATGACGCTCAAATTGAGCCAATTTCAGAATAGCTATTAGCTGATTGTCCACTCTAACCTTTCTCTTGTCTCCAGTTTTGAAATCTCTAGGCATGTGGGTGTTTTGAAGTCTACTACATGCAAGAAAGGTGTTTTCTCAGCCACAGTGAAGTGGAAAGCTTACTAGTCTTGGAATCAGAAGATTCCAAGGTCCAAACTTAACTCTTTTAGTAATGTGTCCTTGGACAATCTGGTTGACTTCTCTGAGCCTTTATTTCCTCTTAAAATGGAGCATACTGCCACCAGCCTGAAGGTGGTTAGTGAGAATTAAATGAACTAACAAATGTGAAACTTGGGAAATACTTGTTGGTGAAGTTATTATCTATTCACATGGAACCAGGCCTCTAGGTCAGAATTTGGGTATCCTCCAAGAACCACAGGCTGTCCCTTCATCCTAAAAGTTTAGAATTCCAGCTACAAGGTTAATGGTTATAAAAGACACACTGTCTTTTCCCAGAACACAGCAGGCAGAGCCTTGCTAATCTTCTGGGCCCTGTCTCCCTCCAGGAAGGCTATGGCATTGGGGACGACGAATATTCCTGTGCATACGATGGCTGCCGGCAGCTGATTTGGTACAACGCCAGAAGTAAGCCTCACCTACACCCGTGCTGGAAAGAAGGTATTCATTCCTCTCCGTCATGAATTTATTAACTAAGTTAAGACATTTGGTTATGATGGTGTATCTATTATGTTAGGCTTTAAAATTTTTTAATGGAAGAGGATTAGATGTGAAAAGGAATATTAGGTTTTGTATCCCCTGCCATGGATATGAACGGTATTCTCCTGATAAGTTCACCTCTAGTGGAGCCCTTCTTTTAACAAAAACATTTCAGACTATAAAATTCTTAATTTAGTGGGAAAATGGTAAGACTAATATGAATTCCTGTTTCCTCTCTGGGTATATGTTTTAAATTAAAGCAGCCATGGAGAGAGGACACTGAAATTGTAAGGCCGGTGAAATGAGAATATTTTCAGAGACCTGATGGCTGTGGGATAGATACTATTCAGTGGCCACATTCTGGGCCCCTCTAGAGCAGCTTTTAGGGATGATTTGAGCACTTTCTGCCTCAAACACGTCTACCCAGCCTCCGTTCTCCAGACATCAGACTTGGGATGCTGCAGGGGCACAGGCTACCAGGACTCTCAGTCATAGCTCCAGGATTTCTAGAAGGACTGTCTCTTCAACAGCATGATCTTTTTTGCCTCATTTAATTTTTACTGCATCTGGTTTACAGTGTCCAACGCGCTAGACCCATAAAAACGTTTATTAATGAAAAAGTCAAGCAGCAAAGTTAGAGCCACACGGTTTGTTAAACACTTAATACTAAAAGATTTAAGGTTATTGAGTCCTTTTACCCCCAATAAATACAGTGAAAACAGAACTTCCCTGCCATGGTACCATTGCACTGGAAGGTGGTATTCTAGGGTGCCTCCTGGTGGCCCCACCTCATTCTGAAGACGTAGAGTCATATGGCAGGAAATGGAACTTCTGGACAAATTTTATTCCCAGCATCAGAGCTAGATAGAGGATATAGCCCAACTCCTTCTCCAAGCATCCCTCTCTCAGTTTTCTGCCCCAACTAGCATTATAGATATAAACTGAATTTTCAGGCATGCTAAGAGAACAGGAATTTGACTACTGCCATGAGGGGACAGCTCCTTTTAATTAACTAAATTGATAGTGTGGGAAGGGAAAAACCTGAAAGCCAACATAAGCCCTTATTTTAATGGCATGCAGGTTCTTAAAGGAACATAAAACTTCTTTATTTAACAGCATAACATAGAGGCACTGTCTGCCAAGACTGTTGTTTTTTTTTTTTAAAGATTTTATTTATTTATTTTTTCCCCCCAAATCCCCAGTAGATAGTTGTATGTCATAGCTGCACATTCTTCTAGTTGCTGTATGTGGGACACGGCCTCAGCGTGGCCGGAGAAGCGGTGTGTCAGTGCGCGCCCGGGATCCGAACCCGGGCCGCCAGCAGCAGAGCGCACGCACTTAACCACTAAGCCACGGGGCCGGGCCAAGACTGTTGTTTTTTAAATCCGTTGTAATTCCTTTATCCAAAGATTTTTTTAAAAGCACTTAAAATTTGATGTATATATTTTTGTTGTTATCACACTTAATATGCCTTGAACAGCTTTCCAGGTTATTAAATAACATTATTTTGAATGGCTTTTTCAATATTTCATTATATAATTGTACTACATTAATCAATGCCTCAAGGTAGGACAGTTACATTTTTGCATTTTCAAATTATTATTATAAAAAAATATTATAAACCATTCTGGATTTTCTCAGGATAAATCCTTAGAGAAGTAAAACTTCTCTGGCAAGGAGGATACAGTTTCAACACTTTTGCTATATGTTGCCAAATTTTCTTCCACCAGCGTTGAATGTCCATTTTTCTTGTCATCACTGTGTAATTTCATGTGTTTATCTTTGACAGTTTAAAAAAGAATTTTATGAGTGAAGATGAATGCTTTTTTTAAAAAAAAAAAAAAAAAAAAGACTTGTTTTGGGGCAGTTGGTATCTCAGGGAGTTTTAACTCTCGCCAGAGAGGCACAGAAGCACATGATTTTGATCTTACCATATTTTACTGCTCCCAAAATGCACATTTTTCCCACATTTTAACATCTTTGAAATTGGGATGCATCTTACAATTGATGGTTTGTCATAGATTAATTGGCAGCATTTTCTTAATGGTACATTAAAATATTGGTACGAAGGGGTCAGATCAGTTGCAGAGGAAGCAAGAAAGATGAATATGTTGAATACATGGCTACAGATGCGGACTTAATACAGTCATGTTAAAACCCTTGAGACACTTAGCAGAATCCTGGTAGTATACGCCCTGTCCTAACAGTGTTTCACTTTATCCTCTAGGAGACACAGTAGGATTTCTGTTAGACTTGGATGAAAAGCAAATGATCTTCTTTTTAAATGGCAACCAGCTGCCTCCTGAGAATCAAGTCTTTTCATCTACTGTGTAAGTAGCTCTTAGTCAAAAATTCGAGTAGCTCCCTGAAATGTACTTTTCTCCAGAAAACAACTTTGTCCATTTATGTAGTTAGTTGTGATGAGGAATCATTTTACTTCAAGTAATTGGAGACCCATTTGGTCATCCCTAAAACTATCCCAAGTTTGATATAGGAAGATAAAGGCAGGATATTCTCTGGTTCACAGTCCTGTCTAGGTTAGTAAACAGAATCTGTCACCCTTCCTTTCTGCTAGAGTATGACTCATTCCGACTTTCTGAAAACCACTTTGGGTATAAGCTTTACTTTGTTTGTATTAATTCTCTTGAGCTCTGTACTTATTTTTATTTGTAGATCTGGATTTTTTGCTGCAGCTAGTTTCATGTCATATCAACAATGTGAGTTCAATTTTGGAGCAAAACCCTTCAAATATCCACCATCTACGAAATTTAGCACTTTTAATGACTATGCCTTCCTAACAGCTGAAGAGAAAATCATTTTACCAAGGTAAGGAATCTGCTTAAGCTATCTCCAGACATTCACATGCATCTCGTGAGAAATTAAAACAATTTCTAAGAATCTTTTTTCAACTTTTTACAAATAATTTTTAAAACCTGAGTAAAATGGATGACTTGCTAGGAGATAGAAATTATTAAAACAGATCTCAGAAGAGATATAAACAAACCAATTATTATTATAAAATTAATTGAAAAAAATTAAGAGCTATGTCCCCGAAAAGCACCAGACCCAGCTGGTTTCACAGGAGATGTCCACCAAACCTTTAAGTAACAGATAGCTTCACTGCTATTTAAAGTGTTAGAGGGGGCCGGCACTGTGGCTTAGCGGTTAAGTGCATGCGCTCCACTGCTGGCGGCCTGGGATCGGATCCCAGGTGCGCACTGAGGCACCGCTTCTCTCACCATGCTGAGGCCGCGTCCCACATACAGCAACTAGAAGGATGTGCAGCTATGACATATAACTGTCTACTGGGGCTTTGGGGGAAAAAAATAAATAAAAAATAATAATAATAATAAAAGTGTTAGAGAACCCAGAAAGAAAGAGCACTTCCAGATTTTTATGAGCTAAATAACATTGGTATAAAAATCAGATAATGCAACACATGCACATACACAAAAGAACCTGCACACTAACTTCATTTGAATGTCAGTGTAAAAATCCTAAATATTAGGAAATCAAGTGCATCTTTTAACAGACTTGGATTTATTGAAACAGACTTCTTGTTGGGTTTTAGCTGCGTGGCATAGATGCCAACACTGTTCTGCAACCATTAGGAAATGCCATCTTTGATAAAATTTTACAGCCCTTATTTGCCAAAATCTGTGATTGGCATTAATTGTCTCATTGGATGAATGCCTGCTTTTCTTCCTTGTGAGATGAATGTGGTCTGTTCCTTAAGCTAGGAAAGACTCCAGCTTTCCTGGTAATTACTTCAAGGTGAAGCTTGTTTCACAATGTAAGCCAAAGTTTATCATTTTTTAGCAGAGCAGCTTCCTAGGCCTGTGTAAGGAAGGGTATTCCTGTTACTAATGACACATGTTATGTCAATGACAGACTGTCTTTCAGCAGTCAAGGAGACCACACCGGCCATGGCCTAGCCGGTATTGGGCCATTACGCCCCTGAAGGTATCTATAATGTAATGTAATCCTAGCTCCTGTTTTGGCTCAGAAAGTAGGTCTGTAAACAGCCCTTCTGGGCTGCGCTTCACCTTGGACTCAGTGTCTCAAGGCTTGAGAGTGGCTCAGCAGTTTCCAGATGAACCAGAAAATGTCACATAGTGACAGCAGCATTGCCTGCAGCAGCAGAACCTCCGTAATATCCCAAGAACAGAAGAGCCACTTATATCCCAGCTCAGGGAGCTGAGGTTCATTCCCAGAACTTCCCTTCAACTTGTCTTGGTGCCTGACAGAGATTCTGAACTTTAAATTCCTCTTGCCGAAAGTCCAGAGTAACACCTCTCTCCTCTGTCATACCTCATTCTTTTTTTTTTTCTCTTTTGTGAGGAAGATCAGCCCTGAGCTAACATCCATGCTAATGCTCCTCTTTTTGCTGAGGAAGACCGGCTCTGAGCTAACATCTATTGCCAGTCCTCCTCCTTTTTTTTCCCCAAAGCCCCAGTAGATAGTTGTATGCCATAGTTGCACATCTTTCTAGCTGCTGTTTGTGGGACGCGGCCTCAGCATGGCCGGAGAAGCGGTGCGTCGGTGCGCCCCCGGGATCCGAACTCAGGCTGCCAGTAGCGGAGCACACGCACTTAACCGCTAAGCCACTGGGCCGGCCCCCTCATTCCTTTTTTATTTAGCCTGTCTTCTTGGATGCAGCCCATGAATAAGGCTGCCTTCTCACATACACCCTGAAAGGGACAACTGATCCATCTAAGAGTCCCCCTGGAGGCTGGCCTTAGTTAAAACTGCTTCAGCATTTAACCGCCCCTGCAGAATTAAACTTCCCACAAGGCAGGTGGCAATAGACGTCAGCTGTCGGAAAGTCTCCTTTTATGGGCATCTTTTAGGTATTCTCTTTGTACCACATCCATTCAGTGCCCCAAGGGCAGCCTGCCTTGAATGAGAACCGTAGAGTTACAAGCGAGGGCAAGCCTGTGCTGCACTGGACTTTGCTGTCTCTGACAGTGATGCCAAGATAGGACTTGTCAGAGCCTAATCAAGTGGTCTCCTTAATGCCAGCCTTCTGCTGGTTGGTACCTTGCCCACCTTGACATTTCAGTTGCGCTTAATTACAAGTTGTGACATTAAGTGTGAACATGCCTAAGACCATTTTCTATGCCATTAATATTTTCAGCCTATGTTCCAAAAGCTTATATTCAGGGATACTTTTTTGCTCATTGGAATAGTATTCCTTCTGTCTTCAGGGTAGGAGATCACGGCCCTCTTACTGCCTGGGCTTTCGTAAATTGTTCTATGTTGTATGTACTCTCTGTCTCTCATTCTTCTCCTTTCAGTCATTCTGTTTTTTCTTCTTCTTACCCTTTTTATTTTGGAAAACTTAAAATACACACAAAAGAAAAAAAGAAAGTACAAGGAAGCACCGTATACCCACCTCTCAGCTACAGTAGTCATTCAGTCACGGCTACGTGCTTCTCCGACAGTCTTCCCTCACATCTGTTAGTAGCTCCATTATCATTCCAATTTCCCTGGCCGTAATCCTAGAATATCCTCGACATCTTACTTTCTGCCATTCCCACATCCTATCCCTCAGCAAATCCTGTGGGCTGTGCCTTCAGAGTATGTCCCAAATCCAGCTACTTCTTATCACCCTCACTGCTACCGCCATGGTCCAAGCCTCCATCATTGCCACCTGGATTATTTGGGCCCTGCCCTCAAACTAGTCTCCCTATTCCTGCCTTGACCCCCCTTCAGTCTGTTCAACCCAGCCTCCAGAATAATTTTGTTACAACTTGAATCAGATCATGCACTTCTTTGCTCAAAAGACCCTAGTGGCTTCCTCTTTCACTTAAGGTAAAAGCCTAAATCCTTATAGTGACCTACCAGGCCCTACAAGATTTGTCTCCTCCTCTCCTCCCTTATTTCTCTGACCTTATCTCCTACCCTCTCCCATTTGCTCATGGTCCTCCAGCCTTCTTGGTGCTCCTGAAACCTACCATTATAGCCTCAGGGCTGTTGCACTTGCTGTGCCTCTACTAGAATGGTCCAGTGTGTGTTTTCCAGCACCACTAAGCAATTGACTTAATTCTGACACTGTCTACCTGGAGATAGCATTAGATCCTACTGGGTAAGAGCTCAGTCCTGGGGTGGCCCGGTGGCATGGCGGTTAAGTGCGCACGCTCCGCTTTGGTGGCCCGGGGTTCGCGGGTTTGGATCCCGGGGGCGCACCGATGCACCGCTTGTCAAGCCATGCTGTGGTGGCTTCCCATTTAAAATAGAGGAAGATGGGCACAGATGTTAGCCCAGGGCCAATCTTACTCAGCAGAAAAGAGGAGGATTGGCGTCGGATGTTAGCTCAGGGCTGATCGTCCTCACAAAAAAAAAAAAGACCTCAGTCCTACAAGACTGCCCCCCACACTTCAGACATCAATCAAAAGTCCAGGTTGTCACTTGTGCTTCTGACCCACCAGCTATAGATCAGAGGTTCTGATGACCCCCTCCTCAGGTTCCATTAATTTGCTAGAGTGGCTCACAGAACTCGGGAAAACAGCTTACTTACTAGATTACTGGTTTAATAAAAGGATATAAGTCAGGAACAGCCAGATAGAAGAGATGCATAGAGCAAGGTATGGGGAAAGGGCACAGAGTTTCATACCCTCTGAGAGCACACCACTTTCTCCTTCTCTCCACGCGGTCACCAGTCCGGAAGCTCTCCAAGCCCTGTTCTTTTGGGTTTTTATGGCGGTTTTATTACATAGACCTGATTGATTAAATCATTGGCCATTGCAAGTTGAACTCAATCTCCAGCCCCTCTCCCTTATTAACATAACAAAAGACCTTTATAGCTCTCGTCACTTAGGAAATTTCAAGGGGGTTTGGACCTCTGTGCTGGGAATGTGAAGACCAAGTAAATATTTATTATAAATCACGGTATCACAAATGGTCTCCCTCCAGATATCTACAAGGCCCACTCTGTCACTCCCTTCATGTCTTTACTCAAATGGTACCTTAGTGAGACTTTCCCTGGCCCGTATATTTAGGATTATAACCCCTTGCCTCTTAGGTACACCCTCCTTATCCTCCTCCCTGCTTTATTTTTCTCCATACTGCTCATCAGCATTTAACGTTCTGTATATTTTCCATTTTTTTCTGGTATATTTTCTGTCTCCCCCACTGGTGTGTAAGCTCTCTGAAGGCAGGGGTGCTTTTTCAGTCCTTTCTTCACTGCTGAGTCTCCAGGACTTGGAACAGAGCCTGGCACATAGTGAGGCCTTAGTGATTGAATGAATGTTTGCTGTTTCTCCTGCCCATCCGTCAGGGCTGTTGTACCTTCAGCAGAGCAGTTCTGCCTGTCTGCCTTTTCATTGCTCGCTGAGTGAAAGTATAATGTGCCAGTTCTAACCTGAGGTGTCTGGACTTCCATGGAGTCTATGATGGGCTGTCATAAACACCTTGAAATTGTATAAAAACTTGTGTGTGTGCATTTTTCTTGGGAAAAGCCCTATGCTTTTCATCAAACTGTCAGAAATGTGTGACTTCAAAGGTTAAAATTTGCTGGTAAAATAGAGCTCCAGACTAAGAACCAAAAGATTTGAATTTGATTTGTGAATCTGTTTGCTATGTGTGGCCTTATGCAAATCATTTCCTAGAACTCTTTGTTTGTAAAATGGGAATGACTATGCCTCCTTCATGGCAAATGGAATCCAAGGATTTCAAATCATTGTGAGATTGAAATGAGACACTGTGTGAAAACTACTGAACTGAAGATTAAGGAATCCATAGTGTACATCACACATACAGAGCATTTTCAAGGCATTTCCTATGGATCACTGCTGACAGGCTCCATTTATCTGTTGACAAACTGTTTCCTACTCAGGCACAGGCGTCTTGCTCTATTGAAGCAAGTCAGTATCCGGGAAAACTGCTGCTCCCTGTGTTGCGATGAGGTAGCAGACACACAGTTGAAGCCATGTGGACACAGGTATGAGGGTTTGCTTGATTATTTCCTATTTTGTGCATTATATTAAGCAAAGTTTCCTCCTGTTCTTGAATTGCTTTGGGGGTGTTACAGTTCCATAGCTGTTCATCAAAGTTTATTATATCTAAAGTGGGCTGAATGAGGAGTTAGAGTTTGCCAAGTAGTACATGGCGGTATTCCAGAAAGTACCTGAAATAGAAGCAGCTCGTTGATATGGAAGGCATGTGTTTGTTTTATTTTGTTTACTCAGTACTATATTTTTAATACAGCTTTCACGTCAACAAAATGTAAAAGGTTTATTGCTACTTATGAGCTCTTGGGCAATCCCTTTTAGTTTTAGAGCCTCCTCATTTACTTATTATTTACACTCCTAACCATTGAGAAGGCAGCACCTCCCTGCCCTCTAACCAAATTTCAGTTGTATGAGATGAACTCAAGAGGGCAGCCTACGTCCTGTAGAACAGAGTGTCTAAACATCAGCAAGAGTAGTAAGTAAAACGGTCCCCAAGAAGGCCATCCCAACTAAGGTTAGAAAGGGGAGGAGAAGTTCGGCAGTGTGCTGGCCCTGGGCATGTGTGCTGACCGTATGTGAGCAATACGCAGGCTGATGCTCAGACCAGCTCCCTATAATTCATCACATCCCATACCCTGCCTTGCTCTTATTTGGAACATAGCTTTAGCCACCAGGTCTCCTGGGGGTCTAGAGCCTGGAGTGATGGACCCCAGTTTGTCACCCCCAGGTATGACTCAGCCTGGGCTCCTGACTCTGCCTTGCCATCTTTTGAAATGGGCTGTTATCTAATCGGCTGTTAAGGGAAGTGGATGGAACGTATGTCATGTCACCCTTAGCTATATCATTCGCTCTTCTGAAAGAAAGGCACAATGACTCCAGCTGTGGTTACTCCTTGGTATCAACTCTGCAGGCCAGAATTTCTCAATTTGAGCACCTTTGGAGGTTTTAGTTATTAGGGCCTCACAGGCAGATGCAGAGTTTAAAAGTTGGATGTCTTGATGCCCTTTTTGATCTTTGTTTCAGAGAGAATGTTAAGATCCCAAACAGCAGAATCTGGTCTTAGTCATCTTTGACCTCTCTGGCCCTTCTAAGTGGTTTTGCACACAATGAGGGCTCATGAATGAGGGCTGAAATCTTAAAATTTAGAACCAGGTATCTTAAGTATGATCACAGTATCCATAGTCAATATATCAAAAACAGGATTAGAAGAGGAAATTAAAAGAATTATAAGAAAATTTAGCTCAACTTGCAGCAACAACAATTTTAAAAGGGTAGGGGTAAAGAAAGGAAATCAGGATAAACTGAATGACATGAGCCGACCCCTAGAAGAGATTGAAAATCTGAACATTCATATTACCATAGAAGAAATTGAGAAGATTATTAAAGCTACCTTTGCCTTCTCTGCCCAAAAGCACTAAGCCCACTTGGTTTCACAGGTGAATTCTTTCAGACTTTCAGAGAATAGACAGGTTCTAATTAAAACTTCTCCAGACAACAGAGAAAATAGGAAAACCACAATATGCTTTTTACAAAGCCTTCATGATAATCATACTAAAAGCTGATAAAGAAAACACCAAAGAAAAAAAACCTTATGATTATAAATCTAAAAAATCCTAAATAATTATTAGCAAATAGGACCCAGCAACACAACCAAGGGGGGCTTACCTCAGGAATGCAAGGATGGTACAATATCAGAAATCTATTCATATAATTTACTCAAATAGGCTAAGGTGAGGAGGTGCAGGAAATTAACACTTTCTCCAAAAATGCTCAAAAGGCATTTGTTAAAATTCAGTATGCATTCCTAATGGATAGAATACTACAAAACAGAAGTGGATGGAGGGAAAAAAACTATGACTTGCATCCTATAAGCTAAGGCAGTTAGACAAGAGAAAGAAAAGAGGGATTAAAACTGGAAAGGGAAGCAGAATCATCATTTGGAGATGATAGATTACCTGGATACCAGGAGAACTGGCTGAAAACCTATTACAATCAGTATGACAACTGAATAAACTAATTGGTTATAAAAGACCAGTAGCTCTTCTATGTATGAATAGCAACCAATTAGAACATATAGTTGAAGATCCCTTTTATACTAGTCCAAAAAAAAAAGGCTAAGAATACATACCAAGAAATATGTAGTGCCTATATGAAGAAAACTTTTAAACTACCAAGGAATCTAATAGAAGACTTGAATAAATGGATCTGTTCTTGGAAGGAAGAGCTCTCAGTACTGTAAAGGTGACACGTTTCCCTAAATGCTGAGTTTAATTTGGTCCGTATAAAAAGGGCAACATGAATTTTTTTTTCTGGAAATAGAAATGCTAATTTAAAAGTTCATATGATACTAAGGCAAGAAAATTCTGAAAAGAAGGGTTATGGAGAAGACCAGCTCTACCTACCACATCTTAAAATATATTAAAATAAATGTTAATAGTTTGGTCGCAGTATATGAAAAGAATGACAGGACAATGGAACAGAATAGAAGCCCAGAAATAGAACTAATTACAAATGAAAATTGAACATATGATAAAGGCACTACGACAAATCTGTGGTGAAAGATGGACTGTTTGGCAAATGATATTGCGATAAATGGCTAGCTATCTGGGAAAAAAGAGCACTGTATCTCTACCTACCTAAACACGTCTACATGTATCTGCTGTGTGTATAAAGACTTGCCGGAAGAACGCACGTGAACTTCTATTCCTCAGAAGAGGAAAAGTGAGGTTCAGGAATAAGAGGGAGACTTGTTGTTTATTATTTATATATCTACTTCATTTTTTAGCCATGTGTAATTACTACCCTTTGAATTAACAAGCTTGTTAACATTTTTGATTGAGTCAGCAGGTCATCAGTTTGGCCTTTTGAAGCATTAACCTAACTGGCATTTATGTCTTTCTCCTCAGTGACCTGTGCATGGATTGTGCCTTGCAACTGGAGACCTGCCCATTGTGTCGTAAAGAAATAGTGTCTCGAGTCAGACAGATTTCTCATATTTCATGACACATGTGAAGAGGCGTCATGGACTTATTTCTACTCGATTCCAGCCAATGTCAAAGAGAAAAACAAAGAAAAAATAATCTCAAATCAGTTGTACGCACATTGAAACTTATAGCCATGGCCAGATTTTATGCTAAAAATGGTAGTTTGTCAAAGACAAAATTCTCTTAGAATCTAACCCAACTTGCCAGCCCTGAGAAATTCCTTTTAAGGCCAAGGAAAGCTAAATGCTAACAGCTAGGCCTGTGGTCCTTCCATGAACAACAGTAGGAGACAATGCCCTCCTGAGTGCTGAAACCACACTGGAATTCTCCATGTTGGGTTCATTTGATTGTTTAACACAGGATGCTTTGTCTCATATTCTAAAGTTTTTATTTTGGGCAGAAGTCATTATGGAGAAGTAAATGACAGTGTTTCTGGGTTGAACATAACTTCCCATTGATCAGAGAGACACGTGGATATTGCACTGCAAGACTTGAATCTATTAAACTAGAATCACACAGGTTGATACTACAAGCAACATGGGGGGCCTGAAAGAAGGTGCACAGACTGTAGAAAAAAACCCCAAATTTTTGATATTTCACTGATTCCAAAGAACATTCTAGTTTTTTTTAACGGCAAAATATTGGTGGTATTTTCACATTCATGGTGTTTCTATCCAATTTCAGTACCCACATTTTGTGAGGAAAAATGTTTTAACGCAGGAGGAATTCTTAAATTAATTGCAATGTTAGACTAGACTGGAGAAAATTTGGTATTTAGGATATTTTTAAGGTACCATCAAATCAGGTTTTTTGTTTTTTGTTAAAAAAAAATTTTTTTTAATCAGTATTGTTTTTGGAAGTAATATACTTTGAAACTGTTGAACTAATCGTCTCAAAAACTCTTAGAGGACAGTCTGAGAGCACGAATTCCTGTTGTTTTAAATAAATACATGTTTTTGAATAGTAAATTCAATCATGGATTGTTGACTATGTCTTCATCAAAAGTGTTAATCCCTCTCAGGGTCTCTGGTGAAGACCTTCAAGACTTTGGTTTTTTCTCCCAGAAAATTGGAAGGTAGAATTGTAAATTCATAGAACTTATTTTATAATGTTGTACCTCAGCAGCTGCCTTTCAATTTATGCCAAGTCCTTACTGAGTTTATACTTGAATAGTAAATATGTCTTCTGAGTTTTACAGTGTCTTAAACTCAATGCACATTTTTTCCTTCCTTTCCCACCCTTTCTTGTTTGTAGTTCGTTAAATCATCCTATTACAGAGCTGATTTCCTTCCTGGCCGTACTTGTTGGGGTGCTGGATTTTTTCCATGTCTTTAGTCTTCCGTAAATTCAAAAATATATATAAATATATATATATATGTTCTCTTCTTTAGCTTGTGGTGAATACAGTAATTTGCATTGAAAAAATAAAACAGTTGTTGCCTTTTTTGACTAAGATTTACAACTTTCATTGGTGCCTGCTGTTAAGGTTCTAAGATATTATACTCTCAGGTTTAAGAGCTACTTTCCAGGATAGGAGAGAGTCAGTATTAGAATGAAGAATCAAGGTTAATCACTTACTCATCTCGCTAATCTTTATGGAGCACCTAATGTCTTCCAGGCACTGTGCCTGTGTGGTATACAGAACAGATCTGTTCACAGAGCTTACATCTGGTAGTGGGGAAAAGACAATATGTTTTTGTTCATTGTAATAAATTGTTGGTGCCCTGAAGGAAAAGTATAGGGTGCTATGAGAGAATGAGGGGGGCCTAATTTAGATGGGGGAGGGGGAGAAACCTCACTGAGGAAGTAAAATTAGTAAAAACTTAAAGGAGGAAGTAGGACAAAGGGATAGAGCCAGGCAGAGAGACAGAGGACAAGCTTCTAGGACTGAGTAGCTAGGGGAACACACCATTATAGGCAAAGACCCTAACTGAGGAGGAAAGGAGCTCAGTGAGCTTCAGAATCTGATGGAAGGCCCCTGTAGCTAGTAAGATAGGAACTGAGTGGGTAGAATAGTATGCTCCAATGTTGGAGAGGTCAGGGGACTGCTCATGAAGGCCATGTTAAGAATTTTGTGTTTTATGCTAAGTGTAATACAAAGTGAAGGAGTTTAAGCATGGAAGTGCCTTGATAAATAATTTTAAAAGATGGCTCTGGCTTCTAAGTGGGGAATGGAAGGTTGGGAGGTGGGGGGTGCTGCAGGATAGAGGACAAGGAAAAAATGGAAATAATAAGACCCGTAGGGAGACTTTTGAAGTAATTCTGCAGAAAGGCGCAGGTGGTCTGTAAATTCAGTGGATAGAGAAAAGTCGATGGAAAAATAGGTAATTAGTAGTCAAAGGAATGCAGGAACCTATGAGCTTTCTAGAAATCTACCCTTGAACTTTGTTCATAAGATGATTTCCTTTTCCACTTCTTAACTTCTGGACCATAAAACAAGAGGACTTCAATATTAAATTGATTAAATCATTCAGGTTGGGAGCAAAGTTGTAATCTTGAAGCTACTTCAAAGGAAAAACATATATTCCACATAGAAGAGAAAAAACTAGGGATTAGCAATGTATGTGGAAGAGAGTAAACAGATCAATATTCTGTACTACATGTAAGCATTTTAAGAGAAATTGAAAGCTAGGTTTTTACTGCTGATATATTGTACCAGAGAGAAAAACATTAAAAATCAAGTTATGGCATTTCTCCAATGATTCATTGGGGAAATGCCCCCAGGGTTCCAGCCAAAAAAATTTTTTAATGAATTGTTGCCTTTTTTGAATGATATTGATAGACCAGGGTAAAGTCATGGTGCCATTTGCAGAATGCCAGGAAACCATGATTCAATCACAGAAACCAAAACAATTTCACTAGCAGAAAATGACTTGCATGAATTTCCACCATCTTGACTATGTATCCATGAAAACAAACTGTCTAAGTAAGATAAGGAATTTCCAAGATTGTCCATGTTTTGCTATTTATTCACTTAAAACAATTCTTAATGTTAACCCACAATGAAAGGATATAGGAAATGATTATGAATGGAAAACATTTAATATATTCAAGTAAATTTTCAGTTTTTCTACAAAAAGGCCATCATTCTGTTTTCAGCAGAAAAACATCCTGTTCTGATTTTCATCAATATTGTTTGACAACTCAGGGATCGGGGCCTTACATAGAATGATGGTTAAAACAGGCCCTTAGAGTGGACCTGGACCCAGGGTCCGGCCGCACTATGCCACTTATCACCAGTATGCAAGTACTTATAAGCCCTGGTTTCCTAATCTGTAAAATGGAGATAATGCTCACCTCATAGGGTTTTTGTTTTTTTCTCATAGGGTTTCAAGTATTTCAAAAGGAGACAATGTATTTATAAATGTTTAGCACAGTATCTGGCACATGCCTGAGTAAACGGTACCTGTTATCTTCATCCCCATTTGCTCTTACAGCCAGAGATGGTGAAGTATATTAAAGATGGCCACAAAGTCTTTGACGTTCCTCCCATCTATAAATGAAGTTTATGTCCCCACCCCTTAAATCTGGGCGGGCTATGTCTGCTTGACCAATAGAATTCAGTGTATGTCGTGCCAGTTTGCAGTTCCAGGCAGCTTCCAGTTCTTATCTCTTGAAATATTTACTCTTGGACCTGGCTGCCATGGTGTGAGAAAACCCAAGCATCCCTGAGAAGACCACGGAGCACAGAACTGAGACCCTCCCAGTCATCTGGCCAACATCCACAACTGAGCTGCCACAGCCAACACTAATTTGCCAGCCATGCGAGTGAGCTTTCTGGAAGACGCACCTCTAGCCCCATTCCAGCTGCCCCAGCTGACGCCAAGTGGAACAGAAACCAGCTCTCCCTACCAAGTCCTGCCCAAATTGAGGATGAGTGAGCAAAATGATTGTTGTTTTTAGCCAGTAAGTTTTCGGGTGGCTTATAACAGCAATAAATAACCAGGACAGATGAAATCAAGTTTCTTCCTCCACTCTGATCCCATTATGTGATTTAGCAGTAGGAAGGGTGGGCAAGTTCATTTAGTACAGCAGAAATAAGTGTGGTTTATAGAGAAAGGTCATGAGGAAATGTTCCTGAGTTTGCTTTGAGCTGTGGTGACCAATGCTTGACTTAAACAGAACTTGGTCCAGTTATTCAGCAAACCTTTTTAGATGCCTGTCTTCTACTTGGTGCTAAGCAGAGGTAGTACCTCTGAGAAGTGATCTCACCCTGGATGCCATGGTAACCATCTTTAGTTCCACATCCTACTGTTATCTATTTTATGTCCATTCAAAGATGTCTGTCAACTCATTAAGGCTGGCCATCTGACCCTCAGATCAAACCTAAGACATACCTTAAATCCTTCTAGACGTGTACCACACATTTGGCCAAAGCTAAAATGCAACTCAAGAGGCATAATGCCTAGTGGTCCAATCAAGAGAAATCAGGTCTAGGGAGTCCTGTTGCAAAATTTGGCTGTGTTGGAGGAGACCTTTCCTGGAGCAAAGTTATCTGATTGCGTTGCTCAAAGTGGTTCTGTCGAGTTTTATGTTGTCTAATTAGCCAAGACACCAGTTACTGCTGAATAATCTTTATGATGTGAATATTATCTTTATTATGTAAATTACAGTTACAAGACATCCACTTCTTGCAGTGGGGCTTTTGTTTCAGGAGAATAACTGTCCTGCCAATCAGAGGTCCGCATTATCTGGTTCAAAAGCGAAGGGACTGGCGCTCAAGAGATTTGCCACCTAATTAGAGTGCTCTTAAAACCCAATTTAAACTACTTAAATCTTCTTCTTAAATCTTGTAATTTATCCCCAAATTGCAAGTAAGGAAACTGAAACTGAGGCTCTTGGCTTCGATTTCTTCCTCCATAAAAGGACAGGCGGCGTGAGATTTAATGGCAACACCCGGCCCGCTCACGAAGACCCAGGTGCCCTTCGCGACTCTCTATCCCTGCCCGTCACTTCCTGTCCTATCTTTGCCCCGCCCCTGGCGTCGGGCAACGCGCGCTTGTGATTGGCTGTCGGCAGCCGCGGGGCGGCGGAAGGTGTTGCGGTGTCCATGGTGACGGGAGGCGGGGCGCGGTAACCGACGCCGGGGACCCCCGCGGCCGGGGAGCCTGCGCCCGGCGCTTCGCGCGCAGGCGTTACTCGGCGGGGCCGTTAGCCGCCCGTGGCCTCGGCGGCGAGGCCTCCCGGATGCCGGTTGGCGCTCTGCGGAGCAGAGCGGAGGCTGGGCCCAGGCCGCGGGCAGGGTGGGATGCCGACGGGCCGCTCGCCCGCGGAGCTGGAGGCGGCGGCGGCGGCGGCGGGGATGGACGCCCTGGAGGAAGAGAGCTTCGCGCTGTCCTTGTGAGTGACGCCGCCCGGGCCCGGAGGCTGGAGCCGGGCCTGCAGGCTCTCGGCCTCCGCCCTGTGAAACGGGTGTCCTCGGAGGGTGGGCTGGGCTGGGGTGGGGGCGGCCGGCAGTCGATGCTGCCGGTACTGCCACCGCCGGGCTCAGGCCCCGGAGGACAGGAGTGCGGGCGGGTGTCACGCGATGATCAGCGCCTCCATCACAGTCCCCCCGCCTCCAGTCCTAGTGGTCAGCAGAACCGGCGGGTTTGAGCTGCCGAGGCCCGACCACGGGTCAGAGGACCCTCCACCACCCCCCAGGGACTCCTGTCTAATTGCCTCCCTGGCCACTATCTCGCCAGCGCCGGGTTCACGCTCGCAAACAGATAGGTGTGGGGTGATAGCGAAGAGGCGGTGAGTAGAGCCGGAGGGAAATAAAGGCGAGGAGCCTGAAGATGTCCGATGTGAGCCTTTGCCCCCTTTATTTGTCCCTTTTGTCATTCTTTGTGTCGCATCAGGTTTTCTGAAAGTGGGGCCATTCCATTCAACTTTGATGTCATAGATGTGTCAAGTGTGTTTCCTTGTGTGTGGAATTGCTAGATGAGACAATCATCCTTCTCAATTCTTGAAGCTGGGTGATGGGAAGTTCACTTTGCTATTCTTTTATGCAGATTTGAAAATGTCCATAACACATTTTTTAAAAAATGAATTATTTGAAACAGCACCTAATCCAGGCATATTTTTCAGCTCTTCCGCCTCTGATGCAGAATTTGATGCTGTGGTTGGATGCTTAGAGAACATTATCATGGGTAAGCTTCCTTGCCACAACCTGACCTGTGCTCTTTACTTCTTAGACCCTTGCTTTTAAGGACACTGAAATCAATTTGGAGAGTTAATTTTAAGCTGCATATAATTTTTTTATGTAGCACAAAGTATTATTAAGTAAGCCTTACTGTGATTTGTCTTAAAGGCAAACAGCCCCATACTCCTTAAAACCACGAATAACCAGAGATTCAGTCCCTGGAAGGGACTTATTCAGGTAATGGGGCACCTAGAAGTTACCCGGCTCTTGGAAAAACTTCAGGAAATATTGGCCTACTTTACTTCAGAGAGTAAGAGCAATTTCATTTTTCAGTCTTGGGTTTTAACATTTTCATGACATAAACCGCAGCATGATAACATAACCATAGCACACACGTCCATGAAGAAAACAAGGTGGCATACGTCAGCTGGTTCTGTATTTTCCTGGGTTCTGAGTTCCTATCTGTGGCTTCATATTGGCATCCGTTAAGTCCTGCTAAGTAATAAGCAGTAACAGGCACCACAGGTTTGAAACAAATATTTGGGAGAGAAAAACTTAAATTTGAATTTTGTCTATTGACTGAGTTTTCTGAGAATTAGGAAAAGAACACTGTTATTTGGTGTTATTGGCTGTATTTCTTAGTCTAGTTTAGTCTGGAAATCACTGACTAGGTTTTTGTACCTTCAGGTTCTGTAAAGGTTCATGCCCTTAACTCCTAGATACACACTTCACCGTTAAGCTCTTGTCCGGTGTGGTCTGAGTATTTCTGGGGAATACCGAGGAGTACTTTTGAGTTCTTTTGCCCTTTATGGGTACCCTGTATGCTGTGGGAAAAGGAGCCCTCTGTAAGCCCAGGGTATTTATCCTAAAGTCTAGGTCATTTGTGAAGCTTTCCTTTTATTTTTTAGAAATATCTATTCAGTTGTTAAAACTCCCTGTTCCCTAACATTTAAGTGGTGGCTATGAACTAATCTCTTTCCATGAATTCTCATCTAAATTCTACCTAGCAATCCTATATGATAGGTGCTATGATCATCCTCATTTTCCAGTTGAAGAAACTGGAGCTTAGAGAAATTAATGTGCCTGAGGTCACACAGTTGTTAGTGGCTGAGGTGGGATTTGAACCCAGGCAGTCTGGCCTCTGTCAGAGCCCATACCTTTAATCACTACACTGTTTCCACCATTGCTGCTAAAAGTACATTAAAATAAGAGAACCATCCCATTCCTTTGTGGAAAAGTAATGTGAGGGAGTTCCCAAGCCACCCTGTATGGGTGACTTTATTTTTTATTTATTTTTGTGTGTGTGAGGAAGACCAGCCCTGAGCTAACATCCATGCCAATCCTCCTCTTTTTGCTGAGGAAGACTGGCCCTGGGCTAACATCCGTGCCCATCTTCCTCCACTTTATGTGGGACGCCGCCGCAGCATGGCCTGACAAGCGGTGCCTTGGTGCGCGCCCGGGATCCGAACCCGGGCCGCCAGCAGTGGAGCACGTGCGCTTAACCCTACGCCATGGGGCCGGCCCCCTGTATGGGTGAGTTTAAAATGGACTGGAGGATGGTGGTGATGGCTGCACAACAGTGTGAATATATTTAATGCCGCAAAACTGTACACTTAAAAATGGATAAAATGGTAAATTTTATCACAATTTAAAAAAATTTAAAAAACTAGATTGGTTTATTTCAACATTGGTGTCCCATTTAACACTTCCTTAAAACACCTTTAGTTATCTCTCTCCTCGAGATTGGCCACTGAGAAAGCAGTTCTGCTGACATATAATTCCTATTTATAAATCAGAATCATATATTTATAATAATGTATATAGATATATAATAAATCAGGTTTGTTCTTATAAATCAGTCTCCATTAAAAAGAATAAAATTTTCGTATTGTGGTTCAGATGACGAGTTCCAGTTATTACAGAGAAATTTCATGGACAAGTACTACCAGGAGTTTGAAGACACGGAAGAGAATAAACTCACCTACACACCTATTTTTAACGAATATGTAAGTGGATTTCTATCTCTCTTACCAGAGATCAGGATTTGTTTAAAATGTGAATTTAGAATCAAAAGCTGTTGAAATTTGCTCCACTTTTAAAATCTGCCACCAGTGTCCTGCCAGGAATTCTGATTAGAATCTGGTTTAGGTCTCATTCCCTGTTTGCCTCCTCACAGCTCTTGGGGCTGTTTTCCAAATATTTGCTGATTTCGTCAACTTCTATTTTAAAAAATGTTTGACTTGATCGTCAGACCTTTCATTTACATACTTTTGACCTTTTGGCTTTCACACATTATTTTCTTCTACTACATAATCCAGTCGGGTATGCATGACTGTTAGGTAAAAGTGAAAACCAAGGGGCCAGCCCGGTGGTACAGTGGTTAAGTTCACACGATTCGCTTTGGCGGCCCGGGGTTTGCAGGTTCGGATCCCAGGCACGCACCGACATACCGCTTGTCAAGCCATGCTGTGGCAGCGTCCCATATAAAGTGGAGGAAGATGGGCACGGAGGTTAGCCCAGGGCCAGTCTTCCTCAGCAGAAAGAGGATTGGCAATGGATGTTAGCTCAGGGCTAATCTTCCTCACACACACAAAAAAAGTGAAAACCAAGACCAAGATCACGAATTAGTTGGTGGCAAAACTAAGACTGGAACCCAGGGATCTCCACTCTTGACCCTTTGAGTCTTTCCAGTACACCGAGGCCTCGAGCAGCCTCCTGGAATGATCTCATCTGTCTAGAATGGGTTTGAGCCTCCAGGCCTTTCTTTCCATAGAAGCGTGGCGTAGTTGATGAAGGTTTCCTCAAGCATAGCCTCAGCGGACAAGGAACCTGGGAGTGCCTCCAGCTGTGTGCTTTTTTGCACAGATTCCGTCTACCCAGGAAGAAAAGCCCCACTGACTTCATTCCTCACTTCTGTCACGGGGGTGGGAGCCTTGCTGCCCTCCGTCTCTGCTCCCTTAGAGCATTCATCTTGGTACAGTGTAATTACCTGCCAGTGCCGCTCTCTCATGGTGGGCCAGTGCGGTGGGCCAGGGCACGGACAGGATGTGGGTTTGGTTCTCTTTGGTGTCCCCCGCACTCTACATGGAGCCTGGCACATAGAATGGGAAATGTGTGCAAAGGGCTGGAGGACAGGTGTCTGAAAAGAAGTCTGGTTTTCCTAAAGCGTGGTCTGACCAAGATCCTTCCCACTGCGACAGATTTCTTTGATAGAAAAGTATATTGAAGAACAGCTCCTGAAGCGGATTCCCGGCTTTAACATGGCGGCTTTCACAACAAGTTTACAGTGAGTTGAGCTTGACTCTGTGTTTTTTACCTTTTTTCACCTCCCTCCTCCTTTACTCTGAAAAAAGACCCTTTTTTTTCAGTGCTTGAACATCAAGGTTTAGAGCACTTGGTGGCTAGGTCCTGGGTGGGAGGCCCTCAGAACCTTTGGATGAGATCTTGAAGAGACAGTCTGTTTCATCATTCATTCATGAAACAGCCATCCATTTCTTTTACAGGCACCATAAAGATGAAGTGGCTGGTGACATATTCGACATGCTGCTCACCTTTACAGATTTTCTGGCTTTTAAAGAAATGTTTCTGGACTACAGAGCAGTAAGTTACTCTTGTGTATTTACTTAGCCACACTGAACCACTTAGCAAGTTCCAAGTAGAACTGTCAAGCACAAACCACCCCCCATGTTTCTCCCCACCACACTGGCCACTGTCAGTCGCAGCTAGCGAGGTCGTCAGAAGAGTGAGCCGCTATCCTCCTCTGACTGGGACCTGGGACCCTGACTGAGGAATTACATTCTCATGTTGTGATGAATCAGGTCCCAGGCACCTCTTAGGGTCCCTAAATAATCAAAAGGACAGAACCAAAAAGCAGAGCTGATTGCCGGGCCTTTCTTATAATGCAGGCGTTTAACAGGAAAAATACATGTTTTTCAGTGAAGACAGGTGCATTTTTCAAGAGTGACTAGGGCCAGTGCTGAACAGAAACGCAGAGTGACCTCCTTCCCCTTCCCGTGTGCTCCCTGGCGGTCCTCCTTCCCCCGAGTGCATCCTTCCCCATGCCAGCAGCAGGGTTCTGAGCTAGGAAGGGCTCTATTTTTCCTATTCCTTGCCCCTTGAAGTTTTCTTTTCTCATGTAGGAAAAAGAGGGCCGGGGACTGGACTTAAGCAGCGGTTTAGTGGTGACTTCACTGTGCAAATCATCTTCTACACCAGCTTCCCAGAACAATCTGCGGCCCTAGGTCCCACCTCCAGGCAGTAGGATCTTTCTGAACGTCGCCAGCCCAATAGACTGGGAGAGGGGTTGGCTAATGATGACAGAAGAACACATCTTGGAAAGACTGACTATTGGAAGACTGATTCTGTGCTGTAATGCTTCATTACTGTTAAGTATTGATGGCTCAAAAGGAAAATCGCCTGACCCTCCTGGGACCTTTCTCCTGAAACACCCTCTTGTGCTCAGTAACCCTAGTCCTCCTCCCCAGTGAAGGGCTTAGACTTAGGGGAAGCCTCCTCCCCTCTCTTAGAGGCTTGAGTTGGGCTCCTGGAGCAAGCCCAAGTCCAGCATTCCCCGGGGCCCCTCACCAGCACACATGTTGGTGTGTCAGCATTGGGAAGAACCCACTGTCACCAATCTTTCTGGCCCAGCAGGCTCTGTGTGTCCCACCAGCCTGTTTATATGCAGCAGAGTTCAGTCCTGCAGCCTCAGTGGGGTTTGTGACTGTTTGGGAGTCTTGATCTAGGGTGTTACTTAAGCCTGCCGCCCATCTTGAGATTTCTGAAGCTCCTACTATCCCAGCTAGTCTTGGCTGTAGGAATCACCTGAGAGCAATAGCCTTCACCTAAAAGCTACCCGGGAAAGCCAGTTCCTCCTCTTACACCTGCAGTCGTTGTATCAGTTTTCTGCTGGTTCTGATGTAGTCCCACTCTTTCTAGAATTCTCTTTTAAGCATTTTTGAAAAAATATTTTTATAGATGAACACTCAGGCTAACCTAGTGGATGTAATCTTGGAATTTCCATGATTACCCACTTAAAGATCAAAGTATTATATGCTGTGTGCTTTCTAGTTAGTGCTGTGAAAGCAAGACTGCGTTCTGTGTTGGCGTTCCTATCTTACCGGGCACCAGTGAACGTGCGCTTGTGCGGGAAGTAGGCTACAAGTGGTCTTTGTCTTACGGCATGTTCAGTGTTCGTGCAGCTTTGCTTAAAACCGTTCCTGTATAAATCAGTTCCTTAGAGTTTCTGTTGGGGTGGGGGCTCTGCGGTTCCTCCTCCTGTCAAAATCTTCCTACCAATGTGGTGTTCCACTGTCTAGCTCTGCACAAGTAGGAGAGCAAACAGCTTCACTGTCCTCTGTCTGCTTTGATTTAGTACATTGGTTTAGTATGATGTTTGATAGAACATTACTGGCCAGAAAACATGGGTGTCACATTTCTAGAAAGAAGAAAAAACATAGTAGTTCAATTTCTGGTGTGTATCTTAGACTTTTTTTTTTTTTTTTTTTAAGTGAAAATAAGAATCTGGACTGACTTTTCACTTGGCTATTCTGGTTTTAAGGAGGAGCTGTGCGCTATGTGTTTTTCTCTACTGATGTGGCACTTAACTTTTGTACCATGAGTAAAATTTGACGTGCTTTGCAAGAACCATCATTCTAAACGAGTCATTCCCTTTCTTTATATAGCCACTGCCACCGGGTTGTTACTGCTTTGGTCTTTCAAGCCAAAGGCACTCTGAGCCAGCTTTTCAAAATGCCCCCTATCCTGGCCTTGCTTTCCCTTCTTGCTCCTTTATAAACGGCATTGCCCACTGCACGCCGGGCCTGTTGGTCAGTCCGCCTGGTGAGAAAAGGCAGGTAGACAAGTCCAAAGATGAAATTATGAAAAATGAACAAGAAGAAAGGCAAAGTTTTTTTTTCTCCCTTTTCCACTCAGAAAAAAGCAAGCAAGCCTGTTAGAGCTTAATATTAGAGATAGGCTTTCTGATTTCTTTTAAAACAAACTAGAAATCTGTCCATCCACACAGGAAGTTACCAGGTGCCAGTGGGATGTGCTGACATTCTGCCCCTGCCTTGGGACAGCTGCATTCTCCTTTTGCTCAGGGCTTCTCCCCCACGGGAAGCAGTCTTCACCCAAACAACAGGGTCTAAGGACTGGGGAGGCCTTGGCCTGAGCCAGAGGTAGTTGTTTGACCAAGCATGTTAACGTCTCCACCGAAATAGGCTGTGTGATAGGGTCAGAAACCTGGGGAGTCTTGCTTAGGATTTTGTTTTCTCTTAAGCCTCAAAAGAAAATGGGTTGATCTTCCTTAAAACTAAACCCTTCTTATGGCTTAATCCTGGAATGACTCTTATTATTTAGACTCTGAGACACGAGTAGAAAGGGATGCTATTAGTGTTTGCACTGGGACAACAGGCATAAACCGGGACATGGGTACCTGACTTAATCCCCCATCCCTTCCCAATGGAGTAGCTTATCTGCAGTTGTTGTTTTTTTGGTATTTTTTGAGGAAGATCAGCCCTGAGCTAACATCTGTCGCCAATCCTCCTCTTTTTTGTTGAGGAAGATTGGCCCTGGGCTAACATCCATGCCCATCTTCCTCTGCCTTATATATGGGATGCCACCACAGCATGGCTTGACAAGCAGTGTGTCAGTCCATGCCTGGGATCCAAACCTGCGAACCCTTGGGCTGCCGAAGCGGAGCACGCGCACTTAACCACTACGCCACCAGGCCAGCCCATGCAGTTGTTTGAATCTAGTTACATTTTAATTGTTGCCAGTTTTTCGAAGGAGGACCAAGGGGTGCCTAGAAATGCCTTTGGCTTACTATTCTGAGTATGTTGCTCTGTGGTAGTGGAAAATGAGCTCGAGAGGACTTGGCTGCCTTCCCCTCCCTGCACATCTCGTATGGCCACTGACTTTGGTGATATGATCTCTGAGCATCACAAACTTTCAAGTTAGCTGACATTATGGAAATCTTCAGTTTAGCAACTAACTTACCTAAAGCCAGAATGCTCTTAAATTTATGCCAGGACAAATAGCGTCAACTGGGAGTGTCCCAGGCAGAGGGGCAGGCAGTTGGTCAGCCTGCCTCAGGTCAAAGGAGCGGCTGGTGGTGCGGAGTGTGGTGCGGAGTGCCTTCAGAACCAGAAGTGCCCTGACATAGGCATTGGGGACCTTGGCGTAGTCTCCCCAGCAGCTTCCTGGAGTTTATAAGCATCTATGACCATGATACCCCAACATGTTTTCCAAATAAGTTCCTCCATCTTTATTTTTGTAAAAAAACCCAGAAACAACAGTCATCAACAAGCACATGACAACTCACCAGGCAAGGTCTTGACTCCCTCCTCCATGTCCCATGGGCCTAATCAGCATCAGGGAAGCAGGCGGCAGCTTTTCCCAAAGGGAATATTACAGACTGGGCTTGGGAAAGGGAGGGAAACCTGGATAGGTTCTCATCATTGAGAAGTCACTTAAAACCGATTTGCTTTAAATAACTGGCATGTTGGAAATGCAGGACAGGAAGACCATGCTGTCAGAAACCATAACCCTCTTTCTGGAGATGTCTCCACAGTGACTTGTTGGCTTGGGGGAGGGGAGGGTCGGAGTTGGGCTTTAAAGAATCAGAACGGTTTCGTGAGCTTGCTCAGCTCTCCCAGAACCAAGACTAAGATAAATACGTGTTGTTTGTTAGGCTTATTCTACGCGGGTGAGGGGCGGCAGGGCTGGAGTGCCTGTTAGTGCATTTAGTGCTGGTGAGAAGGCTGGGCCCCAGCCTGGGACACTCAAGTCCTTGAAAGACAAAGCAGAGACAGTGGGAGCCCCGTGTCCCCCGTCACCTTCTGCTGAATAAGGGGGATGGGGAGGAGGTGTCTCGGCTGTTGGCCTCTCTCCAGCCCACGCGCCTGCCAACTTGGGCCAAACCAGAGGAAGGATCCCGATTCCTTAGGAGTGTTGGGCGAGCCCAAGTCTGATGAACAGAGAGGAGCGCGTGTAGTCCCTTCCGGGCTGAGTCCACACAGGGCTCAGGCCTCGGGCTTGCAGGGCCACCCTGTGCTGTGACCCAGCTGCAGCCTTCAGCCCCAGGGTGTGCCGCGACACGGCCGTCTAGGCGTAGCCGCCAGCCATCTGACTGGTGGCTGCGTTGCTGCCCACTCCTCGCCAGGCCTGGAAGCTGAAGAAAGCGCTCGCTCCGTAGGCAATCATCACTAAACACGCGAAGAACTGAAAGAGAGGAGAAGACACCAGAGCTGAGTCCTCTGCAGTGTGGCCTTGCACGGGGCAGCCTCAGACCCACACCGACAGTGAGACCTTGAGTAACGGCCCCTCAGTCAACCAGAACCACTGCTCGGGCAGCCACACCCACTCCTGCTCAGCCATCCGCTCATTTAACAGCTGTTGGTTGGGGGGCCGATGGGTGCCAGGTGCTGGGGTGCTAACGTCACATTCTAGTCGGGGAAACCATTAATAACCACACAGGTAAGGAATGTCACATTGTGATGAGGGCAACTGGACAATGAGCTAAGAGTGACCAAGGGACGGGAGCTACCTTAGACACATACCAGGAATTTAGTTTTCAAAAGGCAACATTCAAAAGTCACCCTAGGAATTTTCTGGAATCAGTTCATAGCACCTATGGCCACATTCGGAAGCTCCGTGTCTCAATCCTGGTGACCGAGTTCACTGATTGCCAAACCCCAGTCTAGATCCTGCCCTACCCTGGACTTACTCGAGGCATTACTTCACCTCTCTGAGCCTCAGTTTCCTTGTCTGTGAAAAGGGACTGGTAGCCTGGTCTCCCCACTGAGGGGTCAGAGGGTCCTGTGAGGGACTGTCTGCAGGGCCTGGCGGGGTGGGGCCTGACAGGTGGGGGTGCTGCTGTTACTTCACTGGCTGCTTGACGTGGAGCCCAAGTTTGGGCTTCACAGGAGAGCCTATGAATACTCCAACATAGTTGCAACCAAGAGGTTCTGCATGTACCTTTTTCAAGGTGAAGGGGGTTGGGGGTCGGATAGTTTTTAACAGATTCTCCAAGGGGGCATATGACCCAAAATCATTGTGGCACAGTGATTCACAGCCAAGTTCAACAGTTAACCCAAACTTCCATTCACCACCACAAAGTATTTCCCAAGCATTCTGGCTCCTCAAGGTTTCACTGTTAATCATGGAAGACGGAGAGTCAGCTCGGCTCCCGAGACCCGCTGAGGATTAGGACAGTATCGGGAGGTGGCAGGGCCTGGCCTCACACCAGGGAGCAGCGGGGGTCCAGGGCACAGACCTTGGTTTGGCCCGTCTCCCTGTAACTGCCGAGGGCTTCCCAGGGAACCATACTCACAGAGGCGGCTGCCCGCTGGTTGTATGGCCGGCTGCCCTTCAGGGACGTCTGGTCGACCGAAGCCGAGCAGGTGATGAAGGCCGTGATGTAGAGAACCGTGGCACCCACGTTGAATATCATTAACTGGGGGTGGAGGACGGGGAGAACAGGCTTGAGAGACAAGGCTCTTGCAGTAACTGGAACCTCCTGCTTCCCCTGGCACATCCCTTTAGCGGCCAGAACCGGGGCTGGGGCTCAGGGATGGGGATGGGGACACGTGGGTCTTTCCCACCCAAAGGGCCTCAAGAGGCAACAGTCCGCACCAGGCCAGCCCGAGGCCCTCTGAGCCGCGAGCATAATACACCTAAGGCTGAGAAGGGAGGGGAAGGATGGGAAGGCTTGAAGGGATCTGGTCAGGGGCAGCAGCAGTCCCACGAGGCAAAACCCACTCCCGACGGCAAGAGGCCGAACCAAGTCCGTCTCTGAGGGCACCAGCTAAAGAACTCTGGGCCGCTCCTCCACGGTGGCTCGGCCAAGCCCAGCCCCCCTGTTGCCACTGCAGGCCTTGGCTCTGGGGCTGGCCCGGGGGTGGCTCACATCCCTCTCTGCCCGCAGTAGGAGGAAGCTGTGTCTGCCTTTGGCCACATCCTAGGCTCAATGCCCCAGTCAAACGCCAGGGTCAGGACCCAGCAGGATCCTGAGCCAGACTGGCAGAAGGGCCCTCAGCTGACCACCAGGCCTGGGGCCCATATCCTCAGCGCATGGCTCTGGAGCCGGTTAAGTGTTAGCAGAGACTGCAGACTGGTGGCCCTCAGGCACGTTTGGTTTGTCCCACAGATTTTTTTTTTGATTACCAACATTCTCAAATTAGATTTCATATGATAACCTGAAGATTTCATATAAAACCTTCAATCTTTTTTTTTTTTTTTGTGAGGAAGATCAGCCCTGAGCTAACATCCATGCCAATCCTCCTCTGTTTGCTGAGGAAGACCGGCCCTGAGCTAACATCTATTGCCAATCCTCCTTTTTTTTTTTCCCCTTTTTCTCCTCAAAGCCCCAGTAGATAGTTGTGTGTCATAGTTGCACATCCTTCTAGTTGCTGTATGTGGGATGCCGCCTTAGCATGGCCGGACAACTGGTGTGTCGGTGCGTGCGTGGGATCCGAACCCAGGCCGCCAGTAGTGGAGCGCACTTAACCGCTAAGCCACGGGGCCAGCCCCAGCCTTCAATCTTAAAATACCAAGATCTGGCACCCAGGGGCCTGCACTCCCGCTAACAACAGTTGGAGCTGAGCAGAGGTGGCTCCCTCTGGACAGATGGCTGCCGGGTCCTCCAGAACGCCCTCCTGACCCTCTGGGCCTTGTAGAAGGCTTACAGCCCCCATCCCAGAAAACCCCAAGTCGGCAGTCCTAACCCAGCCTTCCCTAGATGCAGTGGGTCCAGCCTGCCCTATCTGTTAGCAGGTCCAGGAGCGTAAGAGACACTGGCCCGCCTCCATGGGCTGGGGAAGGAGCCTCCTTCCGGCAGCAGCTGCGGCTGCAGCCCCAAATCTGTGCTAAGGGACACAGAGTCCCCTCCGTCTCCAGAGAGCTTTCTTTAAGGCTCCCGGGACACGAAGCAGAGGCTGGACCCTGAGCCAGGAAGTCAGGCTGCCCCTCCTCGCCCCAGGATCTCCCCTCCGAGCCCGGCGCCCACCGAAAACACCGCCTGGCTCTTACCAGTGATGTCAAGATCTAACAAGCCCGCTCTGTCTTGAGGATGACTCACGTTTCCTTGGTTTAGAAAGTCATTGAATCCCAAACAATGCTGCCTAGTCCCAGCCTTGCTTGTCTTACAATCATGTGCCTGCCTCGCCGCTCTGCTCACTGAAAGCCTCAGACCCCAGCTGCGAGGGTTTTCCGGGTCAGAGAAAACCCCCAGCAGCTTTCTCTGCATCTGGCCAGGGCACTTCCATGGGCGCTCTGAGCCCTGGGTCCCGAGGAGACTGACCTGGCCAACCGCGGCTGCAGGGCCCTCACCATGTACGTGCCCGGCCGGCCGGGTAAGTCCTGACGGCTCAGCCCAGCCTCCGGGCCCAAGGCTGCCGGTCTGGGCCCAGCCAGAGTCTGCAGACCCACTGCAACACAGGTTCAAATCTGACCACTCCCCAAAAAGGAAAAATATTTTCAAGATTCCCAATGGTGTCCAGTCTCTCCATTCCACAGCCCCTCACTTCTACTCCCTCCCCGGAGAAAGTTAAGCCCGTGTCCTCCCTGGTTCACGGCTCCCGGGGCCCAGAAAAACTGGGAAGCCGAGCCATCAATCCTCGCTCCCCCACCCAGCTCTGCAGGCCAGCGAGGCCCAGGGAGGACTTCAGCCAACCCCCCACCCCGCCTCTTCTCACTTAGGGAAGGTCAGGGTGGTCCTGACACAGCTCCTCCCAGAGGTGGAGGGGTCAGCCCAGACCCCCCGCAGTGTCCCCACCCAGACTCACCACCAGCGGCCAGGGCACCATATACAACTTCATGTGCAGCTGAAACAGGTAGATGATGAAGAAGACGATTGTCACCAGCCAGAGGAAGACAGCGACGAACATCACCCAGCCGTAGGCCGGGTACAGGTGGGACGGGGTGTCGGCAATCAGGGCCCACACCAGTAGCCCCAGCACCTGGAGGGGGCGAGACAGGGCCAGCGTCTCCCAGAGCCCCACCACTCCGCCGGAGGCCACAGACCAGAGGCCTTTGCCCTGGTGCTCCCTCTGCAGGACACATTTCTCACTGAGTCGAGAAATATTTATTTGGCTCCTACTGTATACCTCTATATACCAAGCCCTTGCCTGCTAACTCTTTCAGGTCTCGGCTGAAATAGTACATGTTCCCCGCTCCTCCAGTCTGGTTCCAGAACCGTCTTGTGTGCTCGCATGGCCCCCCAGGCACCCACCACCCAGAACCGTAATTCTGTTTCCTTCCCCAGACTGAGCTCCCCAGGGCGGGATAACCATCTCCCTCATAGCTGTGTCCCGGTACCCAGTACAGGACAGACCTAGGCCCTGCCAGGGGCTTAGTAAAAGCTGCTGAAACACAGATGAAGTCACCAGCACATCCCTGAGAGATGGACACGCTCACAGAGTCCCAGAGGTGGGAAAAAGAAGAGCCTGTGTCCTCCTCGCGCCCCCAGGCCTCTGGGTGACCTCTGCCTGGCGCCCCAGCAAGCCCTCTCCACCTACCTTCTCTGACTCTCCTGACTGCCCCTCTATACAGGTGTTACAATCCCTACCTTACAGGTGAAACTGGGCCTCAGAGAAGCCAAGGAACCTGTCACACCGTTCCCATGTGGCAGAGTGGGCCCCAACATCCCTGCAGTGCGTGTAGCAGCTAACGGCATGGCATCTGGAGCTGACCCTCTCACTTTAAACCCTGCCTCCCAGAGCAGCTGTGTGACCTTGGGCTCGTTCACCACCTCTCTGTGCTCTGGTCCCCTCATCTGTAAGATGAGTACAGTGACCATACCTACCTCACAGGGTTACGTGGAGGACCCATGAGTTCACGTACGTAAATGAGTATATACAACAAATATGCTTTTATGATTCCCAGCTGGATGCGCTGCACCTGCCCCAGCCCTTGGGGCCACAGGGAATTCTACACGAACAGGCTGGGGACTCCCCTTGTGGGGCCACCTGGGGGAACTCGGCAGGGTGGGGCCCAGCAGAGGGGCTGCTCTGGGGCAGGGTCCACAGAGCTCAGGGGAGGCCCACCAGCGGTACTCCCATGTGGCCATCCTGGCCTCCCCGTGCCTCTCCAACCCTGTCCTTGCTGGCTGAGAGCCCCCGCTGGGCCGTGCTCCCTTCTCCACAAGGGCACGCTCTGGAACTCCTGGCCAGCTGGGCAGGACATGGCTCTGGCTACCGAGGAGAGGGACGGTCTACGGTCTACCGTGGGGCTTCGGGGAAAGGCTCCTTTGCTGATGAAGATGCAGAGAGCTGTCCCCCTCTTCCCCTGGACGGCGTTCAGACATGTGGCACCAAGGCTCACAGCGACCTTGCCACCAGCCTGAGGTCAAGCCAACCATCACTTGGATCACAGAGAAGCAGCTCAGGGGAGAGACCCACCTCTGGCTGCTGGTTTTGGGGACAAAAAGTACTGGGGGCCACAAGCTCCTAGACCAGACCCCGGAGAGGTGGCTGGCGCTCTCCACAGAGCACAGTCAGAGCTGGGTGCCTGCTAGGCAGCCCCCATCAGAGCACCTTTGCAGAGAACCAACAGGGAAGTTTCCGTGTCAATCCCCCAACTCACGCGGGGTCAGCACAGGAATGACCTCAGCTGAGTGGCTGGAGAGTCCAGCCCCACCCCCCAACTTTCCTTTCTCCTCTTTCTGCCCCTCCCCCCAGGAGGCTGGGGAAGGGCGCGGCCGGCGTCTCCTCCCATAGCACCACTGGGGAGGCGGAGGCCGCGTGGAGAGCTGGACTTCGGTCCTGCCTCTGCTGTGGGGGGCCCTGGGCAAGCAGCTTCCCTCTGTGCAGCTCACGTGGGCAACTCCAGCCCACCCGCCGGCACGCAGGCCCAGGAGGAACCCTGCTTTGGGCACAGTTGTCTCCAGGGCCAGCAGGGCCAGCACACAGTACCTAATGAACACGGCTCAGGAGCTATCGGGCCCCAGCTTCCTCATCCCCGGAGCAGGGGGCAGAGGCCGGCCCTGCACAGGTGCCGTGCACAAGAGGACGCGGTGGAGTCAGGGAATCTGCTCCCGCCCTTGCCGCACTGCACCCAGGGAGAGGGCTCAGCCCCAGGTGCGACGGGGAGAGCCGCGGTCTCCAGAGCTCTGCCCGCGCTCCTCCACACCCGGGGGTGGCTCCCGCACTGCACCCTGCCAGCCGCAGCCACCCCGTCCGCACTCTCCTCCACCCACCGCAGACAGGCTGGCGGTGGCCCGTGGGGCACACTTGTGGGGTACACTTGCAGGACAGGAAGGTGGGACAGGCAGCAGGGCCTTGGGGACAGTCACACTAGCTGGGGACAGAGCCCTTACCAGTGAGGACCCAGAGCCAGGGTGTCTCAGCACAGCCCCCACACCCCTTCTACCCCCATGCTTAGCACACCTGCCGGAAACGACACATGGGGGGGGCGAGAGCCCCCAGGCTGGTGAGGTCACTGTTCAGAAAAAGAACAAACACCCCTGAAGCAGCGCGGAAGCCCCCTCCCAGGTGGGGCTGGGCCTGTCAGGGACAATGATCTTTTCATTTAAGGCAGGGTCCTCACGGCCTCCAGGCCATCGTGCGCGCCTGGTTCCAACCATCTGAAAGCAAGTTAGAAAATGCCGTAAACTGACAATCAAGAAGAGACCAAGGGGCCGGCCCCGTGGCTTGGTGGTTAAGTGCGTGCGCTCCGCTGCTGGCGGCCCGGGTTCGGATCCCGGGCGCGCACCCACGCGCCGCTTCTCCGGCCATGCTGAGGCCGCGTCCCACATACAGCAACTAGAAGCATGTGCAGCTATGACACACAACTATCTACTGGGGCTTTGGGGGGAAAAAATAAATAAATAAAATCTTTAAAAAAAAAAAGAAGAGACCAAGGCGGGTTTATGTACACCTATCAATTATCGGTCTTGTTACTCACAGAGCTTGGTCACATTCACCACTCACTGCGCTCCGGCTCTGCGCCAGGCCTCAGGTAAGCACCTCCCTCTTTGATCCCCCATTGATCCCCCATAACCCTTGCATTAGGTGCCACTATTTATTATCCCCATTTTCCAAACAGAAGCTCAGATGGGGATGATCCCCATGGTCGCCTGTGGGTAAAGGGCAGAACTTGAACCCAGATCTGTCCTTCTCAGGAACCTAGGCTACTACTGCGAGTTAACGTAGTGATGTGCAAAAAATGAGGCCGCTTCAGCTGGCATCCAGGCCCTCCCGCCCCTGCCCTACCCTCCGGCCCAGCCCTGGTTTCCAGATGGGCAAGTGCAGCCTCTGGGAGATGAAACTGCTGGATAAGCAGCAGGAATTCCCAGCGTTCCTTCTGGTTTTGCTGCCCTGGCCCTGTGCCCAGGGCGCTGCCTCGGCTTCTGCCCTCGAACAAGGAAGGTCCACTCCCCCATCTGAACCAGACTGACTGGTTTCCCCCATTCCCTCTCTCCCAGCCCCAAGAATCTGACGGGAGTGACCCAGCCTCGGGCCCCAGGGACACCCTACTCAGGGCAGGGCACCCTCACACTTGCTGAGCCCTCTGCTGGCCTGGGTGGCCCTGCAGGAGCCGCTGGACCCCTCCCCCGTGCTGTGGACCCACACTCTAGCCGGAAGAAGGGGCCAGAGGGCTTGTCTTACGGTCCAGCATAGCACAGTGAACCCCCTGTCCAGAGGAAGGGGGCAGTGGTAAGTAGCTGAGGGCGCACAGCAAGGGGAAGGCCCTGACTCCCCAAGTCAGCTCCAGGGCTTTGCCCAGGCCCCAGCCCGGGACAGCCGGCCCGCAGCTCCAACACCCCCACTCTGAGCACAGGCCTCGGCACGTGCACCTCTGGGTTCACTCAGTCAACAAGCATCTACTGAGCACCTACCGCTGTGAGAACTGAAACAGACAGAAGCCCCACTCTCAGGGCGTGCCCACTCTACCGGGGGCCAGCCAAGACCCCAGTGCAGGAGGGAGACGCACGTGGGTCGCAGGGTAAGAGCCATGGGAAAAAGTCCAGCTGAGAAGGGGGGAAAGGAAGATGGGAAGGGGGGACACTTGCGATTTTAGCAAGAGGCCAAGAAAGATCTCCCTGGGAAGCTGACATGGGAGCCAAGACCGAGGAGGGTGTGAGAGGAGAAGGGAGCGAGCCGTGTGGGGAAGAGCAGATCTCGGCCTCTATCTCTGGGTCCCTGTCTGCTGCCTACTCGGTCACCTGTCCCAGACTTTCTCTGTAGGTGTCCACGCATATATATCTGCGTGTCTTACTCTTAAAGACACACACATACCCAGAAACACCCTCACTCCTTCTAAACTCTCTGAGGTTTCCTCAGGCAAGCAGTACAAAGAGAACTGTCTGGAAATCTCGAAGGTGCAGGCGCTTTTTTTTTTTCCTGAAAACCTAAAGAGTTCAGATTAGGGATTTTCTCTTTAAATGAGGACTGTCAAGGACACATTCACGTACACCCCAGGACCTTTGCACCTCCAGAAGACTTTCTAAACAATTGAATAACAGATATTTTTGTTAAAATCACCTGCAGGACCAGAGAAGAAAGAGATTTGTCACAAATGCTGGACCAAGAGGTATGCCTCAATTCAGGTGGGTCCTAAATCAGTGACTGGTGTTCTTATAAGAAGAGGGACATTGGACACAGAGAGCCACACAGGGAGAACGCTGTGTGAAGGTGGAGGCAGAGACTGGAGTGATGTGTCTCCAAGCCAAAGAATGCAAAGGACTGCGGCTAACAGCCAGAAGGCAGGAGAGAGGCCTGGAACCAATTCTCTTTCAGAGCCCCAGAGGGAACCGACCTTGCCGACACCTTAATTTTGGACTTCTAGCCTCCAGAACTGTGAGACAATCCATTTCTTTTGTTTTAAGCCACCTAGTTTGTGGTCTTTTGTTGTGGCAGCCTTAGCAAACTAATACATCTTTCTTAGCTGCTCTTTCAATCTGCGGACGGATGTCATGATCTGATTTAACTGCCTGATGTTGGCATCAGTTCTGATGGAAGGTTGGCCTATTAACTCCCTGGGTTCCAGCTCTGGCCCTGCCAACTTACTATCTGTGTGACCTCAGGCAAGCTACTGAACCTCTCTGTGCCTCAGTGTCCTCATCTTCAAAGTGTGCCTACACGATAGGGTAGTTCTGAGATGTTAATAAGTAATATATGTAGGGGTGCTCAGACCAATGCCCAACATACGCTTAACACTCAATACAGGTCCTACAGTCATCACTCTGAGAGGTTAGAATGTGGGTTTTCCAGTCTGTTCTCTGTGCCTGGTCTCCTGAGGTAGTCAAAGTGCGTGCCGTTCCCAAGGCCGGTGAAGCCTCGGTGAGATAAAGAATGTGTCTGCACTTATGCACCAGGCACACTCCCTGGCAGATAAGGGCCCTGTGCCTGGGTGGGCCCTGCCTACCCTTCAGATAAGGCAGAAGGCCAGCCCCACCCAGCCCTAGATGCCCCCTGGAGCTGCAGTGCCCCGGCTCCGCACAGGCTGAGGGGCCCCGGGCGGAACCTCCACCCTTCAGACCTCAGTCTTCCCCTCTGTACAGTGGGAGCAGGGAGGTCCAGCTCAGTGTTCTGCAGGCTCCCCTCAGTCTGAGGCCTGAGGCCTCTCAATGCAGGCCTCCTCCGGGGGGGCCCAAAGCCCTCGCTCCCTTGCCCTGGGGGGACTCCACCAATCCCACGAGCACTAAGCTAACTCCCGAAGATGGTCATCCCAGCTCTCCTTTGAATCCTCCCCACTTCCTGGGCTGGGTCAGACCTTGTAGGTTCACTGTGTGGCCTTGGGAGAGTCACCTGACCTTTCTGGTCTGTTTCTTCATCTGACACGTGAGAGGGTTGGGCAGGTACACCTATGCGGGTCACCTTACAGGTATGTCATGCAGGTAGAATGATATGAAGGACAAGTTAACAGCTGTGGCGGTCGGTCGTGAGTGGCTATGAGGGCTGTCAGACAGGGGTGGGGGGAGTGAACCCCAGAGGGAGGGACCCAAGAGGAGGCACAGCACCTCGGAGCCTGGAGGACGACACTGGGGTCACAAACTCAGCAGCCCACCGAGGCAGGCAGGTCATAAAAATGACTGAGGTGGGCCAGGTGGGGTCTGTGGAGCTGAGCAGGGCCTGCTAGTGTCTGGGGGAACGCAGGCCCAGGGTAGCCAGAACTGTCTATTTCTCAAGAGACACTAGAAATCTGAAAATTTCTATGTGAAATCTTAGCTTTTTAAATGTTGGCAAAGAAACCAAAGGTTTAGAAACAACGTGAGGGCAGAGCCCCCAGGACTCCCTTCTCCCCACCGCACCATCCAGGAAATGAGGCCCAGGGGGATGACACAAACCCTTCCCGGGGTTCCCCCTCGCAGGGACACATCTGAGCAGCTGAGGACACTCAGAACTTGGCCTGGCCAGTCCCAGCCTCCACCCCCGCCCTGGCCCTTCTCCCTACAGTGAAAGGGACTTTATGGGGACAAAAAGCCACCCATTGTGTCACAAGAGACAAAAGCACAACGGACAGAGGCTCCAGGCGCCTGGGCTGGCCACAGCAACCCCACACCAGCCCCTCCCCGTGCAGAGGGGGCGGCCTTGGGGGGAAGGCTCCTTGGAATTCCGGAGCGGTACACTGGCATTGAGAATCCTGGGGCCATCACACCCCAGCTCTGCAGGAGGCCCAAGAGCAAATTCAGAACCAGCAGGAGCCAACAGACGGGTCTGGGTGGTATTCAACTCCTCCGAGCCTCCCTTTTGTTATCTGCAAAGAGTTACCAAATCAAGTCGTCCAGTCATTGAAGGAACTCTCCTGGAGGCCCGCTCTGCGCGGGTACAGCAGGGAGCGCAGCTGCCAGGGTCCCCGCACGCATGCGCACACACGCAGCTCCCAGCCTGGGCTGCTGCAGGGAGATGGCTGATGATGGGAACACTGGCTCAGCACCTGGTTGACCTCAAGTGCTTTCCAAATGTGGCCTTTATCACGTTCCTTGTTAGTCCTGAGTCCTGAGTCTCAGAACTGGGATTTTGTGTGTGTGTGTGACGAAGATTAGCCCTGATCTAACATCTGTTGCCAATCCTCCTTTTGCTGAGGAAGATTGGCCCTGAGCTAACATCCGTGCCCATCTTCCTCTACTTTATATGTGGGACGCTGCCACAGCGTGGCTTGACAAGTGGTGCATGGGTCCGTGCCCAGGATCCGAACCTGTAAACCCCGGACTGCCGAAGCGGAGCACACGAACTGAACCACTACACCACTGGGCCGGCCCCAGAACTGAGATTTTCAAATCCCAGAGATGGAAAAGATTTCTGCACACCGATGTGTGCACACCAATGGCCCACCACCCCAAGAGCTCCCTAATAGGACCTCCAGCCCCTGTGTGCACCCTGCATGTCAAGGAGCCCACTGCCACCGTTGTCCCTTCATGGCGTCCCTCAGGGTTTTAGAAACATCTTCCCAGCATGAAGCTCAAACTGCCCCCTGTTTACCCCACCCTGGTTCCCACTCAGCACTCTGGGGCCAGACGCCAAGCAGGTCCCCTCCACAGGCGGCCCCAGGTGTGTGAAGGCAGGTGGGGCCCCCTAGAGTCACACCCCCAAGTTCTTCCCTGGCTTCCAGAGCAAGAGGCAGTGTTCCTCGGTGAGGTTCCAGAAATTTAGAGCTTGCCTGCCTGCCTGCCCACCCTCCCCTCCTCCTTGCCCCCTCCCTCCCTCAGGGGTCTCCTGGCCCACCCCAGGAGGCCTACCTGTGCCTCCCCGGCTCTAAGACCCTTACAGCCACACAGAGTTTTCCCAGGAAGGCTCAGCCCCCTTGTAGGGCCCCAGCTGAAGTCCAGCCGCAAACCCCTCATTCACAGCCCCCCTCACTCGCCCCGCCAGGCGCCCAGTAGAGCTTCACTCCCGCGGAACCCAACCCTCTCTCCAGTACAGCACTGGGCCCATTTCACAGATGAGGACACCAAGCTCTGGGAAGATCTGGACCTGGCCCAAGGTCATGCATGGTAAGGGGTGGGGCCCGGGCAGGCCTGTGGTCCAGCAGATGCAGATGCCCAGAGGAGGACAGGCCCTGAATCCCAGGAAGAGGACACTCCCCTGGAGACTAATGTGTTTGGAGGGAGCACCACTGCCCTGGAGGCCAGAGCAAAGAAGGGGCAGGGGCAGACCTCGAACCCTGGGCAGAGGGGATGCCAAGCTTCTGTTCCCGGCACCCCAGGCAGGACCCACCCTGCCATCGGCCCTCCAGAGAGCTGGCTGTTGGGAGCACAGGGAACTTTGTTAGCCCCATGAGGCCTGGCCTCTCCACCTGCTGGGCCACAAGGTGGGGGGACAGCCCAAAGTGGGGTCTTCCTTCTTCCCTGGACTTCCTTCCTCGGACACCGGCTCCAGTCCCGACGCTGGCACGAATGTTTCGGGTGACCTTGAGCGAGCCCTGTCCCATCTCAACTTCAAGGAGGGAAGGGGGACCCCAGCCGGCTAACCTTATACAGAGTGGCAGACCACCTGGTGACCGACCCCCCTCAACTCCAGTTAAGGTTGGAATGTTCTGGAACAGGCCCAGGACTGCTCCCTGGCAGCTCATACCCTGGGCCCTGACTGATCTTCGGCCCTTGTCTTCCTGCCCTCTCCTCTCTGAGAGACTCTGAGGTGCCACCCTGGTCTCTCCCCTACCCCGGGCAAACAGGACGGGCCAGCCCAGTCCAACAGCAAAGGGCCTATTAATATCCAGAGCTGGGCTCACTCCGCTGCTAAGAGAAACAGGCTCTCGCCCACAGGTCCAGATCTCCATGGGGACCAGGGTGGGACCCCTGCAGCTCTCTCAGGCCATCTCTAGAAGCAGGAAATCAAGGCCTCGTCCTCAGTGAATCCCACCACAAACACTCACCAGCTGACAAGGAGAGACCAACACCCGGCCCTGACACCCACCGAAACAGCGACCATCCACCACATGCAGCGGGCTTCGCAGCCTTTCCCTGTCGGCCCCGGCCAGCCCCTGCCAAGGGACGTGTCCTCTTTCCACTTACAGATGGTTAAGAAAATCACCCAAGGACACCCAGCCAGTAATGCTGAATTCAAGGCTATTGCTCCCTGCTGTGTGATCCTGGGTAAGTGCCTTCCCCTCTCTGGGCCTGAGGGGCCTTCAAGTGCCACCTTCATAGGTTTTGCCAAACCCACAAACGACCTGCAGTATTTTTTTACTCAATATTTTCATTTATTTGAAAGATTCCTTCATAAGCTTTTTTTATTTATTTTTGAAATATGTAATATATATGGCATGGTAGGTAACAAAACGGTGGGTTTTTTTTAGCATGTCTCCCTCCTCCCGATACTCAATTTCTTCCCAGGGGCAACACGGGTTTCTTACATGTCACTCCAGAGACTGTCCACACACACACACACACACACACACTTCACATTGGTGTGTATACAGTCTGTGTGTATTTCTCCCGTATAAATGGTAGTATTCTATACACACAGTTTTGCACCCTGTCTTTTTTTCCACTTAACCATATAGCCTGGAGACTGTCCATCATTATACATGGAGCTGACTTACTGTTTTCTTTGAGGGGTAAGACATTACATTTTTCCTGACTGCATAGTAGGCCATTGCACAAAGGTAGCATCATTTATTTAACCAGTCCTCACTGATGAATGTCTATATATCACACAAATAAGTCAATAATTTTAAAAGGATTTTAAATCACTAAAAAGTAGAAAACCTGCATTATCCACCACAATAGAAGCTAACTATAAAATTAAGCACACCAAAAATATAATGTTAATACATCCTAGTTGTCTCCCAGGGTTCAAAGATCCTGATTAAAGAAAAAAAAAGTGACGGGAAGATGCTAGCATGTCTTTAGCACTAAAGTGCTCTGTCTCCTCTCGTCCTCGCTCAGGAGCGTGACTGACTGTCGATGACACTTTCCAAGTTCGATACCAAGAGAATTTCTTTATTACCTCAGAGCAGCCAAGTCCTAACTCGGACTTAATTCCCAGAAGCCCCCAAGAAAAACGGAAAAAGAAAGAAAACAAGAAGTTCAGCAACATAAAAAGTCTGTGTAGCCAAAAAAGAAAAAACCGCCACAAGCTAAGTCAATAACAGAACCAGGAAAAAAAATGTGCAAATTACCTAGAGCTCCTAACAATCCACAAGACAAAGACCAACAACTCAATAGACGGGAAAGAATACAAACAGACAAGGAAATACAAGCGGCTCAAACATATTTTTAAAAGGTCAAGTTCACTCAGAAGAGAAATGCAAATACTGTACTCTGACTTGCCGTTTTCGCCTGTCCGGCCGGGGCACGGGCACACGTGCTAATTCACCAGGCTGGCGAGGCTGTGGGGAAGGGGCACTCTGCCAGGGGGCTCACTGGGGACGGGTGTGCGCCCTACGGAGGGCATCTGGCACCCTCTATCAAAATCACCAACCTACGCGCCCCGCCCCAGCGGCCCCACTTCTGGAAATGTGCTGCACAGACGCGCCCAGTGGCACAACGGACGGTACAGACAGACGTCACGCTCCACGCACTGAGACAGAAAGACCGGCAAGACAGAGTTTTAGGTGCAAAAGGACAAGGGACAGAGATTTTTCACTGTGCTCTTTCCCACTCTGTCTTATTCCTGAGTGTTGTAAATATATTACCTGCTAAAGAAATTCAGGAAATAAAAGATTAAAAAAGAAAGACACACGCCGCGCGTGTGCGCTGACATGGAGCACCCCTGGGTGTGTTGGCCGGGGAGCAAGCACGGCAGGGCACATGCACGGGTGCTCCCATCCGTGTTCGCTTAGTGAGGGTGGGGTCGTGTGCAGAAATACGCATCCACTCACCTGGATGCTACACACGCAATGGCGGTCCCCTCGGGCAAGGGCGGTGGGGGACCCATTGGGGATGAGAGACTACATTTTCATTAATGACCCTATGTAGTGTCCGAACGTTTGCTGTATGTATGTATAATTTTTTCAAAGATTAAAACAATTTCAAAAAATTAAAAAATGGCCAAATGAGGCGGGGCTTCAGTGACACTGTGGGATACCCTGCGACAGTCACAAAGGAGAGAGATGGCGCTACCATAAGGAGATGGCAGGTGCACGGGGTGTGAGAAAAGCAACTTGCCCAAGAAAGGATACGGAGTAAAACCATCAACGTTTTTAAAAATGCGCAGGAAAAAGAACTGGAAACCCCCAAAACAGTGGTCCCTTGGGAAGAGGGGCAGGTGATCCAAGAATAACATTAGCCTCATCTGTAATAGGTTTTTATTTTTAAGGAGAATGTGTTCATCTATTTATTACGTAATTATAAATTAATTCCAAACACCCAACACCCTCCCTGCCACAACAAGCAGGGAGCGTGGGTGGAGCCAACAACACAAAACACTGGTTTGCCTAGTGCTGCAGAGCTGGGTGGGAGGAAGATGGTGAGCATGCCGGGCCTGGAACGCTGCACTAAGGAGACGACCCCACAAAGCCCTGGGAGACCCCGACGCTGCAGTCCCAGTGCGACCCACCTCTGCTCATACCTCTCAGAATCGTCTAGGCAGCCTCTTCCTGGAGGTCAGAGGTGACTTGCAGGCCCTGCCCTGCCCCCCACCTAGAGGAGCTGACCTGCCTGCTGGGGCTGAAGACAGAGCCAGGATCACCATGAGGAAGAACTTTCCAACATTCCCAAGTGCACAAGGATGGAGCAGGCAGCCTTGAGAGGGACAGAGCTCCCTATCCCTGGAAGCATGCAAGCTCGTGTTGAGCATGTATCAACGTCCCTCTGGGAGAAGCATAACAGCCCTAGGATTCTATGAATCCTAACTGCCCTTCCTTCCAGCAGACTCTGCACCAGGCCCTTTGCAGCATCATCTTCCACAGTCCTCACAATCCCACCATCACCATGTCACAAACAAGGAAACTGCGGCTCAGGGAAATCAGGGGACTGACTCAAGATCACACAGCCAGGAAGGGGCAGAGGCGGGATTTAACCCAAGGCTCTGCTTCTGGGCCTGTTAGTGCTCTCGGCACCACCCATCGGAGCATCATGATCTAGGAACAGGTGAGGCTTCCGATCTGTTTATTCACCTGCAGACCGGGAATTGTGTGTCCACCCCCAATGCCAGGAGGCAGGACAAGAAGGAAGGACAGAAGGTGCCAAACCCAAATGACCCCACTGCCACAGGGCATTCGTGCGGCTTCTACATCCTGGGCCTCCAGGAGGCCTTCTGACTGCCAGGACCTTGCACAAGTTCTGGTCTGTTCCAGACCTCCTTCATACCGCCCCTTCCATACAACTAAGCCCTTCAGAGTACACGTCTGTCAGGAAGCCTTCCCTAGTGGCCCTGGCCCCTGATGGGTCTCCCTTCCTGAAGTCCCTCTGATTCCCTTCCAAAGCACCCTGGGGACCCCCACTCCCCACAAAACCAAAACCAAAAACAAAACAGGAAGCATAGCTAGAGCCAGGCTTTGGATTCCCAGATCTGAGTGCAAATCCCAGCTCTGTCACTCAACCCCATGTGACCTTGGACAAGCTCGTCACCTTCTCTGAGCCTCTTGCCTCATCAGTAAACCGAGGTAAGATCACCTTTCCCCCCAGGACTTAAGGAAGGTTAAAAAATTAAGAAATATATGGGCACTTAACAGCATTTACTTTATACTTATTTCTATAAAGGCTTTGGGATCCACCATAAGCACGAGTGAACCACACCTTCCACAACATTCCTCCACGCGCTAGCCACACAAAGATCTGCTGCATCAAACTTCCAGGTTTTTATAACCAAAAGAGTTGTCTCTAGATCAAACTTGCCTGTCTCCTTTTTTAGAAGCTGTCTGCATAAATTCATTGTTTCCCTTTTTGCTTAGGGTGCTAGGAAGCTCAACAAAGAATCAACGCCTTAAACTTTCTACCAATTCCTGGTACAATGATCTCTTCTTAGCTCTAAAGAGAGCTAAGTTAACCCCCCCGACCCCCTACATACACCACCAACTTTAAAAAATACACTACTTTAATTTTTCTGTCTTATGTGGCTTAATACATATTCCATCTAATGTTCTTTCTGGAACTAGATGGGGCGGGGGGGCGGTGATAAATTAGTGAACACTGAGGCTGATTCTTCAGGACACATTTACTACTAGACACAGAACACATCTCCTTCTCAAGGAACTGGGCCTTTCAACTTGCTCCCCCCACACACACACACACACATCTGGACCACTTCACCAAATCCTGGGAATCAGAGGGGTGTGATGGAGAATTAGCTTTCATCTTCCCATTTACTGCCTCCTCCATGCAGCCTTCCCTGATCCCTCCATGGGAAGCACCTCCCCTGGGGACCTTCCTCACAGATCAAGAGCTTCTGGAGAGCAGGCGCTGGGCCTGGGGTCTCCATCACTCCTTCAACAGCACCAGACCCTGTGCCCGGGGGGGGCGGGGGGGGGGGGGAAGCAGAGCTGAGTGTGGTAATTAAGAGCTCGGGCCAGAAACGTCATACTACTCAGGGCTTGGATCCCCTGTGGAGGAGGACTGTGAGATCTTGGGCAGAGAGCTGACCTCTGAGCCTCAATTTCCCCACCAGTAAAATGGGGAAGAATAGGAGGATATAAAGCCCTTGGCAAAGGGCCTGGAGCCTAATGGGTACCTGGCTGGTGGGAGCTGTTATGGCTTCCCAGCAGATGCGGAGCCCGCTGGGTGAACCTCCCTGTCTCAGACCCAGTGGAACTGTCCGTTGCCATAGAAACAGCTCAGGAACCTGCTTATCCCACAAGCAGATTGGGGAAGGCACTAATAGGTGCAGGTTTTAGAACTCTGAGGGGAGACCCTCATTCCCCACCCCATCCCCTAACCCCCAAAGCACCGCAAGGAGGGCAAAGGAAGGCCACCCCCCTCACACCCAGTCCCTGCGAGTCTGGAGACCTAAGCGTTCCAGCACAGGGCTCCTGGTGGGTCCCACGTTCTATCTGGACCTCAGTGTCTACGTTTGCGCAATGGGACCAGATGTGCAGGACTGAGTGCTGAGCCCACAGGGACATCCCGCCCCCCGTCAGAGCCACAAGCCTCCCCCAGAGGAAGCTACCCAGGTCCTTGCAGGCACAGCAGGACCTTCCTCTTCCTCTAATTCTCATCGTTCAAGTGCAAAAGGAGCCGGTGCGCAGGCCTGTCCACGGGAGCTAACCCCCGGGGTCCGCGCCGCCGCCTCATCATCCTCCGCCCGGCGGCGATCTCCGCTGTTCCAAAACCTCCTAGGGCTGCCAACAGGGCAAGGCCACCGTTTCTCGCAGAGGTGCTCGGGCCCCTGGCGAATGGCCACCCCAGAAACAAGTGCTCCAACTCCAGCTTCACCCACCTGTTGGCTACTCGCCTCAACTTTCCTTGCACTCTCGCATGGCACCTCTCCTCCAGGAGCCTTCCTGGACTTACACTCCACCTCCCTCTGCTCCGCCCTCTCACACCCCCGGGACCCCGGCTCCCCTCCTGCTCGCTGCCCCCCCGCTCACAGGCTCCAGCCGGGGGCCGGCACACAGCAGCGCTCCAGAAGGGCTCTTCCTACCTGCAGATTTCAATCAGTCCCCGCACCGACCTCCTACCCTGCCCCCCTTCCCCTCCAGAGAATCTCCAAAACAACTCTGGGAGAAAAGTTTAAAATGTAGATTTCTGGGCTGCACTTCCTGAGATTGAAATTCCAATTCCACATTTTTTCCGGGGGTGGGGACCAAGAATCTACATTTTAAACAAACCTCTCCGAGAGAGTCTGAGGCTGAGGTGGGGGAGGGGGGCCCACAGGAAGAGATTTGAGAAATGCTGAAACAGAGGTAGCGCCGACCCAGGAGGAGGCAGGCCCTCACCCGGGGGGAGGGCGGGGTGGGAGGCTGGGTCTCAGACCACCCTGCCTTCCAGCCCGAGCCTGGCTAGAACCCAGCAGTAGGGGGACAGCGAGAGATGCCCTAGAGAAAATGGATCGCAGCCCACCTCCAGTTCCGCCCTAGCACTCTGAAAATGGACCAGGCCCTCAGCTGGTGGGAAAGCCTCCGGCAGGGGCAGCCGCCCAGCCACCTCACTCGCCCCAGAGGGTACTATGGGAAGAAGGCTAACACCCCCAGGCCTGAAACTGGTGAGGGGAGAGAGGTGTTCCATCGGCCCGCCTCAGCTGGGGTCTGCAGAGGGTCTGGGAGACACAGCAGTCTGGCCTCTGGCTTCCCACAGCCACCTCCCCCCAGCGCCGGGTGCAGTATCTCGGCCCCGCGGGGCCGACCAAACCGGCTGGAACCCGGCGGGTCACCCAGTGGAAGCCAGAAGGAAGCCCACAGGGCTGTGCCCAAGTGTGTTTGTTGCAACGACGTGCCCTCTCGATGAGACGAGGAGGGTTCTGGGGTGCAGCCACGCGGAGCCGCTGGGAGCTCTGCAGAGGGTTGGCCGAGAGTGAACTTTGCCCCAGGCCGGGTCCCCTGGAGGGCTGGGGACAGAGTCCTGGCAAAGAGAGAGAGTGACAGAGACAGAGAGAGTCGTGCGCAGTGATGGTGGCTTCTGTGGGTGGCCTCTGGTGACCCCCTGGGGGGCATGATGGGGCGTTGGAGAGTGGGCACGCTGAATATGGGTGCCCGGGGCGTGTGCTCGCAGGGACGACAACTGGGACGTCTCAAGGCGAAAGGGTTCCAGGGCGATCTCGGGGGCCGTTCTGGAGGCGCCCCGGGGTAGTTACGGCGCGTCTGGGCGCGTGTGAGCCTGAGTTGGGGGTCTACGGGGAACGAAGAAGGAGGGCAGCCCCGGAGTCTCCGATCCCTCCTGGCCTGGCCGGGACCCCCCACCCACCCTCGCGGCCCTGCGCGCGCCCTCACCAGCTGCAGCAGCATGAGCGCACCGAGGCTGGAGCGCACGAAGCCCGGGTCGGGACGCAGCGCCGAGACCGAGGCGCCGGCGCCCTGCGTGGGGCTGCTGGTTCTGGTGCTCACTTTGGACGGGAACTCGGCCATGGCGGCTCCGCTCGCCTCCCGGGCTCGCTCCGGCCGCCGTCCCTCCCGCGGTGGGTGCCGGCTGCGGCGCCGCTCGTCCCCGCGGTCCGGCTCCCGCTGCGGCTCCGGGCGCTGCGCGCGGCGTCGGGACCGGGAGCCCGGAGCCGCCAGGTGCGGCCGGAACCCCGGCCCCGCCCCCGCCGCGGCGCCCGCCCCTTTAACCCTCGGCCCGCCGCCGCCGCTCCAGCCTCCGTCCATCCGAAGCCGCGTCCACCTTCCAGACCCAGAACCAAAGGTGCGGCCAGTGAGATGGCTCCGCCGGAACCAGCCTGAATAGCCGCGCGTTTCCTCCGCGGGGAAAGCCGCCTGTGGGAATGTCCCCCACGCTCGCGGCGGCTCTGACCCAGCTCCGCGCCCTCCTAGCGGGCAGCTTCCGAGCCTCGGGATAAACTGGTCCGCTGGCTGAGTGGACCATTACCGGCTCTTTCCTGGGTGCCTCTAGGGCGCTGGGGGCCCTTGGGCGAGCCCTGCACCTCTCTGAAGTCTCTCCTTAAAGCAGGATCAGCATCCCTGTGCAGCGACTCCTAAGGAGTCTCTGGAGACCGAGCACCCAGGAGGGCAGGGTCTGGGTAAACTGGGTGCGCGTGACTCAACTGATGTGGTTTTCTTTTGAACGTACTGAGCAGTAACTTAGAAGATCGCTGAGCCTCAGTTGCCTCGTCTGTAATACAGGATATGAAAGGACATCGCCTTACAGAGCGTTATACAGAATAAATGAAGCCCGTGACACGCTGTTGGGGGGGTGTGTCACTGTTTCATTGATCCACCTGCACCCTGAAACTCACGCGCACACGCTCCTCAGGCCAGAGTCTTGCACAGATAAGTCATTTCATTCATCAGCCAGTGTTTGCTGAGCACCTGCTATGTCAGGCCCTGGGGATACAGCAGGGAACAAGCAGACAAGGCCGCCTTGGATCCCACCTTCTGCTGGGGGTGACAAGTAATAAACTGGGGAGAAAAAAATAACTTCAGATAGTGATCAACACTGCGACAAAAATAAAAGGGAGATGTGACAGAGATGACTAGGAGGCAATTGTTAGCTAGACTCTCAAAGAAGACCTCTCAGAGAAGGGGACGTTTATGTAGAGACCCAATCATAAGTAGGGGCTTACCTCTGGAGGACCTGGGAGAAGACCTCTGGAAGTGCAAAGGCCGGGAGCCTGGACCAAGCTAGACAGTGTGAGAAACAGAAAGAAGATCCCTGATGGGCTGGGGCAAAGGAAGTCAGGGTGACGTTTGACACGTAGGCAGGGCCCAGGTCACACAGGGCTATTTAGACGATCTTGTTAGTTTCCTGTGGCTGCTGTAACAAATTACCACGAACCTGGCGGCTTAAAAGAGAAGTGTATTCCCTTACGGTTCTGGAGGCCAGAAGACTGAATCAGTTTCACCGAGCCAAAATCAAGGTGTGGGCAGGACCACTCTCCCTCTGAAGGCTCTAGGGAGAATCTGTGCCTTGATCTTCCAGCTCCTGGAGGGGGCTGCTGGCATTCCTTGACCTGTGACCTCATCACCCCAATCTCTGCCTTGCTTCCCCTTGCCTCCTCCTCTTCTGTCCGCACCAATCTCGCTGTGTCTCTCTCTTGTGATTGGATTAAAGCCCACCCTGGTATTCCAGGTGGAATCTCCCCACATCAAGAATCTTAATTTAGGGCCGGCCCCGTGGCTTAGCGGTTGAGTGCGTGGGCTCTGCTGCTGGCGGCCCAGGTTCGGATCCTGGGCGTGCACTGATGCACTGCTTCTCCGGCTGTGCTGAGGCCATGTCCCACATGCAGTGACTAGAAGGATATGCAACTATGACATACAACTATCTACTGGGGCCTTGGGGGGAAAATAAATAAAATTAAAAAAAGAATCTTAATTTAATCTGCAAAGACCCTTTTTCTTTAAAAGGTAAAATTTACAGTTCCCGGGGACAGCCTCTGATAGCTTTGGGTTTTCAGCCTACTGAGTAATGGAGGGGGGTTAACATGTTATTCTAAGGCCTGAGGATTTCAAACAGGAGAGGGACAAGATCCAGTGGACACTCTGAAAATACCATTGGTTGATGTTGATTTAACCCTCACTCACTCAACTGGATGTTCAACCTCTTCCCCCCAGGGCACCTGAGACCCTCCCCGAGCTGGCCCCGCACACAGTAGGTGCTCGGGAAATGAGTGCTTCTTGGCAGCTGCAAAATTGTTCCCCAGAGACCAGCCTCTGTAGACTCTTCGAGCCCAAGTGGAGAACAAAGCTCCTGGGTAAAACCCTCGCTTTTATTATGACACAGAAAACAGTAAGATGATTGTTTCTGAGGCAGATTCTAAAACAGTAGAGTGTTTTTGTTTTTGTTTTGGGTTGGATTTTGTTTTTCTGGTTAATCCCACTTTCATTCCTTTCAAATGGCAGCAAGTAAAACTCAATCTCTGCATTGTTTTTTCCTTCGACATTTTCTTCCAAACCAACTTCACTGGCCTCCAGTCAGAGAAAGGAGGGAGGGACCTGTCCCCAGGCTGGAACCTGCTGCCCACCCAGGGTCTCTGCTGGCGCCATGGGGATGGGGTGGGGGGAACAGAGAGCCCGGATGAGGAGGAGACGGCTTGTCCATTCCCAGGGCTAGTCCCCGCTCCCCGGGTCCCAGCAGGCCACCTCCACACAGATCACCCACAGCATCTGTCTGGTCTCAGTTCTCAATTCTACAAGGCTCCCTACTCTGGCCAAGCCCCTACTATGTGCTGGCCGCGCCCTCCCTCAGGGTGGGGGGCTGAGATTCGGGCACTGAGCAGATATTTAGTCTGCACTTGGGTGCACCAGGCACTAGAGACAGAGCCATCTAACCGGTGACTCTACTCTCATGGAGTCTGATGAGGGAGACAGACCAGTCTAGATACACAAACCGACAGTTAAATAGATAATATGACTACCGGAAAAGAGCAGGATGCCATGGGAGAGAATAATTCTGAGGATTGGGGGGTATCATTTAGAAAGCTGGGTCAGGGAAAGTCTAAACATTTAAGCAGAGACCTGAAGCATGAATAATAATCAGGCAGAAAAGAGCATTCCAGGCAGAGAAAACCTCCATACATGCAAAGGCCCTGAGGCAGGAAAGACTTTGGGGTCTTTGAGGAAGAACAGAAGGTTATGAGCTGAAGCGATGGGGGAGAGATGAGGTTCAAGAGGCAGCCGGGGGCCAGGTCAGCAGGGTCTTAAACTCTTGGTAATAGAGTGGATTTTATTATAAAAAACAGACCATTGGAGGGCAGTTACCCTTTCGATTTACAACTTTAAAAAATTCACAGAAAGCTTCCACTGGGGTTCATCCAATAGCTTCCAGAAGCCAACTACAGGAGGTTGCTGATTATAATCAACAAATATTGATTGAGCACTTTTCCAACCGGCCCTTTGCTTGGTGCTGTGTGGTTGATTAGTTTTGGTTTCTTTATTTTTAATTGCACAATTAATTCATTAATTTATTTCATTGCACATCACACACACATCTCCAAACCTGCACCCTTATCTGTAGTTAATCACTGAGAAGAGTTTGGAGTATCAGATCTCTTCTCTTCTTTTTTTTTACTACCATATGATATGTAGAAATATAGAGACTTGCTTTGTGTGTAATTTTTTTAAATTTTTACCAAAAAATGAGGTTACACTGTATATATTGAAACGTGACTTTTTCTCTTAACATTATGTCTTGGAAATTTCTCCATGACAGCACAGGAAGACTGACCTCATTCTTTTCTGATATTTGATAGAGTGGCTATTGCATAATTCTTTATCCCTTCCCCGCGTTGGTAGACAGTTAAGTGATTCCAATAGTTCTTCATTACAAGTAATATTATATAAGCCTTCTTATTTACACGTCTTTGCACACACATGAGAGACTGTCTATGAATCCAGTCTTCAAAGCAGAACCACTGGGTTGAAGGGTATTTGCATGTTTATTTTTTTATAGATACTGCCAAATTCCTCCAAAAGACCATATTGGTCGACACCCCCACTGTGAGTCAGTGAGATTAACTATTTGCCCATCCCCCTGAATTCGTGAAATGAGCATTAAAAAAAAAAAGTCTCATTGTTCCCATTTGCATTTCCTATTACTTAGCTAGTGGGGCTGAGTTCCTCCTTAAGCTTACTGGCCATTCATATTTCTTTTTCTGTGAATTTAAGGTTTGTATCCTTGCCCTTGGGAGGGAAAGGTTTTAAATTTGCCCAAAGAGAGATCCGGTCTTTGCCCTCAGCTTCTGGGAGGTAATCTCTGAATCCCTGGAATGTCATGCCTCATAGAAATGTTTTTGTTTAGGGTGGGGTCTGGCCACGTTAGATAGACTAACAGTGCGGTTTAGGGTGGAGGTGCATGTATCAGCTTGTTTAGCTCCAGCTGGAGGAGGAGGAAACTGAGATCAGCTGTGTGGGCAGTCCACCGTGGCTACGTGCTGGGGCCCTAATCAAGACTCTGGACACCGAGGTGGTGAGCTTACCTGGTTGGCAATATTCCATGGGTATTGTCACACATCACTGCTGAGAAAGTAATGCATGGAGTCTATGACTCCATGGGCAGAAGACAACAGAAGCTCCAAGTTTAGAACTTAAAAGTCACCCTTTTAAAAATTATACAATTCAGTGGTTTTTAGTATATTCACGAGAGTGACCCATCACCACTATCTAATTCCAGAGCATTTCCATCAGCCCTATGTGCGCTTCCCTTGGCTGATTTTAATCTTTATCCTTTAGCTGTAATAAACAGTAACCGTGAGTATAACAGTTTTCAGTGCATTCCGTGAGTCCTTCTAGCTAATGAAGTCTGGAGGGTGGTTTGGGGGACGCCCTGAGCTCTGAGGTTGTGCCAGAGCAACAGTGGTTTGTGGACGACTGTGCTCCCTCTAACACTGCAGCCCTGTTTGTGCTTTTGTAAGTTTATGAGCTCCTTTTATATTTTGGGTACTCACCCTTTGTCATTTTTATATGTTGCTGTTGTTTTCTCCTACTTTGTTGCTCCCACTCTGTGGCATTTTGATAAATGCGTACAGTCATGTAACCACCACCAAAATTAAAATATAGAGCATTTTGATCAACCCCAAAAAGTTCCTTTGTGACCTCCACTCTGGCCCCAGGGAACCACTAATTTGTTTTCTGTCCCTGTTGTTTTGCCTTTTCTAGAATGTCATATAAATGGAGTCTTACATTATATAGTTGTGGCAGGCTGAATAATGCCACCCCCACCAAGAGGTTCCATCCTAATCCCCAGAACCTGTGAATGTTACCTCTTATGGCAAAAGGGATTTTTCGGATGTGATTAAGGATTTTGAGATGAGGAGATTATCCTAGATTGTCTGGGTGAGCCCTAAATGTTATCACAAGTGTCCTTGCAGGAGGGAGGCAGAGGGAGATTTGATGACAGTAGAGAAGAAAGCAATGTGAGCACGGGATAGAGATTGCTATGATGCAGCCAGGAGCCAAGGAATGCTGGCAGCCTTTAGAAGTGGAAGAGACAAGGAATGGATTCTCCATGGAGCCTCCAAAAGCAACCAGCCCTGCTAATATTTTGATTTAGCCACTTAAGGCTCATTTTGGAGTCCAGAACTGTGATAGAATAAATTTGTTTGAAGCCACTAAGTTTGTGATAATTTGTTACAACGGCAAGAGGAGAATCATACAGTAGTCTTTTGTGAAAAGATCTTTCATGAAAGATAAAGCTTTTGAAATTCACCTAAGTTTGAGCATATCAGTAGATTGTTTCTTTTTATTGCGGAATGTATTTCATTGCATTGATATACCACAATTTCTGTACCCATTCACTGGTTGATGGACATTTGGGTTCTTTCCAGTTTGGGTGGCTATGAATAAAACTGCTATGAACATTGGCATGCAGGTTTTTGGTGTGAACATATGTTTTCATTTTTCCTGGGTATGTACCTAGGAGTAGGATTGTTGGATCATATGGTGTGTGTATCATTAATTTTATAAGACATTGCAAAACTGTTGTCCAAAGTGGCTGCACCATTTTTCCAAAGTGGCTGCTCATTACTGGTTTTACAGACGGTAAACCAAGGCTGGAAAAGGGCAGTGACTTGGCCAGGGTCACCCATTGAATTAGAGGCATCAGCAGAACCGGAATCTACATCTACATGTTCTCGTTCCCAGCAGGGATCCTGAGAGCCAGTCCTGCCTGAGTATCCCCCTCCCATTTCCAGCCTCCCCAGCTTTTTCTGCCCTTTCCTACCCTCTCTTCCCTCATCCAGCCCCTGCAGGAGGTGGAGGCCAGAGCAGCTTTCAGTGCATTGCCATCCCCACCCCACCCCAGAATGTACCGACCAGAGGTGGGAGAGGCTTGGGGAATGGAGCTCACTGACAAGAACCCCCTTTAGGATCTGAAGGCAGTGCATCCCTCTGGAAAACACCTTTGTGTGGGATGTGAGATGATTCTTGATGGTCCAGGGGGCAGCCATCAAATACTTCAAAAGCTTCATTAGAGCACTTTGTTTGTAACTTTGCTTTCAATCTGATCACGCCCAGGAGAAAGCCTGGTGCTAATATGTCTTTCACATCTAATTCCATTAATCTCTTTTTAGCCAGCAAAGATTCTGGCTAGAATTTAATGACAATGGTTTGTTCCCATTGTGTTTATTTTTATTGTGACCTTCTATTTATGGGTAATGATGCGGGTTTTCTATATAGCCATATTATACATTTCTTTTTAAAACACATTTGTTACAGTTAAAAAATGAGTCCATTTAAAGAAAGTATTTAGTTTTTAAAAAGTGCACAAAAACCCTCGCATATGTGGTCAAATGTTTCAACAAGAGTGTCAAGGCCATTCAATGGGGAAAGGACAGTCTTCCAACCAATGGTGTTGGGAAAACTGGATATCCACATGCAAAAAATGAAACTGTACCCTAACCTTACACCATATATGGAAATTAACTCAAAATGGATCAAAGACCTAACCATAAGACCTAAAACGATAAAACTCGTAGAAGAAAACATAGGGGGAATGCTTCATGACATTGGATTTGGCAGTGATTTCTAGGATATGACACCAAAAACACAGGCAACAAAAGTAAAAATAAATAAATTGGACTACACCAAAATTAAAACTTCTGTGTGTCAAAGGACACAATAAAATAGAGTGAAAAGGCAACCTATGGAATGGGAGGAAATATTTGCCAATCATATATCTGATAAGAGATTAATTTCTGGGATATATAAAGAACCCCTACAACTCAATAACAACAACAGAGGCTGGCCCAGTGGCGTAGCGGTTAAGTTCGCTCGTTCCTCGTCAGCAGCCCGGGGTTCACTGGTTCAGATCCTGGGCGTGGACCTACTCACCGCTCATCAAGCCATGCTGAGGCGGCGTCCCACATAGAAGAGCTACAACTCTACAACTATGATACACAACTATGTACTGGGGCTTTGGGGAGGGAAAAACAACAACAACAAAAACTGATTTAAGGGGCCAGCCCAGTGGCCTAGTGGTTAAGTTCTCGCACTCCACCTCAGCGGCCTGGGGTTCACGGGTTTGGATTCCGCTTCACAGATCTACGCATGGCTCATCAAGCCACACTGTGGCAGCATTCCATATGTTAAAAAAAAAAAAAATAATAGAGGAAGATGGGCACAGATCTTATCTCAGGGCCAAATCTTCCTCAGCAAAAAGAGGAAGATTGGCAACAGATGTTAGCTCAGGGCTAGTCTTCCTCACCAAAAAAAAAAAAAATGATTTAAAAAAATGGGCAAATGGGGCTGGTCCTGTGGCCTAGTGATTAAGTTCGGCATGCTTAGCATCAGTGGCCTGAGTTCGGTTCCCAAGCGTGGACCTACACCACTCGTCAGCGGCCATGCTGTGGCGGTGACCCACATACAAAATAGAGGAAGATTGGCACAGATGTTAGCTCAGGGCGAATCTTTCTCAGGAAAAAAAAAAAAGAGGACAAAGGACTTGGATAGACATTTCTCCAAAGAAGACATACAAATGGCCAACAAGCACATGAAAATGTGCTCAACACCACTAATCATTAAGGAAATGCAAGTCAAAACCACAATGAAGTATCACTTCACACTCATTAGGATGGCTGCTATCAAAAAAACAAAAAATTACAAGAGTTGACGAGGATGTGGAGAAACTGGAACCATCGTACACTGACAGTAGGAGTGTAAACTGATCCAGCTGTTGTAGAAAACAGTATGGTGGTCCCTCAAAAAATTAAAAATAGAATTACCATATGATGCAGAAATTCTACTTCTGGGTATATATGCAAAAGAATTGAGAGCAGGTCTCAGACACATATTTGCATACCCATGATCATAGCAGCATTATTCACAAGAGCCAAAAGGTGGAAGCAACCCAAGTGTCCACTGATGGATGGATATATACACAAAACATGGTATGAACATACAATGGAATATTATTCAGCCTGAAAAAGGAATGAAATTCTGACACATGCTACAGCATAAACTTTGAAGACAGTGAAATAAGTGAAATAAGTGAAATCCTAAGTGAAATAAGACAGTCACAAAGAGACAAATACTCTATGATTCCTTTTTTTTTTTTTTTTGTGAGGAAGATCAGGCCTGAGCTAACATCCATGCTAATGCTCCTCTTTTTGCTGAGGAAGACCGGCTCTGAGCCAACATCTATTGCCAATCCTTCTCCTTTTTTTCCCCCAAAGCCCCAGTAGATAGTTGTATGTCATAGTTGCACATCCTTCTAGTTGCTGTATGTGGGACGCGGCCTCAGCATGGCTGGAGAAGCAGTGCGTTGGTGCGCGCCCGGGATCCAAACCCGGGCTGCCAGTAGCAGAGCCCACGCACTTAACCGCTAAGCCATGGGCCGGCCCTATGATTCCATTTATATGCGGGATCAAGGAGTCAAACTCACAGAGACAGAGAGTGGGATGGGGATTGCTGAGGGCTGCGGGAAGGGAGGAATGGGGAGTTAGTGTTTATGGGGGACAGAGTTTCACTTGCGGAACACGAAAAGGTTCTGGAGATAGAATGTGGTGATGATTGCACAACAGTGTGAACACCACTTAAAAAACGGTGAAGAGGCAGCGGTTAGGTGTTTGAGCTCCGCTGCGGCGGCCCGGGGTTCCAGGTTCGCATCCCGGGCGCACACGGATGCACCACTTGTTGGGCCATGCTGTGGCAGCGTCCCATATAAAGTAGAGCAAGATGGGCACGGATGTTAGCCCAGGGCCAGTCTTCCTCAAGAAAAAAAGCGGAGGATTGGCATCGGATGTTAGCTCAGGGCTAGTCCTCCTCACACACACGCAAAAAAAACAGTGAAAATGTTAAATTTTATGTTTTATGTATTTTGTCACAATTACAAAAAATTTTTTAAAGCGCACAAGTGGTATGGGGGATAAAATGGTAATAAATGCCTGAAGTTTGGGAAACACGGTGATCCGGTCCAACTGCCTCCTGTCACCCCTGGGACATCTGTCCATCTCAGAGAGGGATAGGAGTTAGCTCAAGTTGCACGGTGAGCCAATGTGACCAGGGGCCAGGTGGCTCCTCTTGTCACCATGCATCCCCCTTCCCCCTCTGGGAGCAAAGGAGCAGGTTGGAACTGGGGTTGTGTGAAGATCACAGTCAACAGTTTGGGGGGGCTCTGTTAATTCTAGGCAAAGACCCATTCTCTGCAATGCAGCCTTGCCTGAACTTCCTGGGGGAGGGAGAAGACGTGAGGCCTTCAGGGTGGATGTGCCATTTGAACAGAGCAGTTGAGAAAGGGGCATTCCAGGCGGATGATTCAAGAGCAAAGGGTGGCATCAGGATGCTGCGTGGCTTGGGTTGATGGCCTTTGTGTGCAAGTCTCTGTGATGAGAGATACAGCCACGACGTGGATGGAGGGGGTGGGGGCGGGCACCGACCTGCCTACCTCTGGGTCAGTTACTGATTGGCCCAGAATGAGGCAAAGGTCAGATTCCGGGTTTCGTTAGTTTCACTGCCTGCCCATCTGCCTGCTGGGATTGGGACAGAGGTTGTCTCGGGTGGGAGGTCCAGAGCTCCAGAGAGAGGGCATTAGGATTAACCATTTGTTCAGGGATCTGCAGCTCATGTTCCTAAGAGATGAGGCCAGGGCACGGCTTGGGCACACTGACCCCATTCTGTCCAGATGCCAGCTACACGGGGGGCTCTGGGGTGGCATTTCCAGGACTTCTTGCCCCTGGCCCACCCCTATCCTGTTGTCTCTCATTCATTCATTATTCAACCTACACTCATTTAGCTCTTTCTCCACATTTTTTGTGTCCTAGGCCCTGGGGATTCAGTGGCAAACAAGATTCTCACAATCCCTGCCCTTTTGAAGAGCTCAGTGTTGTGGGCAGAGAAGAGAGACCCACCTAGAAAGGCCATTCAAATCCCAGTGCTTTGAGGGGTCAGCCCAAAGCTGTGGGAACACAGAGGAAGCCAAAAACCTAGTCAAGGGAAAGGAGCATCAGGGAAGGCTTCCTGGAGGAGGTGACATAGAAGAAGCAACAAGGAGGAGAAGGAACTCTGCCAATCTCCTTCAGCCTCCCTTACAATGGCGCAAGATCTAGCTCCAGCCATGGGAGCGTCAACGCTGTCCCTTTCCCCACCTGGCCCAGGGCCCTGCTGCTGGAAGCTGCCTCCATCCTCCATCCTCCCTTGGCCCTTCCCAACCCTGTCCACAGTTCCAGAATCTTTCCTGAGGACTCCTCTCCAGGACACCAGGCTTCACCATCCCCATCACCCCCAGGATTTCTCTCTTTTTTTTTTTCCTCTTTTGCCCAACGGGAAATTGGCACATGCTAATTATATGCACCATTCTGTAGATGCTGTAGTAAGTTCCCAGCTGTAGATAGGGAATCCTATTCTCCCACTAGATGTTGAGTACGTTTTGTTAAAGGATACATTTTTAACATAAAATGCAAAAAAATTGTGCTGTGGAAACAGTTCCTCAAAAAAATAAAAATAGAATTACGATATGATCCAGCAATTCTACTTTTGAGTATAAGTATATTCAAGAGAGCTGAAAGCAGGATCTTGAAGACATATTTTGCACCCATGTTCATAGTAGCATTATTCACAATAGTTAAAACGTGGAAACAACCCAAGTGTCTATCGATGGGTGAATGGATAAGAAAAATGTGGCCTATACATACAATAGAATATATATATTTATTTATTTTTGTGAGGAAGATCAGCCCTGAGCTAACATCCATGCTAATCCTCCTCTTTTTGCTGAGGAAGACCGGCCCTGAGCTAACATCTATTGCCAATCCTCCTCCTTTTTTTTCCCCAAAGCCCCAGTACCTAGTTGTATGTTATAGTTGCACATCCTTCTAGTTGCCGTATGTGGGATGCGGCCTCAGCATGGCCGGACAATCAGTGCATCAGGTGCGCACCCAGGATCTGAACCCGGGCGGCCAGAGTGGAGCGTGCGCACTTAACCACTAAGCCACAGGGCTGGCCCTACAATAGAATATTATTCAGCCTTAAAAAGGAAGGAAATTCTGACACATGCTACAACATGAATGAACCTCGAAGATATTATCCTAAGTGAAATAAGTCAGTCACAAAAGGACAAATATTGCATGATTCCACTTATATGAGCTACCCAGAGTAGTCAAATTTATAAAGACAGAAAGTAGAATGGTGGCTGCCAGGGGTTGAGGGCAGGGAATGGGGAGTTATTGTTTAAAGGGCATAGACTTTCAGTTTTGCAAGATAAAAAGAGTTCTGGAGATCAATGGTGGTGATATTTCTACAACAATATGAATGTACTTAATACCACTGAACTGTACACTTAGAAATGTTTAGAATGCTACAGTTTGTTATGTGTATTTTAATAACAATAAAAATGTTTTACTAAAAATGTAAAAAAACTAGTTCAAAGGAGAATATATATATATTTTATATATTTTTAATATATATTTTATATATACTTTTATATATATAAAATCTCACAATCGAGAATGCTAAAGTGAATTTGCTAATAGATGCAAAACTGGCCTCTATCACAGGCTAGAATTAGTTGCATCTTACCAGACAAGATTTATTTGTATTCTTATGAACTGAATTTTGAATAATCCTAAATAATATATTTTATTAACCCACTATATTAAAAATATTATCATTTAAACATGTAATCAATATAAAAATTATTAATGAGATATTTTACATTATTTTCTTCTGACTAAGATCTTCAGAATCCCACATGTATTCTACACTCACACCACATCTCAGTTCTGACGAGCCACATTTCCAGTGCTCAATAGCTAACTGTGGTTAGTGGCTACTTTGTTAGACAGCATGGCTGTAAACAATACCTTATATTCCATTGAAAAAACATCCAGAAATTTTTTGCCTTTTTCAAAGTCTTTCCCAATTTTTCTCAACAGTTTGTTAATTAAAAAAGAATTACCCAAGTAATCTGTGTTCATTATACAAATATCAAATGCAGGTAACCAAAGAGAAAAAAAATCATCATAAATGCACCACCCACAGATCATCACAGCTGCTGATGTTTCATTTTCCGTAGCCTCTGAAACTTTAATAGACGCATTTTGTTATATATATTTTAAACAAATAACTTTATTTATGTACAATATAAATATATAACATAGTTATATATTTTTATAACATAAAAATACATATATATAAAAACATAGTTATATATTTTTAAATTTATATCTTTTGTTAATAATATATAAACTATAAAATTGTATCACTTTTCAGAATTTTTAAAATTTTAGAACAGTTTTAGATTTACAGAATTATTGCAAAGGGTACAGAGTTCACTTACACCCCATACCCAGTTTCCTCTATTATTACATCTTCCATTAGTGTGGTGTATTTGTCACAATGAATGAGCCAATATTGATACATTATTATTAAAGTCCATACTTAGATTCCTTCCATTTTTCCCTGATGTCTCTTTTCTATGCTACATTTACTAGTGCTGTCTCTCCTTAGGCTTGGCTGTGACAGTTTCTCAGACTTTCCTTGTTTCTGATGGCCTTGACAGTTTTGAGGAGCCCTGGTCCGGTATTTTGTAGAAAGAATATTCCTCGATCGGGACTCATCTGATGTTTTTCTCACAATTAGAGTAACATGTTTTTGGGAGGAAGACCACAGAGGTCAGGTGCCATTGAAGGGCACATTATATCGAGGGTACAAACTATCAATCTCATTATCACTGTTGATGTTGACCTTGAACACCTGGTGAGATTGTATTTATTTTTGATTAGATAATATATGCACATGATACAAAAATTTAAACATACAAATGAAGAAGACTCCCTCTCACCCTGCCTCATTCTCCCTCATACACACACAGGTTGTCTCACCAAACATAACCATGTCTAATCCCTGGAATTTGTGAAGATGTTACCTTACATGGTTAAAAGGGATTTTGCAGATACTGCTAAATTAAGGATTTTGAGATGGGGAGATTACCCTGGATAATCAGGATAGGCCCAGTGTAATCACAAAGATCCTTATAAAAGGTTAGACAGGAAGGTCAGAGTCAGAGAAGGCGATGCGAAGACAGACGCACAAGTTGGAGTGATGTGGGAGCATGGGTCAAGGAATGTGGGTGGTCTCTAGAAGCCAGAAAAGGAAAGGAAATGGATATCCCTTAGAACCTCCAGAAGGACGGCAGTTCTGATCTCCAGAACTGTAAGATAATAAATGGTGTGGTTTTAAGCCACTAAGTTTGTGTAGCTTGTTACAGCAACAATAAGAAACTAATATAGGGACTCTTGAATCCCCTCACCAGCTTTTCCCCCAAATGACTGTCCAGCCTTGTCTTGAATGCCTCCTGTGATGAGGCTATCACTACCTACACACCCTGTTTCCTTTCTAGCAAGCTCTTTCCTCTCCGGAGACCTTCCTCTGTAATTACACACCCACTGCATGCCCACCTCATGTCCCTGCATGTCCTGGAAGCAAGGACAGATGGGCACACTCAACCCCAATTTCTTGTACATATCAGGCTGCGGTAAACAGTTAAATCGTCTCTTCTCCAAGCTTCACAGCCTCCAACTTTTCCCTTGTTTAGTTTACCAAAAAGGTTTAAAAGCCAACTTTCTCTGGATGAGGCCCCAGCTAAACACTCGTGAAATGTGATCCCATTGCCCACAGCTTCCCATCCTGGGGTGCCCACGGCAAAGCCCATCACAGAACATTCCCCTTCTTCCACAAAGAATCGTCTAAACCCGGCTCCCCACTTCCCCCAGGGGCCCAGCAGTAGTCTCAACCCTTTGGGCCGATAGTATTGGTCGTTAAAAATAATATCAAAACTTCTCGCTCCGAGCCTTGGCAAGTGGCTAGAATTTAATAACATAGTTTTGTTTCCACTATATTTATTTTTATGGTTATTTTCTATCGATGGCAAGGGAAACCGGTTTTCCGTTTCTGCTCAGGCTACAGAGTTTCCACTTAAAACATGTAAGTAGTAACAAGACTGAACCACTTGAAGAACAACGGTAAATCTCGGTAACACGGGTGGTTTTTAGGTCTGGACGACAGAGGCGGCGTGGCCGGACCTGGAACTACCTGGGGCCTCGCAGATATACGGCTGCCTCCCGAGCCGTGTCGCACCGAGCTAGGAACTACCTCGGACCCCAGAGGAGCCCTTCCAGGAAGTCAGGATGGCCGAGCGGTCTAAGGCGCTGCGTTCAGGTCGCAGTCTCCCCTGGAGGCGTGGGTTCGAATCCCACTTCTGACAACACTCCTGTTTTGCTTTTTAACCCCCCAAGCCCTAAGGAGTGTGCACGTTTGAGTACATTAAGGCAGGCTCTGCGGTGCAGAGCTGGACTTTCTTTTTACAGTCTAAAGTCAAATAAATGTCATTAGCAAGAAAATGCCTGTTAGGAATAAAATTCTTGTTTCGTAAAAAGATTAGAAGAATATTCAAAGGTGTAAAGTATCACCGAATTCAAGCAAAACAGCAAGCTTTGTCAGAAGTGGGATTCGAACCCACGCCTCCAGGGGAGACTGCGACCTGAACGCAGCGCCTTAGACCGCTCGGCCATCCTGACTGCTTGCGTAGTGCCGTGCAAGCAACTCTCTTTGAAATATTTCTGGTGTGCGCATGCGTAGCTCTGTCCCCCGCCCGGTGTTGGGAGGAGCTAGCTAGGCGCGCTAGCTCGAAGGGGCGGGCGACATGGGACGAGGCGGGGCGGAGCGATGCGCCCAGCCTGCGGCAGAGGGCGCGCAAGGCGTGCTGGAGAAGCTGCAAGGCCGAGAGACCTAGACTGTTGCTTTGACCGGTATGCCTTGGTGCCTCCGACTTGCACTCATTCTGCGCGCATGCATTCGCTACTGACATCAGCTTTGAGCTTGCACATCTGCAGGCACCCTTGCATTTCCGCATACGTGCCCTTGTGCATTTTCTGCACGAAGCAGTCAAGCCCGCATACCCTCTCTGGCTTATAGATCTCTGTTTGCAGGCGCCGGAACCAGGTGAAGCCGGAATATCGCAGGATCTCAGGGCTCGCCTACCGCGTTCTCCGAACATTCGTCAAAACTGCAACTTCACATTTGTGTGTGTGTTTAACTCATTTACTCAGGCTCCGGGTTAGACGGAGTCCCGCAGGTGCACAGCCGGATACGGCCTATTCCTGACCGTGTCCCTAGTGCCCAAACCCTGCACGGCACACAATAGGCGCGCAGGGAATGTCCGTGGATTAACGCCCCTCTCGCCCCCTCCTTCCTGCATTCCGTCATTTGGTCACTCACGTCTTCCTCCGGCCCCCGCACGCCGACCCCCGCAGCACCTTCTGCCCCCTCCTTCCCTACTCCAGACTTACCCGGCTCTGTCCGGGGACCAGAGGGCCTCCGGGCTGCGAACGCGGGCGCGTTTCCCCACGGGGTTTCCGGGAGGCATACGGGTACCCCCACCCTCCCAGGATCTCCTGCGCCCCCATCCCCAGGGTCCCCGGAAGCCATGAAGACGCAGCTCCTAAAGAAAGGCGGGCAGGATGGCGAGACAGGAGACCGAGGTTCTAGCTGGGCCACTGACCTGCCGTGTAATATGGGCAGGCGCTGCCCCCCTCTGCACAGAGGGTCTCAAAAGAGAGGGCCTGAGAGCCACCTCTGTGAGCTGACCCTGGAGTCCAAGGGACAGACCCGGAGGGTGTGAGTAGCGGAGTCGCATCCACACCTCCGTGCCCTCTGGCTTGCCTGAGACGGTGTCACAGAGCAGCCTCAGCCAGAGAACACTCTGTCCCACCCCCGGGGTCAGGTCCCCTTCGGACCCTCAGGGGTTGGGATGCCAAGGAGTGGTGCCCCTTTTCCTTGTCCCAAATGCCCACTCCTCATTGGCTGTCCGAATTTATATCTTTAGGTTCAGCAATGACCTGTTTCGTGTCCTCTCCTGAAATACAAATTGCCCTGGGCACTGGAAAGGGCATCAACAGCATTTCCTAAGCACTTCCCGTGTGCCACACGCTATTCCAGACGCTGGGTACAAAACGGAATTTCTGCCTTCAAGATCCACTCCAGCATGGGGTGAAGGGAGAAAGAGGAGAGGTAGGTGGATGGCGCAGAAGTTCGGGTGCTGGTAAGTGCAAGAAAGAGGCTGTGTCAGGAAACTTGTAAGAGACTGTGAAGTAGGCCAAAAGAAGGTCAAAAAAGATAACTGGGTGTCCTGTCTGGCTATCTGATTCTATAGGGACCTGCACTTTTCATTACTTCTACCTACAAATGATTCTTATCCATAGAGATGCAAGTGGATGTTGTGGGAATGCAATTAATTATTGCCCTGTGGACACTGACCATTTTTACACCTATTTATAAATTCATCTCATCATTCTTGCTTGCCAATATCTGTGTCTTTGAAGTCTCCTTTGAACCAGTTGTAACATCTTATTAGTTTCCCCATAAATTAATGAGTTAAATGAAATCTTTGACTTGTGTTCATTTTATATGTATATGAGAATCCTGATTTTACCTTAAAGAAATCTCCTTTAACAGTGATTGAGAGTGACTCAGGGGCTCTCACAGGAAGAGTGGTCAGGGAGAGCGTCTCTAAGGAGGTGACACTGAGTTCAAAGGGGAGAGACAAGCAAAATCAAAGCTGGGGGTGACGGTGTTCCAAGTGGGAGGTATAGCCAGTGCAAAGGTCCTGAGGCAGGGAGGAGTGTGGTCTGGTGGAAGGACAGTGAGGCAGGGGTAAGGGTGTGAGGAGGCTGTAGTCCGTACCACACAGGGCTGGGATGCCAAGGAGAGGAATTTGCATTTTCTTCTTGTGTGTTGGGGTCACTGGAGTGTTTTAAGCAGAGTGAGATGATGCAGTTGGCCTTTCAAAATGATCCCTCTGGCTGCTGTGTGGAGGATGGACGTGAGAAGCCAAGAGGAGAATCCAAGTCCAGGGAGAAGGCCACGCCAGGGAAGGCCACGGCCAGGGAGGGTGAGGGACGATGTCAGACGGACCAGGGAAGTGGAGATTGTCAAAGGTGGAGGAATTCAAAATTCAAAATGTTGGGCCGGCCCCGTGGCTTAGCGGTTAAGTGCGCGCGCTCCACTACTGGCGGTCCGGGTTCGGGTCCCAGGCGTGCACCGCCGCACCGCTTCTCCGGCCATGCTGAGGCTGCGTCCCACATACAGCAACTAGAAAGATGTGCAGCTGTGACATACAACTATCTACTGGGGCTTTGGGGGAAAAACAAATAAATAAATTAAAAAAAAAAAAACTACATAAAAAAAAAATTCAAAATGTTTGGGAGGTAGAAAGGACCAGCCCTGATGGCCGCCCGGTGTGTGTGGCAGGGTGTGAACAATGGGGGTCGGTGCTGGGGCCCCACTCAGCCCTGTCTCCTGGGTTTGGGGGGGTGGTCAGCTGTCCTTCCCCAGCCCCTCCAGACTCCTGGCCTGGAGGAAGGTTTTTAGGACTCCATCCAGCCCCAGGCCCCCAAGACCAAATTTGGAAAAGAAGAAGGCCACGGCTCCTGTTTATCCCATTTTTCCCTTATCAGCAGTCTAGACACCAACAGACCCTCGAGGGACAGGCCTCACCGGTCCCCGCTCTGGGCATTTATCCCCTGAGCTACCAGCAGGTGAGAAATCCCCAGCCTCTCTCTGTGCCTAGCCCCCAGGGAACAGGTGAAGTCAGCGAGCACGAAAGGGGAAATCTCAGCATTCCTGTCACCTTGGCCCACATCACCACCTCTGCCTGCGGAAAGAGTGGCAGGAAGCTGCGATCTAGTGAATAGCTTCCTTTACATCCATTATTCCCCCTCATGTTCGTAACAGCACCACAACACAGCTTCTCATTCCCTTCATTTTACAGATGAGGAAAATGAGGCTCAGAGAGGCCAAGTAATTGACCCAGAGTTGCACCGCTGATAAGTGGGGCCTGATTTTTCTGAACTACTCTGGGCCTAGAACTGTGCTCGGTGCTCTCTTTACATTGTCTTCTTTAAAAAAAAAAAAAAAAAAAAAGAGCCATGAGGGCTTGCCAACTCAACTGGACGTGGAAATGTTATTTTTAATCCTGTTTTTATTATTAGAGGAGACTTTAAAGAAAGGGTAGACTTTTCCCAGAAAGCCAGGCTAAGTAGCATGGCCAAGTTTTTCATTTCTTTTGCCAAAGCCTGGGAAAGAAGCCATCAGGCGCCAGCACGGGACCACTGCCAAGGTCTGGGCAACGTGGCCCACTGAGTGGGGACCCCAGGGGGGAAGCGAACGAGGCAGGCGTGGATCTCTGATGGGATGGGGTGGGAGCTGCTCGGTCCTTTTGGAGCTGGGTCGGTCCCAAAGACCCCAGGAATGCGGGAGACTCTGTAGCTCACCGCTCTGATAAGCAAGGAGCACAGAGCCAATTTGAACTTGAGGCAGCACGGCTGAGGGTGTAAGCGTGTGGATTCTGGAACCACCTGAGTTCAAATCCTACTTCTGCCGTTTGCTAGCTCTGTGACCACAAGGGAGTTAGTTAGCCTCTCTGTTCCTCAGTTTCCTTATCTGTGAAGTGGGCTTAGGAATAGCATCTGCCTCAAAGGGTTGTTGTGAAGATTAAAGAGTTAATACATGCTGAACATTTAGAATGCCTGGAACAGGATAAATGCTTTATGTGTTAGCCCAGGAAAATAAAGCAACGTACCATTTCTTGCACCTGATGAATATTATGGGGCAAGTTCTCACCTGCCAGACTGACTTTGCAGAAAGAGTGTCTATAGTGCCATCCCCACAACCACAGTAGACCCTGACTGTCCCGTTAGAGCCTTGCTCACCTCTCCAACCTCATCTCCCACCTCCAGCCCCCTGTCCCCATCCTCCATTCCTCCCAGCACATTCCCATTCCTGCCTCCGGGCCTTTGCACCTGCTGTTTCCTCATGTGGAGCCGTCTTCCCCCAGCTCATGCCTGGCTGGTTCCTGTCA